>NW_028230439.1:17364770-17706256 GCF_043228905.1 Azolla caroliniana
TAAAGAGATCACTCTCAATACCCTTGGACGAAGACACACCGCAGAGAGTATGGACCGGTAAGGAAGTGTCCTACCGGCATCTGAAGGTGTTCGGGTGTCTCGCTTACGTGCATGTTGCAAAGGACCGGAGAGCAAAGTTGGATCCAAAGTCCTGGCCTTGCTTATTCCTCGGATACGGTGATGATGAGTTCGGTTACCGAGTGTGGGACCCGGTCGACAAGAAGGTTTTCCGGAGTCGAGATATTATCTTCATGGAGGACAAGACCATTGCCAACGGGGAGTCGAAGAAGAAGATAATGAACTCAGAGTTGACCGGCAAAGATCAGTTAGAAGAGATAAGGACCTACCCGGCAAGGAGCCGGATGGCACTCGAAGAACTGGCCAGTTTCGAAGCAGAACCCAAACCAGCCGAAGAAGAAGAAGAGGAAACTGAAACCGGAACCGGACAGGACCCCGAATCGGATTCGGATGAAGAACAAACAGAGGAGCCGGTTTCCAGAAACGACGGACAGAGATATCCTCTCCGAGAGATAAGAGCCCCTCGAAGATTTCCGAATGCAGAGCATGTGTTGTTAACAAATGAGGGGGAGCTGGAAAGCTTTGAAGAAGCAAGGGGAGACACCCACAACCGCAAGTGGTTGAGTGCAATGCAGGATGAGATGGATTCCCTGCATGAGAACCACACATACGAATTGGTGGAGTTTCCGAAAGGAAATAGGGCCCTTCGGAACAAGTGGGTGTACAAGCTAAAACCGGGAGACGCCGGAAATCCACCAAGGTATAAGGCTCGAATCGTGGTGAAGGGTTTCCAGCAGAAGAAAGGAGTGGACTTCGATGAGATCTTTGCCCCGATAGTAAAGATGACATCCATCCAGAAGGTATTGGGCATATCGGCAAGCATGGACCTCGAGGAAGAGCAATTGGACGTCAAGACGGCATTCCTACACGGAAACCTCGAAGAAGAGATCTACATGCATCAACCGGAAGGATTTGAGAAGAAAGGGAAGGAGCACCTGGTGTGCCGACTGAAGAAAAGCTTATACGGACTGAAGCAAGCTCCCTGGCAATGGTACCGGAAGTTTGACTCCTTCATGACCAATCAAGGGTACCACAAGACACAGGCCGATCACTACATGTTTATGAAGAAATTTGATGGAGGAGATTTCCTGATATTGCTCCTGTACGTGGACGACATGTTGATTGTCGAACGAGACCAAGTCAAGATACGAATGTTGAAGAAAGCCCTTAACCGGACCTTCTCAATGAAAGACTTGGGTCCGGAAAGGCAGATACTGAGGATGCACATCCCCCAGGACCGGTGTTATTCTCTGACCGGACAAGGCCTAACACAAGGTGTCACGGAGACACTTCACCAAAGGGTGATTACGGCATAGGATTATGACTCAACGACTACACCGACTTACGTAGGTTACACGATTAGAGCGCTTTTGTTAATTACACGCGTAAGATATAACAGTAATTACAGAACGGAAATCAACACAGAAGTATAAACACCATACGCTCTATTAATTATCCGCTGCGATTACAATGGGGTCCGGGCCTTTAAATAGGTTTCCGGCCCGTAGTACAAAACGGTGCCTATCGCACCTATTCGGGATCCGTCCGGATCTGGAACGGCATACTGTTTCCAGTCCGTCCGTCCATACTATGCTTATTTACAACCATACTTAATTAATTCCTTCACTCCGTATTTTGGACTCCTTGCCAGCCGGTAACACATGGCACGCCCGTGGGACAGTACCTTGTACGTCGAACCCTTCTCGGCCCCTTCATTGTTCACCCAAATTGTCCAAAATACTTTGTTCCAGAGTTTCCAATTGTTCTTCCGGTTGTGGTTGTTGCGGCTGTGCTTGTTGCTGCTGCTGTGGTTGCGGTTGGGACTGAGACTGCTCCGGCTGCTCTATAGGCGGCTGCTCCGTTTGTTTCTCTGACTCCGACATCCCCGTTTGACTGCTTCCGGTCCGGTCTCCTTCCAGTAACGGTTCCTCATCACTGAGGTTGACCGTAACCGGTTCTCGTGCTTTCTCTTCCCGGATCCGGGACCTCTCGTAGCTTTCAAACTGGATCTGCGCCTCCAGCCTGTCGTCGTCCAGCTGAGCTACAAGTTGCCGGACTTGCCCTAGTTGGTCCTCTGCCAAGGCTTGAAAGTCTTCGGCCAGCTCATCTCTTATGCCGGTGAAGTCTTCGGAAGTCAGCATATAGCAATCATCTCCCTCCTTCCGCCGGTTCTCTACGTCGGCCCGGAGCAATTGGAGTTCCGCCGCGTTCGGGGCCCACTTGGTCCACCATTTGACGGAACCGTTGTCAATCAAGCTCTTGGTCTGGTTCAACCAGGCCCGCATGATATCCTGGATGCCACTTGCTCCCATTTGCGCTCTACTTTCCACAACTTGTCGTTCCTCCTTCAACTGCTTGATGAGATTAGTCGTATCCTCCGCCTGCTCTCTGTAGCGCGTCAGCTGCCCTTGATATGTTGTTTGCAGCCTCTGCAGTACCTCCGCTGCTCTTTCTTTTTCCGCCTGCTGTTGCCTGAGGAGCTCCGTCCGAACCTTCTCCGCCTCTTCCAACCGTCTTCTGGTTTCCGCTTGTTCATTAGCGTATGCCGTTGCGGTCCGATCAACTGCTTGCCGGAGCTCATCCGTCCGTTCCTTGTGCTCCGTTTGCAACCGTTTATACTCCCGGTGCAAGTGCTCAAATTCCTCCATTTTTTGTTTGAGCTTGCCGTTGATCTGGCGATGGTTCCGGTCCTCCCGGTCCTTTAGCTGCCGGAGTTCCTCTTTCAGGCGCTCTACTTCTGTTTCGGCGTTTCTCCGGAGCCTGTCCTTCTCTTGCAGCATTTTCTCCTTCTCCTCCTTGAGCCGGTCGTACGCTTGGTGGCCTTTTCGTAAGCTCTCCTCGGCCCAGCGTAGCTTCTCAGCAGTCTTTTTGAGTTCTGCCTCCGCTGCCGTCTTCAACTCTCTTTCGCGGCTCCTCAGCACTTCTTGGGCAGCTAGCTCATCCTTTAAGTCCGCAAGCTCTTGTGCTTGTGCCGCATTTCTCTCCGGAACGGTTTCCGTTGCCGGGGTCTGATTGCTATGTTCAGGTTGATCTGACGCTTTATTCTGTACATTTCCCAGAGTCACCGGTGCTTGGACTTGTGTTGTCAAAGCCAATTGAGCCATTTCCCTTGTGACCCTGTCCAAGTCTTGTTCAAGGCTCCGGATTCTGGACCGGGCCGTCTCTAGATCTACGGTTGTGACGAGCAACCGTTCGTGGTGCGCTCTCTCCTCCGCCTCTATGTACTCGACCGCTCCGGCGATCTGCTCGCCTACCCACCGTAGCCACATGCTACTGGTGCATTGCTGCTGTACTGGTCGGGTCGGCTCGTTCACTGTGGAATTGTCTGGCCTGAGTGCCTGTATCTGCCGTTCTGGTTCTACTCCTTGGCCGCTGTGTGTGCTGGCTGGGCTCGCCGGCTGTTGAGTTCCGGTTCTCGCCGTCTCCTGAGCCGTTGGAATGACTTCTTGTATAGAAGTCGACAAGGCCGGTTCTATACGCACCGGTTCCGGTTCCTTCCTTGCGGTTTGCTCAGGTTGAGTTGGGGGCGTTTCTTCCTCTTGCGGGTACGAACGCTCCCCCGCTGTCGTTGGAGGTGCTCTACTGGCTCCTCCGTTTCCTCTTCCTGGGTAACGGCATGTATCTGTGCCGTCAAGGGTTCCGGTTCCTTCTGTCCCGGTCGCCGTATGGTTATCTTAACGGGTCGGACCGGTGACACCTCCTCCGGTTCTGGGAACTGTTTCTTCCCTTTCGTCGCCTTCGACGCCAGCAGCTGCTGTCGTTTGGACGCGGGTTTCGAGGTGCTTCCTTCCGATAATCTTGGCCGCTTCTTTGGCTGGACGGTCTCGACCGGCAGCGCGAGCAATGTTATCCACTGAGCTACGGCATGCCACAGCTTCCGGCCCTCCTTGCCGTCCTTTCCTCGTACCGTGTCGATTGCCACGCACAAACCGTCTACAATCAACACCGGCCAATCCACCTTGATCCCTTCATAGGTGGCTATGATCATCCCTGCCCGATTTTTTGGCATGACAGGGGGTCGGGGGTACACGTGGTCGTACTCATGGAGCACTCGAGCTATCTCCCTGAATAGCGGATCTTCGCCGCCCTGCGTTCGATAGCCTTTGCCGGCTAGAGAGTACTCACCGAAATATCGGATGAGTTGCTCCGAGGTTGGGTTATCGATCTGAAAAATACCTCCCTCCGGAAGGCCTGTTAGCGCACGGATCGCTTCCTCGGTGATGACTTCTGTGTCAAGCTCCTTGATGACCCGGTCGGCTTCTTTGTGCGGTGGTGCCTCCATGATGGTCAAGAACCCATCCAGTCCGTGTTGCCTGAGCCATTTCCTGGCCGCTTCCGACAGCGTTTGTGGTTCCATGTCTGCTTCGAGGTCGAGGAAAGATGGCGAGGTAGAGTGGTGATGAGAGTGAGAGCGAGAGAGACAGAGTTCCGAACGTGGGGGTTCTCTGAGTGCAGGTTCGCGTTTGCTAAGCTTCCACCGCCTTGGTGCTTCTGTGCTTCTTGGCTCGCGAAAAAAAAAGGTCTCCATGCGTTCTGCTTTTTCTCTGTTGGTCTTGGCGCCTTTTCCGAGCATGCGCACGTCGTGTACCAATTTAGCATTAAGTAACGTGGCGGCTCTTAAATGCCCACTACGTACCTTTTCGCTCCTTGCTTTCACGTCCGTTCATACCTCGATTTTTAATGTTTTCTTTTTTTCTTTTCTTTTTTTCTTTTTTTTTTCTTCTTCTTTTTTTTTTTTTTTTTTATTATTATTTTTAATGACGGTATGTGATCTTACACATCCGTAGGTCCCTTCGGACCCTTACCGTTTTCCTTACGGGTTGCCGTGTCTTCCTTCGCCTCTGCTACGGGTTCCCCGTCGTCTTTTTCTTCCATCCGTACCGTTCCCGGTATAGTGCCGGTGGGCTGCATAAACGGGTTATTTGGCATCGGTCCTTTATAGGGCTTTAGTCTAAATCCGTTGACCCACTTGCCTAGCACTTCACCGGCAAGTGTCCCTAACTGATAGGACCCGTTGTATTCCCGTGTCAGCCAATACGGGCCTGTCCATCTAAACCGGAGTTTACCCGGCATCTTGCCCATCCTCGTTTGGAATACTAGCACTGGCTTTCCGATTTCGAACATCTTCTCATTACCTTTCCGGTGACGGTCAACGAACGCTTTCCGTCGTCGTTGCTCCAGTTCCATGTGTAGGATGCTGGCCAGCCGTTGCTCTTCCAGTTCGCATAGTGCTGCTAGCCGCATTTCCTCCGACTCCTTTTCATTCAGCCGTTCCCGTAGTTGGATCCGTAAGCTTGGTACCTGAAATTCCACCGGCATGACCGCCTCTAAGCCGAACGCTAACCGAAACGGCGTTGTCCGGATACTTGTTTTGTATGCCGTTCGGTACGCCCATAGCGCGCTATGGAGCTTTGTATCCCAGTCCATCCGGTTTTCATTGACGATTTTGCGGAGAATGTTCTGGAGCGTTTTGTTGGTTGACTCTGCTAACCCGTTTGCTTGTGGGTAGTACGGTGTGCTCTGTTTATGGACCACGGCATAGAACGTTGTTAAGCTTTCAACTACCTGGCCGAGGAAGTGCCCTCCTTGGTCGCTGATTAATTCAATCGGACATCCATATCGGCACCAAATGTTCTCGTACAAGAATTTTGCTGTGGATGACGCGGTGTTGTCTCTCAAGGCCTTAGCCTCCACCCATTTAGTGCAATAATCTGTTGCCACGATGACATAACGATTACCCGTTCTCATCGCCGGTGGCTTGAACGGTCCGACAAAATCCAACCCCCACTTCTGGAATGGCTCTAGTGGAAGTACCGGTTGGTGTGGCATCCGTGCTTGCTCCGTAGGCTGGCCCATTCGTTGGCATAGGTCACATTCCTTAGCATACTTGACGGCGTCTTTTAACGTCGTGGGCCACCATAAGCCGCTCTGCCATACTTTCCTTGCCGTCGCTTCCCCGGCATAGTGTCCTCCGGCAACCCCACAGTGTGCTTCCCGTAAGATTACTTGTTTCTCGTCACTACGGACTGCCCATCTCCATATTCCATCTGCGCCCTTGTGGTAGAGAGTGTCCCGTAACAGACAGAAATTGCGGCTCTGCACCGCCAGTCGTTTCCTCTCGTCCCGGTTCATTTCCTCCGGTGGCAGGCCCGTGCTTAGGAACTGGTGCATGTTTGTCAGCCACCTATCTTCTGATGCCACCGTGTCGTCCGCTGCCATTTCCGGGGTGATACGGAATAACTCTGCGTCCGGGAATTCATCCGATACTCCGTTGCCTGATTCTCCGGACTCTAACCGGCTCAGGTAATCTGCTACGGCATGCTGGATACCGGGCCGGTGGAAGATCTCGAATTCGAACTCCTGCAACAGCAAGGTCCAACGGGCCAACTTACCGGTCAGGGACGCCTTGGACACTAAGTACAGGAGCGCCGAGTGATCCACATGAAAGGAGAACTTCCTTCCCAATAGGTAATGACGAAACTTTGTGACACTGTAGATCATGCCCAGGGCCTCCCGTTCCGTAGTCGAATAGTTCTTCTCCGCTTGGGACAGCTTCCGGCTGGCGTAGTATACCGGCCGGTACCATTTGGGCTCCGTAAGTGCATTAAGGCGCTGCCGATAGCGATGTCGGAAGCGTCAACGAACACATGAAATTCCTTGCTCCAATCCGGAGGCTGCACGACGGGTGCTTGCGACAAAAGTACCTTCAGGGCATTGTATGCCTTATCCTCCGTATCCGTCCATTGGAACGGTGTCCGATGTACCGCGGTGTGTAATGGTGTAGCCAAGTCAGCCAAGTGACGGAGCATCCGGCTGTGCCACCGGATCTGTCCTAAGAATCGGCTTAGTGCTTTGGCCGTTTTCGGCGTCGATGCCCCTACTATCGCGTCTACTTTGTCCGGGTCGACCGCAATGCCCTCCTTACAATGTGTCCCAGTAATATTCCACTTGAAACCCCAAAGATGCATTTTGCTGGGTTTAAGCTTAGCCGGTATAACCTACACTTTTCAAGGCATAACCGTAGGTGCTGCAAATGGTCTTTTTCCCGGCTATAGACTGCAAAGTCATCCAGGAAAACCTGCATGAAGGCTGGAATGTATTCGCCGAAGATCTCCATGATGATTCGCTGGAAAGTTGCTGGTGCCGTTTTTAGTCCGAACATCATTACTATGGCCACAAACACTCCCCATTCGGTTACGAACGCTGTCTTCTCCTGGTCGTCAGGGTGCATCCGGATTTGATTGTATCCGCTGAACCCGTCTAAAAAGCTATAAACTTCATGGCCGGCGACGGCATCCAGTACTCCATCCGTGAACGGAAGAGGGAATGCATCCGTAATTGTGGCTGCATTTAGTTTCCTGTAATCTACACACACGCGGATTTTACCGTTCTTCTTTGGGACGACGACGATGGGGCTCAGCCACGTCGCTTTCTTTACCGGCCGGATGAAGCCCACTCTTAGGAGTTTGTCGATTTCCTCCTTCACTTTGGCGGCGTAGTTGGGGTTCATTCGGTAACGTCTTTGCGCCACTGGTTTCGCGTCCTTGCCTAAGTGGATCTGATGCTGATATAATTGAGGGTCCAGCCCTCGCATGTCTTCGTATGACCAGGCGAATACGTCGCGAAACTCCGTGAGAAGTTTGATCATCGCCGCTTTATCTTCCGGCTTCATTTCTTTGGCGATGTGTACCGGCTTTGATTCGTCCTTGCTTCCTAGGTTCACTTCGTCGAGCTGGGATGTTTTTACCCGTTGGGAAACGGCCATTTCCCGTTCCAACGCTTCCTGTGCTTGCCGTAATTCCCGAATCGAATCTTTGTCTGGTTTGGCTTCGGTTTCGTCCCGCTGCGGCAAGTATGGCGCTACGGCTTCAGCCACGTCAATCTCGAAGAGTGGTACGATCTTCGGGTGTTCCTCCAAGTACTGGGCTTCTTCGTCGTCTGCCAACCCTTCAAGCATGTTCACGCATTCCGCATACAGCGGTGTGCATTCCTTACCGTTGCTCGTCCGTGGTTGTGTCGGTACCCGGACCTTGGCTTTTCCGCGCCGGAAGGTAATCATATTTTTCCGCCAATTTTGCTTGATGTGTGCTGTTTTCAACCATGGTCTGCCCAGCAACAGTGGGTACGCGCCTTGCGCCTGTAGCTGCAGCACTACAGCCGAGATGTGAAATGTGTGACCTCCTATGGTGACTTCCAATTTCCGTATTAAGCCCGTCGGCCGTACAGAGCTCGTATCCGCCATCTGTAGCCAGAACGGACATGGCTCCCATTCATGTATACCCAAGGCATCACACGTGCGGAGGCTTATTACGTTCACCCCGGAACCTCCATCGATTACTGTGCCGGGAAGTTCGTGCCCTTTGACAATAGCTGTAATCACCGGACTACTAGTGTCCACCACCGTCGGTCCCTCCTCCGGATTCGAGAAGAGGACTGGTGCCGGTGGGGCTATACCGTCTGTCATGACCGTTTTTAGTCCTTCCGTAAATCGCGGCACGAGCTGCAAGAGTCTTCCTAATGGCAACGTGATCTGACATTCTTGCAGTGCTTGCCATGTCTCGTTTTCTACGTGGCTACCGCCGGCACTCCCTATGGTATTCGCCTTTTGCCGTTCCGCGTCCGCGACGTTCCTTTCATTGGCTTTCTTCACCCATTCCGTCGCCTGTTTTCGTATGGCCTCTTGTGTTTCCCACTCTTTGGCCATGCCTTTCGACCGTGTGGTTACTTGCTGTACATCCGCCACTTTCGGAACCACCATATTAACTGCTGGTCGTTTATCGTAGCTCTTTGCCGGGCACTGGTTACTGTAGTGGCCTTCCTGCCTGCAGTAGTAGCAGTACTCTTTACGGGTATTGCTGGATTCAGCATTGCTGGTAGCCGGAGCCGGTCCCGTAGTGAGTGGTGCGTTCTATGCCGGTTGGCTCCTTGGGGTTCCATATTCCGGGTCCCTAGGGTGACCACCTTTCTTGAAATTACGTTTCTTATTATTCTTATTTTTATTTCGGTAGTCCTGTCGTGGTGGATCGTAAAATCGGCCGTAGTCCTCCTGGTGCCTTCGGTAACCAGGGGAATGGTCTCTGTCGTATTGCTCGTGTCGTTTGTTGGACTCCCGATAACGGTCCGATCGCTCATACCGGTCGTAGTTATCATGCCGATCCCCGTACCGGCCATCATTCTCTTGTCTGTCTCCGTACCGGACATCCTGTGCCGGTCGGTACCGGTTCATTTTTTGCCAACGATCTTCATCTTCGTCTCGGCTGCTTCTTGGCTCGATCCGTCGGACGGGTGGTGCTTGTCGGTTTAGCAGGTTATACTCGCACCGGTCCGTTGTATGACTCTTGGATTGACAAATCACACACTGGGTTCGCATGGTGCACTCCACTGCCGAGTGTCCGGCATTCAAGCAGATTGTGCATTGAATTGCCTGCCGGAACCGGAGATCTTCATCGGTGGGTAACGCCCGTTGCAGTGCTCCCAGTGTAAGCCATGAGCTTGACTTTTCCATTTCTCTGACCCGGTCAATGACCTGGTCAATGGTGCTTCCTCGAAAGTCGATCACCGTACACACCGTGCGTAACGGTTCCCGGAGTGCGTTTAAAAATATCGTCCGTAATTCCTCCTCCGGGGGTGCACGGGCAAGCTGGCTATGCATTCGTTGGAAACGGATGACGAATTGGGGAATGCTTTCCCCTGCCTCCTGTCGGATCGTGTAAAACAGGCCCACCATCGTCGTCTGGTCGACCTCCTTGTGGAAAAAATGCAAGAATTTTGCTTTTAATTCTGCAAAGGTTGTGATGGTTGCCGGGTCCTGCGTCCGCCGCCATCGTGCCGATGGTCCTTCCAACGTGACCCCGAATTCCGCTATCTTCGAGCGTTCTTCTTCCTCCGGTGTCAATCGCTGGGACGCGTGATTTGCTTCCCATGTCTGCTCGAAGGCATGAACATGCGCTTCCGCGTCCGGATCATCGCGATACTTTGAGTATTGGAACGGCATGTCGTCGTCCAGTATTAAGCCGCGGTTTAGTGGCGTTTGTTGATATCTTTCCGGTTTTCTCTCCTGTTCCACTTCCGGTTCTTTTGCCGGTGCTTTTTCCGGTTCCTCTTCCGGTTCTTTTTCCGGTTCCTTCACCGGCTCTTCTTCCGGTACCTTCGCCGGCTCTTTCGTTGGTGTCGGTGGCTTTGCTTCTTCCACTTCCGGTGTTGGTGGGTTGACGGCTTCCGTTTGCGGTTCCGGATAGCCCTGGTCGAACGGTTCCGGTTCTGGAGTCGGCACAGTATCCGACCCGTCGTCCTCCGGGCCGCCGGGGGTATCGTTGCTGCTCCAGTAGTTCGTGTGCACGCTGTATCCCCCTTCGGAATCCGATTCGTAGGCTGAAAAGGCTTCTGCCTCGTTTTCTCCGCTTGCCAACGCCTCGAGGAGGCGTTCGGTTTCCCGGAGACTACTTAGACCGCTTCCGTCGTCCTGGTCGCGAGTTTGCTATAACCGAAGAGATTCCTCCGCGACTCTCCGGATCTCGTTGGAGAACGAACGATCCGAGCGAATTTCGTGCGCTGCTTGCTGGAAAGTCTCACGCCGTCTTTGCCGTTCGGCGAGGCGTCGAGCTCGGTCTGTAACCAGGTCGTACGTTGGTCTCGTCATCCATTAAGTCGTCGTTCGCTGCGAGAAAGCAGGAATCGTGGTCGCCAAAACTGTGTTATTCTCTGACCGGACAAGGCCTAACACAAGGTGTCACGGAGACACTTCACCAAAGGGTGATTACGGCATAGGATTATGACTCAACGACTACACCGACTTACGTAGGTTACACGATTAGAGCGCTTTTGTTAATTACACGCGTAAGATATAACAGTAATTACAGAACGGAAATCAACACAGAAGTATAAACACCATACGCTCTATTAATTATCCGCTGCGATTACAATGGGGTCCGGGCCTTTAAATAGGTTTCCGGCCCGTAGTACAAAACGGTGCCTATCGCACCTATTCGGGATCCGTCCGGATCTGGAACGGCATACCGTTTCCAGTCCGTCCGTCCATACTATGCTTATTTACAACCATACTTAATTAATTCCTTCACTCCGTATTTTGGACTCCTTGCCGGCCGGTAACAACCGGTCGAAGAAGCAATTGTAGTTGTCACAGGAAAAGTATGTGACAATGGTGCTTCAGCGGTTTAACATGTTAGAAGCAAAACTAGTCGGATCGACACTCTCGGAAAACTGCAAATTATCCGAGATAAGCAAAGCCCAAAAATAAAGGTAGAGAAGGCGGAGATGATGAAGATTCCATATGCCTCTGCGGTTGGGAGCTTGATGTACGCAATGGTGTGTACTCGACCGGATATTGGATACACAGTCGGAGTGGTGAGTCGGTTCATGACCAACCCCGGAAAAGAGCACTGGAATGCGGTAAAATGGATACTTCGGTACTTGAAGGGCACTTCGAGTATGTGCCTCTGATTCAGCTTAGGTAAACCCCTCATGGAAAGCTTTACCGATTCGGATATGTCGGCTGATGTGGACACCAGCCGGTCAACTTCTGGATATGTCATGACCTATGCACGGGGAGCCGTCTCGTAGCAGTCGAGGTTGCAGAAGACGGTTGCGTTGTCAACTACGGAGGCGGAGTACATGGCAGCTGTGGAAGCCGCCAAGGAAATATTATGGATGAAGAACTTCATTAGAGAGCTAGGGATCTGGCAAGAGGAATATCGGCTCTACTACGACAATCAAAGTGCCATCCACCATGCAAAGAACGCAGCATACCAGTCTAGAACAAAGCAAATCCAGCGCAGGTACCACTAGATCGGGGAGTGAGTTGAAGGTCGAGAGTTCGTGCTGACGAAGATCCACACAGAGGAGAACAGGTCGGATATGCTAACCAAGGTGTTGACACCCGACAAGCTAGACATATGCCGGAAGAGGATCGGACATAAAAGACATCCCATACCGGAGTGAAGGGGGAGATTGTTGGGAAATCAGTCTCTCCGGATGAGATCCAGTGATGAATAAAGAGAACCTAGTGAGAACCAGAAGAGATCCGGAAACCGGATCGATGGACCCGGTGAGAACCAGAAGAGAAGACAGAATTATAAATATGTCTTGAATAAGCCCATTGAGACTATATTTGTAAATAGCCCTAAGTTCATATAACTATAAATTCGACTTAGGGCAATCACTTTAGTTGTGTGTGAGTGTGTTGTTGTCATATTGTTGTAACTGTTGTACAGAGAGTGAGAGGGGGAGAGAGAGAGAGATACAAAGCGATACTCTGTTGTAACCGTCACTGTGAGAAGAAACAGAGCTCGAGGTCGTTGCCTCCGAGTCTTTGATTGTACCCCCATCTCTTCATAGTGATAGTTTGAATTTTATGGGCTCCCGTGGTTTTTCCCTATTAGGGTTTTCCACGTAAACATCCAGTGTCATTTTCTTATGTACTCTTCACTTCCCATTTCTGTGTTTGATTCTTATAGAAGTGATTTACTACTCGGTTGTGGCCGAGCAATATTCTGTGCAATTTCCCCTCACCCGCGATAGAGCCATCGAGTCCATAGTCTGCACGATAGGCCGGTTCGGAGGGAAGAACACAACAAGTTATTTGGAGGCCTATGGGGGCGAGATGATAATGAGGGACATCCCGGAGGACAGAAGACTGTCCGGATTCCCTCAAGTGGTGACACCGGGCATCCACGCGGAGGTGCTCTGTAAAAGAATAGTGTGCGGAAGCAATAGAAAACCAAACACAAAAACGCAAGTTTAATGGAGAGCTTGAATATACACAGTACGTGGGAGAGACAGACATAGAGAGAGAGTGCATATGAAACTCAATTCAAAAATAATACACAATTTGTACATAGGATGTGCTCAGTGAGCACTTTTATACAAGTCCATACGGACTGACGGAAGTACTGACACATACTTCAATGCTCATAACTGAGCTCTACACTAACTCCCAAAATATATTCCTACACGGAATATCTTTCCAACGGCCTCGCGGTTTACGCACCGCTACGGCCTATTGTGCGCACGGTTTTACGCACCCGATTATACACCGAATGTTGAGCTTGTCTCTCAACACTCCCCCTCAAGCTCAACTTGAGGTTTTGTCCGTTCTTCCGGATCTACGCTCCCGTTCCTTTTGGCTTCACGCCTCACTCGCGCTCCTCGACCCGTTCGATTCCGCACGCTTTGAACCTTCCGGTCGGCGTGTCTACTCGTTCGGCCCTCCTCAGCTCCGTTGTTGTCACGGTGTTGGTGCTTCTTCTACTGCCTTCTCTTCCGCTTGGCCCTCAGTTGATTCGGCGTATCTGAACCAAGCATCCAAACTCACTCAGCTTCCTCCAATCGGTCTTCGCTCTCGTCCGAGTTGGTTGTCTCCAACTTGTCTTCGGTCTTCTCGCCCTTGATGGCTTCGTTTCCCCCATGCTTGGTTGGCTTCGGCTCTTTCTTTCGACTATTGCCCTCACATCCGCTTTCAGACTCTTTCGCCAATCCGAAATCGAATTCGTCATCTGACTTGGCGTCGCGGTCTTCCGGAACATCTCTCCCCCTTCCATGGTCATTCGGGACGTCTCTCCCCCTCAAGTTCGGCACGTTAAGGTGAAGCAACCCAAGCGCACCCGAGAATTGCCGCAACTTGTCTAGACCAAGAGGCTTGGTGAAGATGTCGGCGGTCTGCCGATCCGTCAGAACATATTGAAGTTCGACTTCACCAGAGAGGACATGCTCACGAACGAAATGGTAGTGCACCTCAATGTGCTTAGTGCGGGCGTGGAAGACAGGGTTCTTTGCTAGCTGGATGTTGCTGAGGTTGTCGCAGTATATCGTTGTCGGATCGAGCACCTCCACCTGCAGATCCTTAAGTAGCCTTTTCAACCATATGGCTTCGCATGTCGCTACAACCACTCCTCTATACTCGGCTTCGGTGCTCGATAGTGCAACTATCAGCTGCTTCTTGCTACTCCACGCGATCGCGGGAGAGAACGCGAAACCGGACGTGGATCGACGATCAACGATGTTGTCGGCCCAGTCGGCATCGGTGTAGCCAACCAACTGCAGGGTTGTACCGGTCCGATATAGTAGCCCCCGATCCTTAGTGCCACTTACGTACCGCAATACGCGTTGTGCACACTGAAGGTGCTCCTCGGTAGGTCGCGCCATGAACTGACTAATCACCCCGACCGGGTAGCTAAGATCTGGTCGGGTGATGGACAAGTATATAAGGCTTCCGACTATCTGTCGGAACCTCGTCGGGTCGCATACCTTTCCGGAATCGGGGCGAAGCTTGACAGTTCTATCCAGAGGAATCGAGACGGACTTACAGTCAGCCATCCCGAATTTGAAGAGCATACTCAGCACGTAATGTCGTTGGCTGATCAGTATGACTTCAGGGGTGCGGATCACTTCGATCCCGAGGAAGTAATGAAGGTCCCCCAGATCCTTCATGTCGAATGATGCCACAAGCTGGAGCTTCACGCGGTCAATTTCACCTAGGTCGGCGCCGGTGATGACCAAGTCATCAACATAAAGTAAAATGCTAACCAGCCCGAGTCGACCTTTCCGAATGAAAAGTGAGGAGTCTGATTTTGACGTCGCAAAGCCCATCCGACGCAATCGTTATGTGATCTTCGCGTTCCAGGCACGTGGGGCTTGCTTTAGTCCCTAACGGGACTTCTTCAACCGACACACCGCCGAGGTGTTCGTTCCAGAGTGAAATCCGGGGGGTTGTACCATGTACACCTGTTCCTCCAACTCACCTTGCAGAAACACATTCTTTACATCCATTTGATGTAAGTGCCACCCCTTCGTTGCAGCTACTGCAAGCAAAACGCGAACAGTCGTCATCTTCGCGATAGGTGCGAAGGTCTCGTCGTAGTCCACGTCGTGCTTCTGCGCGTAGCCTTTCGCTACTAATCGGGCCTTGTATTGGTTGTCCGAGCCGTCAGTGTTGTACTTGACCTTGGTAGACCCACCTACATCCAATCAGTTGCACACCTTCTGGTGCGTCAACCAGGTCCTAGGTTTTATTTTCGGCCAATGCATGCATCTCTTCCTCCATTGCGGCACGCCAATTTGCGTCCTTTGCCACTTCTGCGTAGCTCTCTGGCTCACGCACTTCCGCTACACGAATCATGTACGCATAGTGATGTGCCATGTACTCATTGTATCCAAACCGCACAACAGGGTTCTTCTGATGGGTAGATCGATGTAATTGCTCATTTGCCGATGTTGAGGCTTTCTTGGCCGACGCGGACTTCGCTTTCAAAGACCCGTCATCACTTCCCTCGGAGTCGGACTCGCGTCGATCCGACTCGTTCCTATCCGTGTCGTAATCCGACACCGTCTTCTTCCCTTTTTCCTTGCGTGTAGGCCGTCTCCTTGGCTTCCTGCACGGGGAATGCACGGCCGAGTCTCCACTAGTCGTCGGCTCTTCTTCAGACTGGTCAAACCGACCCAGTTGCTCGTTCGGTCCACTTAACCGAAACAAGGGTCCCGATTTCACCCTCATCCGGAGGCACTTCAGCCTCGTTGACCTCATCATCAGAGCTCGGATTGGAGTTGAGGTCCGGAGTCGGAGGCAAGTACCAGGACACGGATTCGTCAAACACAATGTTGTGGCTCATGCGAGCTTGTTTGGTTCGGGGGTTATAGCACTTATAACCCTTCTACTCATCCGAATAGCCAACTAAGATACACTTCTCAGCTTTTGCGTCCAACTTCCTTTGTCTCTCTTCCGGCACATGCACATACGCAATGTTACCGAAAACTCTCAAGTGTCGTAGATTCAGCTTCCTTCCGAAATACAGCTCATGTGCCGACACTTTGTCTCCAATCCAATTCTGGACATACACCGCGGTTCGTACCGCCTCAGCCCAATAGAACTTGGGCAAGCTCTTTTCTTCCAGCATTGCCCGTGCCACTTCCACAATCGACCGATTCTTCCTTTTGGCCACGTCATTCTATTTCATCGTATATCTGCAGCTAAATTCGCGTTCAATTCCCATCTCTTGCAGATACCCGCTGAATTGACCGAAAAAGTACTCTTTTCCACCATCCGACTGCAAGCACTTGATCTTTCTTCCTGTTTCCCTTTCGACGAAACTCTTTAGACCCCGGAAACAGTCGAAGACTTCACTCTTCTTCTCAATGAGGTAGATCCACGTGTGCCGCGTATAATCGTCGATGAAGGAGACGAAATATCGACTCCCGCCAAGACTAACGTTCTGTGCCAGCCCCCATACATCGGAATGTATCAAGTCGAGCTTGTTCCGACTCCGCATTAGGGAAAGGAAGTCGATGTTTCTTCCCTAGCTGGTAGGCTTCACAAATTTGTGCCTTCCGGCCACTAAATTTGGGCAATCCGAACACCACCTGTTTCGATTGCAGGTCCTAAAGCCGTTGATAGTTGACGTGACCTATCCGCTTGTGCCATAAGTCGATATCCGACTCGGTTTTATGTCCTTTCATGACATTGTGGTGCCACCATCACTAGAGTCGAGGATAAACATCCTCCCGTCTATGTGCCCTTGCGCAATAACTTGGCCTTCTTCCTCGATGAAGCACCCGAGATGCATAAACCGAACCAAGTTCTGGTCGACACCAAGTTCTTTGTGATTGTTGGAACGTGTAACACATTCATGAGTTTCCCTTTCTACTCGACATGGCTTAGGGGAACTTCACCGACATTCGAGATCGGATGCGGAGTGTCGTCTCCGGTTGTGACTACTCCCAGTTGCATCGGTTTTTCCAGGTACGAGAACCACTCCTTGTGGCACGTCATGTGGTTTGACGTTGTCGTGCCTTTCGGCGCCAGATCGTTGCGTGAGTCGGGTGGGAACCGTCGGGGTTTTTGACTAGGAGGAGGAAGAATTTGAGACGAGTTTAGTTAAGAATATGAATCGATTATAAGAAAGAGATATAAAAAACTTGTAAATCCCACAAGTATAATGAATTTTATTAATCAATATATAGATAAGAATATGAGTTTAGATTGAAAGAGATAGATATACAAATCTCGTGAATCCCACGAGTATAGTTTATTTTGTGAATCCCACGAATATATTTTATTAATTGGTGTCTTTTAGAAATATATCCAATTTCCAAATATTCTATGTTCCCCATCCTATTACATTGTGCTCCCCATCCTTATATAGTGATGAGAGAGTCTTAATAATCTATGCTTTTTCTCTAACAATGACCTCCATGCTTTTTCTATCAATAGACTATATGCTTTCTCTAACATGCTTTTTCTAACGTCATGCGTTTTTTATCGACTATAGTGTTCATGCATGCTAGATGTGCATGTGTAGCTTTTTCTTTTATCATGCGTTTTCCTAAAGTTTATCCTAGCGTGAACTTACCTTTCTATGTGGGACATCTACTTTTTGACACTAATGATATGTTAGTGTAATGGTAAGGCTTCACATTATTAACATGGAGGTGTTAGGTTCAAATGTTGCCCTATGCATGTAATTTATATTTTAATATTTTCTTCTATTTCTTCATATTTATTGAATCTGGTATTATATACGTTTTTCACGTAGTGTACGAAATACACTACGACAACGCGTCGGAGTCGACGTACCATACCTCGTCCGATTTCGGGGTAGACTTCTTCATTGAGTTTGCTTCGTGTCTCGTCACGAAGGCTGACCCTCTTCCGGCTTTTCTGGATCCTTCGGTGTAGTGCGATCGTTGCCAATTTCCTTTGTTAGTCTGTCCGGAACCGGATCCGGACCCGGTTCTCTCCGAATCGGCGCGCTTTTTCCAGCACTCACTCTCCCTATGGCCTTTCTTGCCACAATACGAGCATTCCGTGGTGGATTTCCCTTGCCGGTTCTCATCGCCTCGACTCCCCCTATTTCCGAAGGGTCTAGAGTTGTTGTCGGCATCACTTCGGTGCCTTCTTCCTTGGTCCCGTCGGCTGCCTCCATTGTGCACCGACTCGCCTCGTCCGACACGTCCACGGGGCCTATCTCCCTCCGTGTACAGCATCTTGTTGTCGGTGTGCGTGCTCATTGACGCACCCGCGTGGTTCTCTATAAGGAGCATCGATTGTAGGTCGAAAAATGACGGTATATTCTCCCGTGTACACACAGCAGTTCGGAACGCTCCGAACATCGATGCCAAACCTCCAAGACAGATTTGCACCATATCGGCTTCTTCGATATTCACATTGATGGAGGCCAGAGAGTCGCAAATGTCCTTGATTTTGGAGGTGTAGTCTGTCACCGACAAGTCGCGTTGTCGTAGGTTGCTCAGCTCCTATCGGAGTTGAAGCTTCTTGGTTGTAGTGCTTACGACGAAAATCTTCTTCAGATTTCCCCAAGCATCTTTCGACGTTTTTGCATCCCGAATGTAGCTTAGCAGTTGTTCGCCCACACAAGACGCGAAGCAATATAGTACTCTGCTCGCCGATTGTTCCCACGCCGGGAAATCTTTGTGTATCGATTCGGGTGATGTGTCATTTGCTCCATCAACATAGCTCCAATAAACGTGCCCGAGCAGGTACTTGTGCATCTTGTAGGACCAAGACGCGTAGTTGTTTCTAACGAGCTTCTCCGTTGTCGTGAAGATTTTCGGCAATAGTGTGAAAATCCCATAAAACGTACGAAATCGAGTATGAATCACATAGTACAATAATTGTGAAGATAACATTTTAAATAAATTTAATATCTAAGTACAAAATGATGGAGGTTTCGAATGCACTTTATTACACGAGAAACGGACAACTAAATGTCAAGATATGAGGGTATAAAGTTTGTGAAAGGAAAAGAGAAAGTTGTGAAACACGTTCGCGTTCACAAGTGGAAGGATTGCGCATTCCACTTGTAGAATCTTCTTAAAACAACGCAAATACACCCTCTCTACAAAAATTGGATGCACTAGTATCACATGTTCCTCAACTTGATGAGAATTTGCAAATATAAAAATACATGATAGATCTACGAGTGGAGATCATTAGAAATCATGCAAGTTTAGACATGTTGATAAGTTAATGTAGGCATAATAAAGTTCAACTATGGCTCAATATGTCACTACTGTGCGACAAGGGAAACACTAACTTAAAGACTTATATTAATTAGGTAAGTTTTACAAAAATATTAGGTGTACTTGTATCCATACTAATAAAATGAGATATAATTTATACTTTGACCCATACGTGCATGTATGTAATTGTGGAAAATGTAGGATAGTGCACATTAGGATAAGTGATTGGAATAACTAACCTATTAAAGTATTCAATACTTGTATTTAAAGTTGATCTAATCTATTCCTCAGTTTGTTCATATGGGATCAAACCATATGTTTATAATTGTGGACAATGTAAGGCAGTGAACTTTAGGATAATGTCGTGGAAATAACAAACCTATTAGGCTTTCATACCTGTATTTAAAATTGATCTACTCTATTGCTTAGGTGATTCACACAAGATCAAACTCCGAACGATAACGCAACTGGAACCATTATCAACACACTACACAATCTAAGCAGCAATGGAATAGAAACATAATAGTTTTAACAATAGAAGACAAAGATCCATAATAACAACATGGACAGTCATGGCAACAATTATAGGGCCATGTTCTGTTAAGGTTAGCTTGGACCAAAATCAGCCTCCATTTAAACTAGTTCATGTTTCTCCATAAGTTTGGTAGTCAGCTATGCACGCGGTGAAACCAATGTCATAAATCTACTAATCAAGTATATAAAAATAAAATTGAAACATATAGAAGATTATAAAGAATAGAATCCACTAAGTAAAACCCAAAATTTGTATTAATAATGTGAAATTTTAACAAATCGTCAGTGTCATATTCTTCATAGAGTCTATTACATAGCAATCAATTCATCAACGTCATTTTCTTCATCATTTTGTGTAGAACTGTCTTCGGCTATACGTGCATTGGTTTCCCCTGTTAGCCGAGCCAACGAAATATCTTCTATAAGCTCATCATCAAGCTCTATTAGCTCCCCCGGTTCCCCGGCTAACGGAGGAATAGGCTCTCGCGAAGCAGGTTGAAACCTTTCTGTATTGGCGAGGTTCTTTGCACTGACCTCCTCATCCTGGTCTGGGCACTCCCACAAAGCCTTAATCCGCATATTAATAAATATAACTTGGTCCTCGTCCTTCGCCAATGCAACTGTATTTCTAAAAAGCTTCAATGCACATGCAGACGTAGTTCCTGTGATGTAAGTAACAAGAAGATTTAGTTGTCAAACGAAAAAAAAGGGATTGGTTATCTCAAGATCATTACCCTAGTTCGAGGAATACCTGTGCGAGAAAATAGATCTAATATCCAGTCTCCTTCGACAGAAAACATCTCAATCAAGCGCATCATAAGTCATTGAGGTTTTTGGTATGGGTTGACAAGTCCTCGTTCTGTCGTGGTGACATGTCGCAATTTCCGTGTCACTGCTGGATATACCAACAGATTTGAACCTCCCACTTCATTAGAATGCTCTTCGATTCTCTGTTTCTTAATTTCATCGAAGTAGCCAACCGTTATGTATTCAATGGCATTAACGAACCGAAAAGTTGGCCCTCTATTTACATTGCTCTTGATCCTATAAAAAATAATACATTGAGTTAAGAATAGATTCAACAACCTTAAGAAATGCAATATAGTGAAAGACACCTATAAATAATCCTTACCATGCAAGGTTCTCGATGCCATGGCAACGAGATCTCAAAGCTTGAGCTACCGAGTACCCTTGGTCCATACTATGAAAGACAACTATTGGCGAGGTTCTGTATTGGCGAGGTTCCTCGGATAACACCTTATACGAAGACGTTAGAGGATAATCCTCGGTCACTTGTTCCCAAGTTATACATCCAAGTTGTTTCATCATAACTTCTTGGATCTTCATGTACACCTTATGACTCTAAAATTAGAAATCAAGATTAGAACTTTGAATTACACCAGATAGACTACAATTTCAGTATTTGAAAGACTTACTTATTGAACTCAGTAACCATTTCTTCAAGGCTTAAATCTTTCGCCACAACCCTTGACAAAACCGACACAAGAAGTTGCTCGTCCTTAATACCTTGCATCGCTCTCCATAGGGACAGCTTCATGTCGTCTGCCGCTTCTTCAATTGTCAAGTCAATTTTCTTGGCAGCTTGTGACTTTAACTCTAGTTGAGGGTCAACCCTACATTTCTTTTGTCGTTGACCCTTTACCTCCTTATTCTCCCACATTGAGAAGATTTGATCTTGTAGGTCCCATACTTCTCCATCTCTAAACGCCAATTGAAACCAAGACTCATACTTTCGAAGACCATCGGACCTAACATTATCATCTACCACAATGCCGACTTCATGCAGACATTGACGTCGAAGGCCTGGATGTAACTTCACACCAAACTTTTGTTTCACGTCTAAATACTCGTGGTGGAAGAACCGTATACGCTCAATGGACGACATTTTTTGCCTATAGTCATTATCATTATTATGGTCCCATGCCAACAGCTTAGCCTCTTCGGTTGTGAGCCCAACATAAATTTTGCACTCGGCATACTTGAAGAAGAAAGTTGTTGGATGTTCTCTCACAAGTTGCCGACGTGCCTCTGCTGAATGCGATCCACCAATGACAAAATAATTATATTGATCATGCTTTCTAATATCAAAATCTTCAATGGTTTCACATTCTTCAGGATCTACCATAACAATAAAAGGCACCACAGTGGCATCAGGATTAATTTTCATTTTTTTCTTGAGATTTTGAACATGCATGCGGTGTGGCTCTCTAATCTCAAGTGGTCGTCGACCTGTTTTTTCATCAATAGGGGGCCGATGGATGTGTGTTATAGGAAAATTAAACACTTGCCCTTTCCTGACCAGTTTCCGTTGCATTAACTCTCTCCTTATCTTATTCTGCTCGGATGACAAAACACCCGAGGCCAGCTCAGCTCCTGGCGTCCCCTTATTATCCTCCTCTTCGTTTTCACTTGTTGAATCCGTATCCGACATTTTGGTTGTCTTCTTCTTTGGTGGTCTTGACTGGACTTTGGATACCCTTTTTGTGGCCTTCAATGGGGAGGGCACTTCATCTCTTAGAGTTACATGGCCTTGTATATAAGGTAACAATAAGGTTTTGTGAGCTTTCAAGATCTTTTTTGAAAGCTTCTGGCCCACAAGATTCCTTTACTAAAAGGTCTTTTGAAAGGAACACTTTACGTACCCCCTTGGAGCACTCTATCATGACCAGTATGTTGGCCGAATCTGCATCTTCGTAGTCAAATCGTAGAATACGGACATACATAAATGGGGTTTCCTTTCCAAGCTGCCCCTCACCCTTCTTCTTTGTTGTATACAATACGACTTTTTTCTTTGAGTCGACATATTGCATACACCATTCCTTGTCCGTCAGATCTCGGTCAGGAAGGTCTTCACCTCCAGTAGCGGCGACAAGTTTCTTTTGGCTAACATCACTATGTGGCTGAGATTTTGTCTCTTCGTTAAAGAGAAGCTTTTTTCCTCTCTTCATGGTCTCAGGAGCTACCTTGGTCTGGGCTTCGATTGGAGAACCTTGTATGCGAAGCTTTATTTTCTTCACGGGTCGGTCCGATAGGTTCTCAAACGACCTATTTAAGAAAGTATATGCAAAAACATAAGTTAGGTGGTCACGTAGATTAAGGTTGTATATTAACATGAAGAACAGTTCTCACTAGCAGTCCTATATTCAAAAATCTATTATAGGCAGGGCTATTCAACCTAGAAAATATATATTGTAATAAGTAAACAGGGTTATATATTCTTTTAAATAGTATGTATGACTTATATAGATTCCAAACCTATATTGAGGAGAATTTGCTATCGTAAAGGCAATTTGTGGATCATTTTCTACTATTTTAAGCTAAAGTAGGTCATAAAACACCTATAATTAGAGCATGTTTTTTTTAGAGTAAGGAAAGTCAACATAAAAAAGACTGATTTTGCCAGACAATTTGATATCTTTTCCACACCATAATTATTTGTTACCCCAAAAACACAATTTTTCTCTCTCAGAGCCTTCTTTAATACAAGAACTCGATACGGCGTATCGAGTTCCTGTTTAAATCCTAAACTTTAAACGAGAACTCGATACGCCGTATCGAGTTCCTCTGCTTTCTTTGCTTTTTAAACAGGAACTCGAAAGTTTGGATTTTAAACAGGAATCAATACGCCGTATCGAGTTCGTGTTTAAAGTTTAGGTTTTAAACACGAACTCGATACCCCGTATCGAGTTCCCGTTTAAAGTTTGGAATTTAAACACGAACTCGATACGGCGTATCGAGTTCGTGTTTAAAGTTTAGGTTTTAAACGGGATCTCGATACGGCGTATCGAGTTCTTGTTTAATGTTTAGGTTTTAAACAGGAACTCGATACGGCGTATCGAGTTCCTGTTTAAAGTGTAGGTTTTAAACAGGAACTCGATACGCCGTATCGAGTTCCCTTTTAAAAAGCAAAAACAAATTATGAACTCGATACGCCATATCGAGTTCATGTATAAAGTTTGTATTGTATACATGAACTCGATACGGCGTATCGAGTTCTTGAGCGACGAAACATATTTACAAAAATGTCCACAGTGTCAGAGGCCTACCTGGAGTCCTCACGCTCGATTCTCTTTGAAGACATGGTTGATCGTGTGGAAGTGGAGGCGGAGATCGCGCTTTGGTGCTTTGTGCTCTGTGTGCTTTGTGTGCTTTGTGTGCTCTCTACGTTCTGTGTGCTCTGTACGCTCTGTACGCTCTTGTGAGTGAAATATGACGAGGTCTTCCTATTTATAGGGATTGACCACATTGGTTAAAGTAACCATAGTCACCTTAACCAAGGTTGGTAACTTTGAGGATAGTTAGTTGGTAACCATAGTCACATTAACTAGAGTAACTTATGATTGTATTAATGATTACAAAGTCAAACTAACATATTGATCAATCTTTTATAGTCATAACAACCTGCAATGACTTCAAAGGTTATGAAGGAGACAATGATAGAGGTTCATGAATGTACCAATGATTGATTACTAAAAGCAACAATTTTTATGACTCTCAAATGCTATGTATTAAAGATGTTGGCATGAATTAACCAATGATTGATAAGTCTAATATTTAAAATGTTGAGCATTAAAGAACCAATGAGTGAGACGTTCTATATCAAAATGGGTGCCATTAATTAGCCAATGATTTTAACATTAATCCAACATATTCATGGCTTGTTAATGATTAGTTTTATATTTTACTTGATTTAACTTCATATAGATCTAGTTTATATAATAATTAATATTTTAAGTACAATTACTTTATTAAAAATAATTTTTTGATGTATTGTATTAATAGAATATTACATAATATAGACATTCTATTGATTTGGCTTTTGTTTAGAGAGAAGTTTATGTTTAGAGAGGAGCTTATTAGTTTTTTTCCTTACCCTAAGCACATAACTTAGAGAGCCCTATCTAGACCTTAAGCCATGAGTGAAGATTCACCGTTCTCGATTGAAGAATATTGTTTGTCATCAGACCCATCGTTTTCTACTGAAGAGTATTGTTTGTCAACAGAGTCACCATATTCAATTGAAGAATATTGTCTGTCGGCCGACTCACCATATTCTATCGAAGAATATTGTCTGAGCTCATCTACAGGGAACGTAAATAATGACACATGTGAAGAGTTCTCTATTGAAGAATACGATATTAATAAAGATACCGAGAATGAAGGTAGTGCCCAGGAAACATTGAATAACATTGGCGATGGTCACAACAAAGAATTAGACTGTAACAAGGTTACACCAACCTCTATGCAAGAAGAGAAATCTGGGAGCCCTATGCATATTAGAAGAATCCCACGAAGAATTCGTCTGGCTAGATTTAGCTTGGTGACATCAGATAAACAGATTGGATTTGATGTCAAAAAAATATGTTGTGCCCGTGGTTGTATGTCTATGATTGGAAAATCAAAGTTGCGAGAATTAAGGCAATACTATTTTTCGATGACCGGTGATGAGCAAGACACTTACCTCGGGTCACATATGCAACTAGTATCTGACAAATGTACGGGGATCAAAGTATCATTCGAGTATTATATCTTCCATGCGCAACAGATATGCAGAGTTGCATTCAAAATTGCGTTATGTGTTAGTAACATGCGGCTACATAGAGTACAACAACGTCTACTTAGCGGGGATCAGATGCTCAATTGTAAAGAGGTTCCAAGTATGAAAGGTGCAATTGGAAGACATGCTATTGGCTAGATGAAAACTTACTTTCAGTTAAATTGTGAAGTAATGCCCACTACAGGTAGGATGCATCTTTCTGATAATTATACACGTCGGGAAGTTTATGATGTCTATCGATCTGATATGCTGGGCTCACGTAATAAGTCTATCACCTATAGCCAATTCACAAGATTATGGAGAGCTCGGTTTTCAAATGTTATTATTCCTCGTAAATTACGTATGGGGTATTGCTCCATTTGTGCAAATCTTAAAAGTTTGGTTAAAGGTGCAAAGACATCAATGGAAAAGGATACGAGTAAGAAGTTACTACAAGAGCATCGTGAGGCACAGTCCTTAGAACGAAAGAAGGCAATGCATCATAAAGAGAAGTGTTTGAAGAGGCCCGAACAATACATGTGCTTAATGATAGATGGCATGGACCAGAAGAAGACATGCTTGCCGCATATGCGGAGGCTCCCCAAAGATGTCAATGATGAGTGCCTTGTTCAAATGCACTTGGTGGGATGCTTGGCTTATAATAGGTCTGTTCGACCTCGCGTCTTCATTACTTACCCCAATGTTCACAATGACCCTAACCTAACAGTTACAGTGATTCACCGAGTTTTGATGTCTTGGGGCCAACCTTTCCCCCCTGTTCTATACATTCAATTGGACAATACTGCTAGAGAGAACAAAAATTCAACTGTATTTGGCTATCTAAGTATGTTGGTCAACCTAGAATTGTTTAGGAAAGTGAAAGTCAATTTCCTTTTGGTTGGCCACACACATGACCATATAGATTAGATGTTTAGCACATTCTCCAAACAGTTGTCTCGGCATGATGCTTTCACTTTACCTAAACTATTTGATGTCATTTGTGATGCTTATACACCACGCCCAAAAGTGTTACACTTGAAGGAGGTATATGACTTTAAGAGATATATATTAGATGGGGGTGGTGGGAATGTTAAAGTGCTTGCTCAGTTAAACAATATAAGTTTCAATCACATTTTTATGATAAAGAAAAATGGAATAAGTGGTTCTACACTTTTGTATGCTAAACAATATTCATCTTCTACAACATGGGAACCTGAAGGTGGTTTCCAGTTATTACTTTGTATGCCGAGTACAATTGTCCATGGAGCTTAGCAAATGCCAATTGAGAAGAAAGCACAGTTGCAGAGCGACTTGGTATCAGAACAAAAACGGTCATGGCTCCAAGCCTTAGAAGAAAAAAGAAAGCATATTGAGGCCGCCAAGAAATATGCCGCACAACAAGACACATCATGGTGGGATGTATTTTATAGTGATCAGAAAGAAATTATAGACAATTGTGTATCTGTTGATAATTGGAATTTGGAAACGCCATTCACATGGTCGCTGCAACATGATCGCGTAAATAGAACTCCGGAGCAACTAGTAAATGCGATTAATGACAGCTTAGTCCATCCACAACAAAGAGACATTTATGTGGGACCAAGGATGACCAAAGCAGCCGAAGCTAGATGGCAAGGCAATTTGCAAGAGCTCACCGCGGGGATGTTGATTGCAACGCCGGCTGATGAGAACTCACATGGCCACCAATTTTGGGTTGGTAAAATTCTAGAAGTGCTAATGCATGAAATAGAAAACACGATCAAGTCTATAAATGTTCATTGGTACAAGACTAGAAGTGCAAATGCTTTTACAGGTAAGTATACATTGGAGATGATTGAATGCCCAACAAGAAGGGGAGGTAGGAAGAGGAAGCGAAACATTCGTAACACCTCGACCCTTGATATCTCTGATGTGGATATCATCGTGTATGGCTTCACACTTACAAAAGCCGGACGATTAAGGAATTCAACAATAGATATAATAAAAGAAAAATTACCAGGTCTACAAGGTGGCTCGAGTCAAAGGCAAACGAGATCTGCAACATATAATCTAGAGTCAAACCATTTGGTTTATGACGAAGATAATGCACTGATTGGTACATCCGAGGATGATGAGGAGGAATCGTCATTGTATATTAGTTATAGTAGTGATTCTCCGTAAAGGAGTGATCATGAATGTATATTTGGCTATTAAGTGTAACTACATTCCGCTTGTAACAAATCGAGTAATATAAAAGCATGTGTTTTGAATTCTTATGATTTCTAAAAAATCGTTTCTTATAAAATAACATTGGTTGTAAAGTTTGTGATATAAATTGAGAATGTATCTTTTTGAAATTCGTCTTTTTTTAGTTACTTCTAAATCACGAAAATAGTGGATTTTTAACCTTTTTCATAGTATGTTTGAACATGTATGATACTGGTATCAATGTGTTTTGTAAAATCATTGAAAAACCCCTAAAATTTCCCTTATCCTTCCATTTATGTGCGATCCTTCCACTTGTGAACGCGAACGTGTTGTGAGATATCCCACATAGGCACGACAAATACGGCTCTCATCATATATAAGGTGGAGCAAAAGATATTATCTTTGTGTCTATATGTGGAGCATAGAGAGTTCAAGGTAACTTGAACTAAGAGTGGAGGTGGGCTAGCTACTCATAAAGGGTTTTGGCCAACCAAAATCGGACCGGCGATGGAGCCAGGCATCCGGCGACGGTGATCCGATGGCATCCAGCGCCAGTGAGACACCGGCATCGGTAACGGCATCAGTAACCGACGGCACCGGTAACCGGCGGCGGGACCGGTATCCGACGACGGCACCGGTAACCGACGGCATCCGGCAAACCGGCGTCCGGCGACTAGATAAATAAATATATAAATATATATACATATTTACATATACAAGGAGGGCAAGTAAGGATTCGAACCTTGCACCTCAAAGTTAGGAGTCAATTGGCTTACCATTAAGCCATGCTATTTAGTTGAAACTATATTTCTATCATTGTACTTTTACATGTAAATTCTCATACATGAGAGCTAAAATGAGTGACATGGTTATCATGCACCACATGTAATACATAAGCGCCAAATGGCAAACATGCAATTTATGCATGTCTTGTACCCTCACATGCATCATATGCATGAGAGCATCTATAAAAGAAGGAAGGGGGAGGAGAAAAAAACACGGTTTTTTTTATGAAAATTAAGAGGAAGAAATTTGTTATCAAATTGATCGTGTAACTTGTTTCTTAAATCTAAAGTTAAAAGTTCAATCAATCTCTCTCAATCGTGTAATCTTAACTTCTCTCTTTCCCAATCTATCTTAAGTACCTTCTCGCTAAAGCTTGCGCCAAAGCTTTTACCGACTTTGAATCCTTCCGGTCCAGAACCCCGGCGATTCCGCCTCATGATCCGCGCGTAGTGACGGATCTTCACGACATAATTAAGTGGTGAACCCGACGTGAAAGAGGCGGTAGGAGGGATCAAGTCGAGATTAATACTTGGAGATGGCGTCCTCAAGCAACCAAGCGGGAGAGCTCGAAAGGATGATGATGATCGTCAAGCAAATGATGAGATCTCGGGACAACGATGCGAGCGTGGAGAAGGCTGTCGATCGTGTCGTAGAACTCGAGGGCCAATTCGATGGAAGGAACGTTACGAAGTTCCTTGATGCATATAGAAGGGAGAAGAATCAAAGGGACGTGTCCGAGGCACGTCAAATCGCAAGCTTCAAGAGAGTTGTCACCAACAACATCCAAAGACGCATCATCGAGCTTCAAGAAGGTAAGACAACATGGTCCGAGTTTGAGAAAACGATACTAGCGGAGTTCGTGACTGAAGACTCAACGAGGATGACTCGACATGCCCTGATGAAGTGGATAGAGAAGAAGAATAAGAAGATGAGCGTCTCGAGGGTGTACGACGAATTCGACCAGATGTTTAGTCGTCTCCCCAACACGGACCAAGTGTTGCTTCAAGAGGACAAGACTTTGTACTTCTTGAAGGCCGTGGACATAAAGGATAGACGGGAGTTGGGGACTCTTCTCGAAGATGATACCCAAGTAAATGGGCTTGTAGCGGACTGGATCACGGTGAAGCGGGCATGCAATAGGCTCGACAAGCGTCGCCAATGGGTTGATGACACCGACTTGATGGGATCGACTACCACGGAGAAAGCAAGACCGCCGAAAGTAGCTGAGCCGCTGAGACAAAGTAACGTGGAAGAAAAGAAGATTGATGACGACATCATTGAAGAGCTAGCGAAGAAGTTCGAGAAGGTCACGCTAGCCAACATGAATCGTCGGGGCCCTAAAGGAAAAGAACCCTTTAGATGTGTGTGGTGCGATAGCATGGACCACATGAGAAGGGATTGTGCGAGCCTTCGAGAGGCGATTCGACAAAATATCGTATACATAGAGGACAACATGATCTGCTCAAGCGAGACTAGAAGACCCCTACGGGTGAATTTCGGAAGAGGAGGAATGAAGAGATCTATGGAGGATGCCGATGCGACTCATGTGGATGCGATGCACTAAGCTGCGTCGGCCGGAATAAGAGTCGGGAAAGACAAGACTGAAGCTGCTAGAGCGGGAGCAAAGTTTTGGACTTCCGTTCTTGAATATGAGAAGAAGGGAAAAATCACATCGAACGAGGTAGAGCTTGCGGACCGAAGCGTGCAAAGCATAACCGGGTGGTCGGATCCGGTGGACGACAACACCATACTCGCAGAGGTAATGTGCAACAACCACGAGGTGTTCGTCGAAGAAAAGAGAAAGAGAATAGAAGAGCAAGGGCCATCAAAAAGACATGAAACAAGGAACGTGAAAAAGAAGGACGATGCGGAGACGAGTCGACCTTTACAAACGGAGGAACGAGAATCAAGCCGAAAAGGGGAGCCAAGCATACGAGTTGAAGAAACGGTTCGGCCCGTGAAGGTTGGTATCGAAGACCCCGCTCGGAGGACTAGGACTATACCTACCTATAAGCTAAGGTCGGACATAGAGCAGACAATGGACCTAAAGAAGATTCTCGAAGAACGAGTTCTTGATAGCCACATAACTTTGTCCTTGAGGGAATTGCTTAGCATTATGAAGAAGGAGTTCCATGACACGATCATGGACCTTGTAAAGAGAAAGAGACAACAATCGGACGAGGAAGAAGAGAAGCCGCAAAAAGCAAAAACGAATGCCATAACGATGGCAAGAGATGAAATCGATGAAGATATGGTGGACAGCCACTACACTCGACCTCATTGGGCACGAGCGACAACGGAGACGCCGGTGAAGATCGGGGAGAAGAAAGAGACCGTGGTAGCCCTGATCGACCACGGCTCGGAGATCAACCTCATGTCAACCGACTTCTACAAAAAAGGAAGATGGCCAATCAATACAAACCACGGATGGAAGATTCGTGCGGCAACAAAGTCTACAGAGGATTTGTACGGAGCTTGTCCCAATGTCAAATTCACAATCGGGGATGTGGAGATGGATCAACACTTCTTCGTACAAGAATCGGCGTCACATCCTGTCATCCTAGGGCAACCTTATATCACATCATCTCGGATGGAGACCAAAGTGTTCGATAATGGAGCAGCCTTCGCACGAATAAAGAGTCTTGACAACCAAAGATCGGTCCAATTCCTAACGGTGAAAGGAATCGAGATAGTCTCGGAGGCGAATCCTCGGATTTTTACAGCGGACTATTGAAGCATGGGGCACAAATAGTCCGAGCAATAAGAAGACCCCACAAGAAAGAAGAGTGCGTGGATTGCAAGGAGAAGCAACATGTGTCACACCTAGTGGCGCATGTAAACTAGTACTACCCGACAAGAAGCACAAGCACCGAATACAAGAATTTGAGAAGATGCTGAAAGAAGAGAACATAATAGAAGAAGGAGAGTTCGTGACTCATATTATGGAAGAAGCCTCATTTAACGACACCATCGGCGAAATCGAGGACGTCGTGGACTTGAGCTATCTTCAAAACCAACGCGTGATTTTGGTTAACTCCGTCAACATGTACGCTATCATCGATGAATACCGTCGTGCCATCTCGATGAAGGAAGCTGACATCAACACGAAATATAAAACGGTGGATAAGAAGATCAAGCCAGTTGCGGTTCCGCTACCGGAAGATAGCTGGCAAAAGATGAAGGAAGTCGCTAACGATCCAAGCTTAAGAGATCCGAAGAAGATAGTTCATGTCTTCACCAAAGAGACGAAGGGGAAGCTACGAGTTGGAAAGGAGGATTTCCTTCTCCCTGAAGAGGAGCGAATGTTTCGCGATATGCTTGAGAGACATGGGAAGGCTTTCGCATTCTTCCCACGAGAAATCGGATGCGCCGACCCAAAGGTTATAGAGCCGATGGTGATCTTCACGGTGCTTCATGTGCCTTGGAATTTGAAACCGATACCGGTACCGAGAGCACACCTTCCAAAGCTGATCGAGCTCTTAAAGGAGAAGGTGAGTATGGGAATTCTAGAACCGTCGAATGCTCCTTATTCCAATAGGTGGTTCACGGTGCTGAAGAAGAATGGATCATTGCGATTCATCCAAGATCTTCAACCCGTCAACAAGGTGACAATTCGAAATGCCAGAATCGGTCCGAGCGTGGACGAATTTGCCGAAGCGTTTGCGGGCCGGTCCATCTACTCCATTGGCGATCTCTACTCCGGATATGACCAATTCCAATTGGCGATCGACAGTCGGGACATTACAACCATGAGAACTCCAATCGGGCTTGTGCGGATGTGTACCTTACCCCAAGGCGCAACGAACTCGGTGGCTCATATGGTGAATGCCATGAATAAAGTCTTGAAGGATTGCATTCCGAACATCACGATGCCATTCTTGGATGATATTCCGATAAAAGGATGTTCGGGTGAGGAGAAAGATGAATCGAAAGATAAGGAAGGTTGTAGAAAGTTCGTTGCGGATCATATGAAAGATTGCGAGAAGGTGCTTCAAAGGCTCGAAGATGCGAATTTGACATTTTCGGGAGAAAAATCCGCATTCGGGCAACCGGAGATCTTGGTGGTAGGTCACTTGTGTGGAGCATACGGCCGGAAGCCCTCGCCATCCAAAGTGAACGCAATCCAAGACATGAAAGAAGAATGCGAAAACCAAACGGAGGTTCGAAGGTTCCTTGGAGCGTGCGCGTTTTATCATATATGGATTCCTCACTACGCTCATGTCGCCAAACCGTTATATGGACTACTAAAGAAAAGAATAAAGTTCGAATGGCGAGACGAGCACACAAAGGCGATGCGAAGATTAAAGAAACTGCTTCTTGAAGCTTCGGCACTAAGGAAGGCCGACTATGCCGAAGGGAAACCAATTTACGTGACCGTAGATACGAGCCCAACCGGAATCGGGTGGGTCATCAATCAAGAAGGTGAAGATAATGCGCGATATGCCGTCCGGTTCGGAGCAAAGGTTCTCAGCGAACGGCAACAAAGATATGCCCAAGTCAAGCGGGAACTTTGGGGTATTGTGTCGGCAGTGAAGACGGACAAAGATTACCTGATCGGGTCAGAAGTAATAATAGAGACAGATTGTCTCCCAATTCTCGGAATGGTCTCGGGATGTGCGACCCCAGATCTTGCTATGCTAAGGTGGATCGCCTACATCAAGTCTTTAAACCTAGAGATCCGTCACATCGCAGGGAAGAAGAACACCATGGCTGACATGTTGTCGAGGGCAAGATTTTCAAATGGAAGTAACATGGTTTCGGAAGATGAAGATGTCGCCCTCGACTTCTTCAAGATGGCTCAATTGTCGGCAGAAGACCAGGACACGCAAACCCTCCACGCCTTCAACGAGAACGAGTACGAAGGAGAGTGGTTACTCATCGGTAGATTCCTAAGAACATTGACGACAGATGCTTCGTTGACAAAGGAGGAGGCCCTACGAATCCGAAAGAAAGCTTACCAATACTTCTTGAAGGGAGGATTCCTTTGGCGACATCCAAAAAGAAGGACAGGAATACCACGTCGAGTGGTGGTAAAGAAAGAAGAGCAAGAGACGCTGATGACCGAATTCCACGAGAGTGCTTGGGCAGGTCATAGAGGAACATGGGCGACGTTCGAAAAATTGAAGGAGAAGTACTGGTGGCCAAGCATGTACAAAGATGTACTCCATTTCGTGTCCACATGCGAAACTTGCCAAATATATTCAAATATACGTCATCGTGATGAGTTAAAGCCGACATACCCACTCACCATACACTTCAAATGGATGGTGGATCTGGTCTCGATGCCAATGGGAGTGGGACAAATGAAGTACTTAGCGTTGGCAAGGGAAGACTTGACAAATCAAGTGGAAGGACGAGCCTTGACAAATAAGACGACTTCAGCTGTTTGTAAATTTTTACTTGAAGATGTTGTTTGCCGATATGGATGTGTAGGGAAGATAGTGGCCGACCGAGGGGAGTTGGACGCGCACGAAGCGACGGAGCTCTTCGAAAGACTAGGCGTGAAGCTCTCCCTCACGACTGCCTACAATCCGGAAGCAAATGGGAAGATCGAGCGAGGGCATGGACCTATCGTTAAAGCCATCATATGGGCATGCAACGGTCGAGTCAGGAATTGGCCACGACTATTACCCTATGCCTTGTGGGCCGATAGAACGACACATAGCTCGGTGACAGGGTATATGCCGACGGAGCTTATGTATCGACAAAAGCCGATTATGCCCATCGAAAGGACGATCGCCTCATGGGTAGCGATACCGTGGGAGAACGAGATGAGCCGAGAAGAGTTATTAGCGGCGCGGATAAGGCAACTTGAAAGAAGACCTGAAGATTTAGAAAAAGCGCGAAAGATGATGAAGGCAGCCCGAGTAAAGAACAAAGTTCGGTTCGACAACACGTATCGACTTCGTCCCAAGAAGATTGAAGAAGGGGATTGGGTTTTGGTTTACGACGGCACCCTTGACAATCAACACAGTACAACAAGGAAGTTCGCAAGAAGATGGTTCGGGCCGTATGTGGTGACAAGTGCCAACGATAATGCCACATACCACCTTGCGGAACTAGACGGATCAAGGTTGGTCGTACCCATTGCGGGAAAAAGAGTAAAGATTTTCAAGAAAAGACAAGACAAGGATCCTAACCTCGACTACCTCGACGATGAACATAATGGGGCGGATGTAAATGAAGACATGGAGGAATCTAATTGATCATCGTAGCCGAAATCTCACTTTCTCTCTTCTTGGCACGTACCGGAGGACGTGCGGTTTGGTGGGGGTGGATGTCGTGAAGATTTTCGGCAATAGTGTCAAAATCCCATAAAACGTACGAAATCGAGTATGAATCACATAGTACAATAATTGTGAAGATAACATTTTAAATAAATTTAATATCTAAGTACAAAATGATGGAGGTTTCGAATGCACTTTATTACACGAGAAACGGACAACTAAATGTCAAGATATGAGGGTATAAAGTTTGTGAAAGGAAAAGAGAAAATTGTGAGATATCCCACATAGGCACGACAAATACGACTCTCATCATATATAAGGTGGAGCAAAAGATATTATCTTTGTGGCTATGTGTGGAGCATAGAGAGTTCAAGGTAACTTGAACTAAGAGTGGAGGTGGGCTAGGTACTCGTAAAGGGTTTTGGCCAACCAAAACCGGACCGGCGATGGAGCCGAGCATCCGGCGACGGTGATCCGACAGCATCCGGCGCCAGTGAGACACCAACATCTGGTGACGGCATCGGTAACCAACCGCATCCGGCGACGGCATCCGGCGACGGTGATCCGACGGCATCCGGCGCCAGTGAGACACCAGCATCTGGTGACGACATCGATAACCGACGGCATCCGGCGATGGCACCGATCAGCGTGGTCAAGGAACCATCCAGAGGATCAGCTCTAGAAGAGCTGACACAGATGGTGCGTGATCTCCAGATCACGTGAATCACACACTACGTGAAATATGTAAAATACTATATCCGATTTAAAGTACATATAATAAAAAAAATAAAATATTAAAAATATTTATTACCTGCATAGGGCAGGGTTCGAACCCTATACCTCCACGTAGACAAACCCCAGCCTTACCACTATACTAACATATTATAAATTTTAAAGTTATACTAAATCTTATCCCATGTGAATGATATGCATGGTACAAAAAGTTATTCATGCATACACACTCAAGTTAAAAGAAAAGATGGGATAGAAAGTTAATCATGCACATGTAGTGTGCATGAAAACTAAAGTTAGGAAAAGCATGATGGTTGCATGTGATAAACTTAGACTCTTCCAACACTATATAAGGGAGAGAGAAAGATGTATAGTGGTTGTTGATTATTTTACAAGGGTTGAATAATATAATATATTCGTGGGATTCACAAATTTGCTAACTATTTTTTCCTCTCTTAATCTGAGTACTCACTAATACACTATACTCGTGGGATTCACGAGTTTTTCATATCTTTCTTTCTTACAATATATTTCATATTCTTAATTGCCTTAGAATTTTCTTTTCTCCTAGTCCAAAACCTTAGTGGTTCCCGCCCGACTCACGTAACGATCCAGAGCCGAAAGGCACGACAACGCAGGCCCGGAGAGATAGCGGAGGACAGTCGCGCGATCGGAAGCCTCCGGTCTACCAGCGATGTATGTGGTGCGACGCGGTCGGACACGTCCAGAAGGAGTGCACAGATTTTGCAAAAGCGCTTAGGAGCCACGTGGTGTACCTCTAGAATGGGCGGGTGCACGCGAGCGAGACCCGGAAAGCCCTGGAGTTGAATATCAGGTGCGGCGGAATGAAACGGTTGATGGAACAAGCCGCGGCGCGACACGCTAAAGCCATTCACTACTCGGCATCAGCCGGAATCCGGGTTGGGAGTGACGATGGCAACAAAGGAGCAGAGGACTCTGGATTCTGGCCATCAGTGCTACAAGGCCTCTCCGGAGTACAACTGAGGAAGGAAGAAGCGGACCGCGTGGAGAAGCGGATCCGGGAGGTTACCGGATGGGACGATCCAGTCGAGGAGAAGACCGGTTTCGTGGAAGCCGCGTGCCAAAACTACGAAGTTCTGGTGGAGGACAAGCAAGCGGGGAAGGCCGGGGAAGCCAGACCTTCGAAGAGATGCGGAGCAGACCATGTAAGAACGACTCTAGTAGTTCCGGTCCGCAAGATAGAGCGAAGCGAGCTGGTTACCGGCTCGGCACATAGATAGAGAGGTCGACGGACATACGAAAGGTCCTCGAAGAGCGGATCCTCAAAAGCAAGGTGGAGTTGTCACTGAGGGAGGTGCTTGGAATCACGAAGGAGTTCCACGATTCCATCGTGGACTTAGTAAAGCGTAAACGGCTCTCGACGGAGCCGAGACTAGATGTATGTCTTCATGACAGTTTCTAAAGAAGATCCAAAATGGAAAGCAGCCATGCAAGAAGAATAAAACTTGGGAGATTGTGTCACTACCACCAGGAAAGAAGGTGGTTGGGTGCAAATGGGTGTTTACAATAAAACAAACCCCAAAGGGGAAAACAGATCGATACAAGGCACAGTTGGTGGCTAAAGGATATAGTCAGACATATGGCATTGACTACGATGAGACTTTTGCACCTATAGCGAAGATGAGCACTATTAGAACGCTTATTTCCTTAGTAGTGAATAAGGATTGAAAATTATATCAATTAGATGTAAAAAATGCATTCCTTCATGGAAAGTTGATGGAGGAAGTGTACGTGGATGTCCCCCCAAGTTTTGGTACAATTCAAATAGTAGGTAAGGTTTGCAAACTAAGGTACAATTCAAACATTAGCTTTATGGACTAAAGCAATCTCCTCGAGCCTGGTTTGACAGGTTAAGAAGGGCTATGGTAGGTATGGGATACCAACAGACGAATGCAAACCATATAGTGTTTTCTCAACAACACAAGGAGCATACTACATTACTTGTTGTGTATGTGGATGATATAATTATCACGGGTAACGATGAAGGAGAAATTGCGCAACTGATGGTGAAATTGGGTAAAGAGTTTGACATGAAGGATCTAGGATTGCGACGAGACTTTCTTGGAATTGAGGTATCTCGTGGAGCAGAAGGAGTTGTTCTATCTCAGCGGAAATATTTAGTAGATCTTCTCACAGAAACTGGAATGTTGGGTTGTAGGCCCGTAGCTTCTCCAAGCCTACAACCCAACTGGAGAAGCTACAGGCCTACAACCCAACATTCCAGTTTCTTTGAGAAGATCTAGTACATATTTCCGCTGAGATAGAACAACTCCTTCTGCTCCACGAGCTACCTCAATTCCAAGAAAGTATCGTAGCAATCCTAGATCCTTCACCTCAAACTCTTTACCCAATTGCATCTTCAATTGGGCAATTTCTCCTTCATCATTACCCGTGATAATTATATCATCCACATACACAGCAAGCAATGTAGTATGCTCCTTGTGTTGTCAAAAGAACATTGTATGGTCTGCATTCGTCTGTTGGTATCCCATACCCACCATAGCCCTTCTTAACCTGTCGAACCAGGCTCGAGGAGATTGCTTCAGTCCATAAAGCGACTTCCTAAGTTTGCAAACCTTACCTATTGTTTGAATTGTACCGAAACCTGGGGGAACATCCATGTACACTTCCTCCATCAACTCTCCATGAAGGAATGCATTTTTTACATCTAATTGATGTAATTTCCAATCCTTATTCACTACTAAGGAAATAAGTGTTCTAACAGTGCTCATCTTCGCCACAGGTGCAAAAGTCTCATCATAGTCAATGCCATATGTCTGACTATATCCTTTAGCCACCAATCGTGCCTTGTATCGATCTATTTTTCCCTCTGGGGTCTGTTTTATTGTAAACACCCATTTTCACCCAACCGCCTTCTTTCCTGGTGGTAGTGACACAATCTCCCAAGTTTTGTTCTTCTCAAGAGCTCCGAGTTCTTCTTGCATGGCTGCTTTCCATTTTGGATCTTCTTTAGCAACCTGCCAACACTTGGGTAAAGTGACAGAGTCTAATGATGCAATGAATGCTCTATGTGTAGCTGATATGTTAGAATAAGATATAAACTGAGCAATATCATGAGGAAAACCATAACGATCAGGAGGGACCCCTGCATTACTATGAGAGGTCCTCCTAATCTTGATAGGAGAAGGAGAGGAAATCATATCACCTATAATTTCTAGGTTCGGGAGTTCTGTAGGTATTTCAGAAGTCGAGGCAGGTCCGGACATGGAACTTGATGGCACATGTGGTGCTGAAGATGTGTTCACATTTCTGTCTTTCTGCCTCCTCTTCCTTGTATACACCTTTAGCTCCCCCTCAGCTTGAGTCCCAACACATATAGGCTCCTTGTCTTCGTTTCCTTCTTCCATACCTCCTACGCTCACTTGTTTCTCAGCTGATGTAGGGATCAACAAAGGAATTCATCCTATTTTTAGCAACCTCTCACAATTATCTCCTTCCCTCATATTTTCAGTCTGAATTAAGTGATCAAAGGGTGAAGTTACCTCTTGTTTATAATATGGCTCTTACTCTCTGAAATGCACATCCATGCTCACAAATAATCTCTTCTCTACTGGACTCCAACAAACATAGCCTTTTTGTGTGGCAGAGTATCCCACAAATACACATTTTACAGCTTTAGGATCAAGTTTTCCTACAGATGGTCTACTGTCCTTTACAAAACACACACACCCAAACACCTTCAAAGGAAGGATTCCAGAGTTATTGCCTTGCAACAACTCACATGGAGACTTCCACTCCAATACTCTAGAGGGCATTCTATTGATCAATGTGGCAGCCGTCAAAACTGCCTGTCCCCACAACTGCTTTGGGACATTCATAGAAATCATCGTGCTTATCGTTACCTCTAGAAGATGTCTATTCTTCCTCTCTGCTACTCCATTTTGTTCTGGTGTATATGGGCATGTAGTTTGATGTTGTATTCCTTGATCTGAGAGGTATGCCCTAAATGTCATGTTAGCATACTTTGTTCCATTATCAGACCTCAACACTTTTACTACTGCACCATATTGAGTTTCAACTGCTCTATGAAAATCTTTAAAACAAGTAAATACTTCATTCTTTTTTCTCATCAAATATAACCAAGTCACACGAGAGAAGCAGTCAATGAAAGAGACAAAATATCGATATCCATTGATAGAACTTGTGGGACATGGTCCCCAAACATCGGATTGTATTACATCAAATGGATGGGAACTCCTATGACCTGAACTAGCACATGAACTTTTAGTAAGCTTACCAAATTCACATGCATCACAAACAAGTTTTGTTTTATCCGCCATTTCAAAAAGGTGTGGATACACCCGACTCAAAATGCCATAAGAGACATGTCCCATGCATTGGTGGTGAAGTATTAACAAGTCCTCATAACTCATTTTAGATCCCCTTACATCTATTCCCTCTACCATAGATGTTAATGCTGAATCCAGCCCTTCACGATCCAAATACCATAGTCCACTATGCCATGTGCGAGTCCCAAGTCTCCGACCTGTCCCTTTCTCCTGGAATATCACCTTGGGAATATCAAAAGAAACAACACATTTTAGTTGGTGTATGATAGAACTTATGGATAATAAGTTTACTGTGAAAGAAGGAGCATGCAACACATTAGACAATGTCACAGAGTTGGTACATTTTACTGTACCTATACCCACTACAGGTTGTGTAGTACCGTCAGCAATTTGAATGCTTTCTGGCATTGCTAAGTGAGTATACGTGGAGAATTCACTAGCATTACCCGTCACATGCCTAGATGCACCAGAATCAATTATCCATTCTGGTGCAGAGGCAAGAGTATTTGTGTTGCTTGTACTTGTGGCAGAATAAGCATAGGTGGCAGTGTTACCTCTTGACATGAATGAAGTATCATCTGCGGCTCTTTGCTTCCTCCTAAGTATTTCTAAAAGAGCTTGATCCTCTTCGGTGAACACCACTCTAGTTCCTTCCTCTTCTTTTGCTACCATCAAGTTTGCTTGGTAACCTCCTCTTGCACCTCTTTGGCCCCCTCGACCACGACCTCTAGTTTGTCCACGTCCTCCATATTCTCTCTCCTTAGATGGTTTAGGGCAAGCATTCTTGAAATGACCAGCTTCACCACAATTGTAGCATTTTCGATTTTCACTTCCGCTTGAATTTGACACCATTAGTGCCGATCGCACCCCTGGAAGTCCGGTAGTGTCAGAGAGCAGCTTCATTCTACTCTCCTCTTGTATCATAGTCATGATTGCCTCATGAAGTGTAGGAATTTCAGCCTTGGCTAGAAGAACTGCCCTTCTTTGATCAAATGACGGGTTGAGATGTTTCAAAAATTGCATAGTTCTTCTTTGAGCAGAAATTTCCTTGCTCTTACACTGAGGATCATTGCACACTGTCACAGGCCAGAAATGATCGTATTCTGCCCATAGGCGCTCCAGCTCTGTGGCATATTCCTGAATCATCCTATCTCCCTGGCAAACAGCATCTATCTCCTGCTCGATTTGAAATACTCTCATGTTGTTTCCCCTCCCTACATACGTCTTTTGCAATTTCTCTCATATCTCCTTCACACTTAAAATTCCATCAACTGTTGTGGCGATTGATGGAATCATGGAGTTGAGAAGCCACGTGTACAATGGCATGTGGGTAGCTCTCCATGCTTTCCATTCATTGCTTGTTTTGATAGGAGGCTCTTTCTCTTCTCCCGTAAGGTAGCCGTCAAGGCTTCTCCCTGCCAAGGCACCTATAATCCGACGCGACCAGCTCAAGTATGTGGCTGGTCCATCGAGTCTCAACTAGGAGGAGTTCAAGTCGGGGTGGTGTTTGTATTCCTATCACACCTCCAGATGCTACAATCTCAGCCTGTTTCATGTATTTCGCCAATGTTTTCACCTCATCTTCGTTCAATTTTGAGAACACATCATCCATCTTGTCAAGTTGGCCTATCTCTGCTTTCCTCTTCTGACTTTTTTCCCAAGTCACCTCTCAATCACATAGCAATGTCATCCCAAATGAAACAAAAAAAAATCCCCCTTTCCTCTCTTGAATGCTAGGACAGTGTTGTTCCAATCACTGTCATACCAGCAGAAGGGTAGATCTAGGGTTCTGCAGAGGGGCGGATCTATGCTCTAATACCATAAAGAAATATAAGAAAGCACATTTGTTCAGTAATATACATTGGTAGGAGGGAGAAAAATAGAGAGATCTCTTCTTTTTACATTTGGAGAAAGTCCCTCTTTATAAAGGCCAAGATCTGGCCGTTGGGCTAACTAGCTGTTGAAACTAACTAGCCGTTGGGCTAGCCGTTATAACTTTTAAACATTCTCAACAAAAGCCAAATCACAACACTTAATGGGCAACCTCGTTAACCTCTACGATTTAAAATGTATTAAATTATATTTCTTTTAGCATCTTTTTGTGCTTGGTAAATTAATATCATTTCATTGTCAAAGAGCGCACATTTGGCTTTGCAAATAACATTGTTTTAAGAGAAACCTTCAAGAAATATTAAAAATATATGCCAAAAATGGTAATGACATAAACAAGTTGGTGTGTGGGAAAGAAACACAATCACCTTGGATTTCATACTAACATAGTAGCCAACTCAGAACCTCCTTTGCTCGTAATCTATGCAATCAATCATGATATTCATTGAAGTGGCTACCTTGGTGGCACCGAAAATGTAGTAATTCAAAGATGATAAAGCAAGTTTCAAGCAACTAAAAAGAAATATTTTTACATCTTATACTAGTGTTGACCTTATTTGACATTATTTCTAAATATTATACAACTATCATCAAGCTTATTTCATATTTTGCATATTACCTATATGTTTTTAAATAGCATATAGCAACAATACTACAAACTCAATTACTTGGAACACAATTCCATATCTCCAATCATTCAAGTGGAACCTACTAAGGTTTTCAGGAATTTAATCTCCATGTTGATTTCATATTAAAAATCTATGCTTGCCATGAAAAGACTGCCATATGAGTCTCAACGAATATAAAACGAGTCATAGAGCCCTATAAAAGAGACTCTAAACTCTTTTCAGCTATATCCATTCAAATAGCCTTACAAAGTGGAACCATAAATCCTCCAAATTACAACGTTTGATAACATTCAAAAACAAAATTAAACTTTGTTAGAAATCACAAAAAATTCACCAAACAAGTAACATTTGCAAACATTTAATAGCAAATATAACTTTGATAAAAACCACCCTTAATTTCTTTCCAAAGGTGGATATCAAGCTAGTGGGAAATAGCACGCAAACGCAAACACAAGATAACTAACCACTTGGGCACATCGCTTACCGTTAGGCGTTTTAACCCAATGTTGAAATTTGGGAGATGAAATACTTTCTAAAAAATAAACTCAAGAGAAAAAAAACTTTCATAAAAACTGCCATTAATTTCTCTCCTTCACAGGATATCAAGATTAATTTCTCTCCTAGGGATATCAAAGACTAATTTCTCTCCTTCAAGGGATATCAAGATAATGGAAACAGCACGCAAATGCAAATGAAAGAGCAAAATAAAGCTTTGAAATACCACGTTTCTCTAATGAGGGTATATCAAGCAAATGCAAAGCAAATTTTACAATGTAAGCTTGACAATCACTTGGGCGTATCCCTTACTCTCAACAATCTAGCCCAACTTTAATACCTTGGATGAAGTGAACTCCTTTTATAAAAATTCTTAAACCGCAATACAATGTTCAATATGATATTCCAACTCAACTTGTGTAGAATGATTTCTCAAACATGTGGAATAATATAATCAAACTTCAAGATTTGTAAGTATGGGCATGTATATCCATCTCTCTCTCTATTACATATATACATATGTATACATATGTATATGTGTATATACACATGTATATGTATATATATACACATATGTATATGTATATGTATACACATATGTATATGTATATGTATACACATGTATATGTATATGTATATGTATACACATGTATATGTATATGTATATGTATACACATGTATATGTATATGTATATGTATACACATGTATATGTATATGTATATGTATATGTATATGTATATGTATATGTATATGTATGTATATGTATATGTATATGTATATGTATATGTATACACATGTATATGTATATGTATACACATGTATATGTATATGTATACACATGTATATGTATATGTATACACATGTATATGTATATGTATACACATGTATATGTATATGTATACACATGTATATGTATATATATACATATATACACATATACATATGTATATGTGTATATACATATATATACACATATACATATGTACACACATACATATGTACACACATACATATGTACACACATACATATGTACACATATACATATATATACACATATACATATATACACATATACATATGTATATATATACATATATATACACATATACATATATACACACATATACATATATACACACATATACATATATACACATATATACATATGTAAGTACAGAAATGCAAGTCAACTCACAAACAATGAGGAAATTCAACAAAATATGTCAAGAACCAGAATATGTAATTTTGTTCTTTTTCTTTTTCTTTTTTGAATGGCTTACTACTTATCATTGCCACTGTTTCGTATATATACACATATACATATATACACATATACATATGTATATATATACATATATATACACATATACATATATACACATATACATATATACACATATACATATATACACATATATACATATGTAAGTACAGAAATGCAAGTCAACTCACAAACAATGAGGAAATTCAACAAAATATGTCAAGAACCAGAATATGTAATTTTGTTCTTTTTCTTTTTCTTTTTTGAATGGCTTACTACTTATCATTGCCACTGTTTCATCCTTTCATTACATTGTATGAATGCATATGAGACATGAGTAGCCTGTTTTCTAGTTAACTGAAGAGGCATGGCTAGCAAGAATACTCTTGAATATACCATTGAAATACTTATCAGCAAAGTCAGGAGGTTCTACAATAAAGCATGAGATGACATCACATAATGTGATAACACCCACAACCTGGTATGCAGTGTCAACAACATGAATTCGGTGTATGCGGTTAATGCACATAATGTTGATGACATCACCCAAAGTAGCATCCTGTGTACATGTAATTGCCGGCATCATATGCTTTACCAAACTCCTTGAATGCAAAATCTCTATGAAGTCTGCAACTGTTAAGGCCCTGCAAATTTGAAAACTCTCTGAATTGTTTGCTTCGTATCTCTATACCTTTTACGATTCATGTATCATTACATGCACATAACCTCAAGGTGACACATTCCATGAGAGTAAGTGGAAAAGATGTAACATATCATATGCCCATACAATGAATCCATTACATAAAGGAGCATCATTTGACAATGGGCTAAGTATGGACTTAGATGTTAGTTTATTCGAGTACAGACTGCAGGGAAAATACTGAAAGTCCAGTACAACGAAGTCATTCTACAAACCTAAGATAACGGCACAAAATGAGTCGAGCTATCACAGCCATATGGAAACTGATTGTGAAATAGATTTGGAGTCCTCAGTGATCAGGCCTTATCCATACACAACGCAGTGGGCGCTCACATTGACCCTATTGTGAAATGCTTACAATAAGATTTTGGACTTCCAGCAGGTAAACACCTCATTATTTGGAGTAGTATCAAATGCCTTCCTCTTTTTTCTTCTTTACTACAGCGAAAGTAGCTATGCACCAATGGTATCTCTTCCTGGAAACACTTCACCAATTTTGTTAATATTTCAGGTCAATCCTTCCAGTATGTTGAATGACAAGAACATTATAAAATTTTGCCTCACGCCAGGGGATCTATAGTTCTCTTCCATAATATATCTGTTATAAATATTTGCTTCTTGGAGTATACTATCAGAGATGGTTACCATAGTTGGAGTTCATTATAATATGCATCGCAAGCTACCATAGCAACTGCCTTGGAATTTCTGACGCACTTACATCACAAAATCCATCTCAAACAACCAACTGTGCATCAAAGTTCCAAAATCTAGCGCAGAGTTCCATATGGTAGACATAATCTACAAAATCCTGGATTCTATACACTATCTCTGTGATACTCAAACCTTCTTATACTATGGTAGTTTTGTGGAGTCTCTCTAAGATAGATTACACAATCTTTAAGAATTAATTTATCATTGACTCTAACTAGTCAAGCCTTTAATATTGATTCTCACACAAAATTATTACAATGAGAAAGTAATCAAAAGAATATCTCAACACACTTTCAGCACTTCATGCATGAGGCAAAATATTTTTCTATGTCTAGAGAAGTGGTGATGTATGTGATTTTATTTCCCTTCAATTTTTGCTCCAAACTCTAAGCATGCTCAAATGTCAGACAGTATTGATAATACATAAACATTGGATATTTTTTTGTAGAAACAAGAAAGCATAATGCACAATAGTTCACATATGGTTGAATAGAATAAATGATTTATGCAATGTGTGACACAAAACTCCATGGGTATGAATTTAATGAAATAACAAAGTTAAATAGGTAGAGAGTACTTGTGTTTTGCAAAGAGCTCTCTCTTCAGAAGTAGGTGGCGTACATCACGTATGCTGATGTTTCCTATGATTTTTCTGCTTTCACCATCAATGACAGGAAGTCCGTCTATTTTCTTCTCTTTCATGCAGACAAACGCTTCTAAAACGAGCTTCTTACCATCAATTGTCACCACCTACGTACAGACACAACACTCCATTCTTATATGGATTCCATGCTACATTAAAAATGCTAAAACCATTCAAATGCTATTTAAATCTGCTGTGTTAGAAGTAACGAGAAAGCAGTAAAAATGTTCAATTGAATGTTTAGATTACAAGACTTGTTGCAGGAGATTTGACAGCATATATAGCATCTGAACCTCTAGTAATTCCAGTTATTTCGCAGTAGTTTCCACTTTACACAAATTTGTACTATCATGGACATTTTTCTTATGCATAACCTCCTACATGAATTCGAGTGAACACCTGGATTATAACCTTTGTGATATTCAGTACAATCATGATCTAATTACTAAGATTCATGTATGCAAAGTACTAGGAAAGAGAAGTTTGATTCATAATGTTCATTCACACTCTTTGAACTGTTGGAATTACATTGCTAGAATTTTGGAATGCAAGACAATGTGTTTTTCTTATATCTGGTTAGGAAGCAGTTCCTTCTCGCGAAACATGTGTCTTAAGTTACGTAAAAGATGGTAAGTCCATTTTACCCACCATCCCCATTGGAATGATAGGAGATTTAGTAGTTTCATTTGAAACTTGAAATTCCTTTTTGCAAAATAAGATAACATTGATATTTTCTCAATAAACCCAAATAAAATCAACATTACAATTGAAATCCTACATATAAAAAGTTTTATCTCATAAACATATCTTATCTCTCTGGCAGTTCGCTTGGTGGTTTACATTGTAGCATCAAAGTCATAAAATTGAGAGAACCCAAGTTCAATCCTCGCCATGGGCTAGGCCCCAACTGAAAAATCGCAATCGGTCTCCTGTGGATGTTAAAAAGATATCTATCCATCTATTTATCTATTTATTATACATATAAAAAGTTCTTATCACGCAAACATGTCCTTATCATACATGGGGAAAGTTCTGATCACACTTATCATATTTGCATATAGAATCTTCCTACCAATGCACAAACCCATATACTGTTGGAGCCCATTAATAAACACAATTGTCTTTGATGCTGATTTACCTGATTAGGGTGCATCACTGGAAAAGTAAGATGCTTAATCATCTGAGATGCTATTTTATCAAACCAATCACGTCCTTTACATTGGCTGAGTTCTCGCACCACAGCTGACTGGGTGATAAAGTTCTTTATTTGTGGCCTTTCCAGATCTACAACAGGAATACTACGCAATTGATATGTAGATAACAGCACCAATAACGTCAACATGGAGTCGTCTTGCGTCACAGGAAGAAAAGGTATCCACCAATATGACTTGGCAACATCTGCAACCTGAAATTCCAACCAGCAAATCAGGCTAGGAGTTTAACATCCTTGAGAGGACTTATTTATCTTGTCTTGATTGATTGTAAGTGCTATTTTCCATCCAGAATCTTATAAAAACCCTCCCCAAAACACAATTTTCTATACAACAAGTGTGTCAAGGTTTTTCTTTCACATTCCAAGGAATCTCTTACTTGATTTGTAGGGTCCTTTCTCTACAGATAACCCTCTAAAACAATTCTCCGAAACCAAGATTTTTGTTAACTAGGAAATTCTGTGCTTTCAAGAGTTATCGAAACAAGCTTTGCATTGATGAATTTGAGGGGCTCTTATCTAAGGATGACCCTTACAAAAATCCTCTCCAAACTAACACATGGGTGCTTTCAAGTGAATGATCAAATTTACCTTGATGGATTTGAAGGGTTCTTCCCTGAGGATGACCTTATAGAAGTCCTCCCCAAGAGCATCAACAGCTGATGGAGGATCTTTGCTGATACCTTTAGACACAGCAATGCCACCAGTGACGGCGGCACCTACGGCAGCAACTGTTAGGCCGACAACTGCTGCTGGGCCAGTTGCACCAACCGCAAGAGCACCCAGAGCTCCCAGAGCTCCGGCACCCACTCCTGCTGCAGTGGCAGAGCCAACTGCTAATGCTAAGGCTGAGACCTCCGCTTGCTCAAGAACCCATAGTATTACGGCTCCATAATCCAAAATGCCTATGTATCGTTCAGACCAGTTTCCTTCTGTGCCTGCATTTGGGTTTCGTACTGGTGCTGAAAAAATGTCATAGTTTGCCAGGAATTCCACCGCCTCTCCAATGGATAGGTCAGCCGAAATCTCTATCACTGTGAAACCGAAAAGAGAATGTTGATATTGCCATTAAAGAAGACCATCAGTGCAAAAGCAAGAATTGACTGATTAATCACAGTTTGCATGGACTATGCAGTTAGTTAGCGAGCATCTTGCTTAATCAGAGATTAATTGAGTCAACAAGGCCAAAAACGGGCTCACTACCAAATACACATGTACACATATACTATGCATAGGTATGTGCGTTTGATGTGGCCATTATTTTACCTTCATTCTGTGGAACCTCCTCGCAAGTTGAAACAGGTATGCTGGAGAGGTAAGAGCTCACAACCTCCCGGGCACGGTGAATCGACGCTGACATGTTATGATATTGCTCTGTTTCCAAGGATCTGGTTGTGTAAAGAAGTAGTGTTGTGTTTTTTCACACACAGTAAGAAAATGTGGGCAGTTGGGATCATCCTTCAAAACAAAAAGGATGGGAAAAAGAAAGAAAGAAAGAAAAAAAAGATTACCGACACCAGAGAAGTGGCACACAATCTTCTTCTGAATGTGGAACTGGAAGGAAGGATGAAACTCTGTTTTGTCTGCTCTGCATTAAACCAAACAGAGAGTCACAAATGGAAGATAGGTCCCAAGCCCATCCCATTCCTTTGGGTTTTACCTTTCCATCACTTTCCTTCTCCTTGGGCCTCTTATGTCCACTTCACATCGGACATGTCCAGGCTCTCTCAAATTTTTTTTTGCCCGTTTGCATTCCTAAAATTTCACTTCATCCTTTCATGCCTCGCCTCGACCCATCTCATCATGACCCAAAACTTACGCTATGCACATGGCAAGCACAAACCATCTCGATGAGTCCCATAGAAATAAGCCCAACTGTAGATAATCCTCCCTCATATCGTAGAGACGCTAATCTACATTTGGAGTTGAGATGCATATATGCACGTGAACTGGATCTTCGCTAGGCTCCTAATTCATGCTACCATCGCACGAATGTCGAACCGTAATACTATCACATGCTTTTTATACTAATTTGCACCATCCAATAGTGGGCAGAAATTTGTGTTGGATTTCACATTGCTCAACCAACTAGAGCCTAGTCTTAGGATTAAATTGATGAGTTAATTTCAGCATGCATCCATAGATTAATATTTCAATACATACTTGAATGGTGGATTTATGTATAGATTACCTTGTGATAAATATATTTAGAAAAGTACCTTACCATTAATATTACATTGAAACATGAGAAGAACTAACATTGATATTTCCCATAAAATTAATGCCAATTATATTAATATTTCTAAATGTATAGGGTAAATGATTGATATAGATAAAGTTTTCGCCATGCAAATGCACATTTAGAAAAGTACATTACCATTAATATTACATTGAAACATGAGAAGAACTAACATTGATATTTCCCATAAAATTAATGCCAATTATATTGATCGCACTCATAAACCGTGCATTATCCATCAAGCAAATTTGTGTAAAGTACAACATCGTCTTGGTTTTGATAGAAATAACTTGAACAAAAAACGGCCGAATTGAACATGAGTAAATGACGATTTTTAGATATCAACGACATACCATATTTTGGACATAATCCTCCATATCAGCCATCTATAATACATGGTCCTCTCACTTCCATCTCCTCTCCTCCAATGTCAAAAGATTCTATAGTGTTTGTGACAAAGATATAACTTATGTAAAGAATCTATCAAACATTACATCTCCATGCAACACGTATCATCAATCTAAACTAGTAGTGCTATAAGGTTTTATTAGCATCAAAACCTTTACCTATCTATTTTGTTGTGAAGAACATTAAACTTCAACATGGCCCCCAATTCATTTGCATGCCTTCTTAGGTGTGTCTCACTCCATTCATATCATACAACATATTATGTTTATGATGATAGTGGTTATAATAACATGTAGCCTCTGGTCAAAATCAAAACACATACCTAATGATCTCAATAAAGCAAATACCAATCATAACCTTTGCTCAAAATCAAAGCCCATACACATGGTTCCCATCAAAGCTAGTGTCACATACATCAACTAGTTCTTTCTCTTATTATATGACTTACTTTTGTATTATACGTATTTCCTCTTATGCGCAATGTTATAATGTTTATAGACAACTACTATTTATAATTGAGTATAAGATGTTGGTTAACCACATTTAATATGCTGCATTCATATCCATATCGTTGTACGACATGAGAAATTGCAATCAGTCCCTCCATCACAAAGTTTTGTTCTGAATTCACAAATTTGAAGCAATCTTGGGATCACTTTACATGCTAGATCTCATGCCCTAAGAGAATATTTCATTTACATTAATGTTCCATAGTACAACACATCTGCATCCATGACAGAACATATCCTTACATCAAGAGGTAAAATCTTTAGTTTGGTATTTTTTCCAAATCATGCTTGGTACAGAGTTTAAAATTTGCAGTGAACTCCAACCCTATTTTTTTCACTGCAGTACCATTTCTGTTTATTGTCTCTCACTTCTCTTGAACTTGTGTTTAAGCTCGATTGGCTGTATGGTTAATACTTGCATAACGCTTTTGGTAATCATACCCATGGCTGTATCACGTGTGGTTTAATAATCAGTAGATGATTGTAGAGACTAGTTGTACCAACATGTTATCAACAAACTCTAACTTGGGCAGCTAAAAAAGTCTTGAAAAATTACCTTGAAACTGCTTGGCCAATGTAGAACATGAGAAACTGTTAGCATAGTGTAGAGGCTCGCTCATGTACATAACATATCCTATTCCACTTCTCAATAGTCAATCTATCCAGAGATCAATGCACTAAAAACTTCTGCTATTGATTTAAATCTCATAACCTCATCATAGATAGTTGTCAATCAGTCTTATGCAACTAACCCGAGACGCCTGAAAGAAATGCATCTAGATACAGATCACAGATTTTGGCACTGAGATGAACATGTTAGTCAAAGCTGACGAAGATCTATGTTTTCTGTCACTTGCTGTGACATCTGGACCTTGCGTGCAAATGCTTGGAAAGTCTCCAATGCTCGATGGAATTGATTTCCCTGCAAAGATACAGACCAACGAAACTTTACATTTTAGAGAATGAACGTAATCTTCACATATCAGTTTTCTGGTCCATATACAACTGTAATGCCATATCCTAGGATCTTTTCAATTAACTTTTAAGTCGAGTGTGCAACCATATTGAATGGTCTTTTATATTCATGCCAGATGCGAAGTCTAAGCCCTACCTGCCAATACACATGCATGCATACACCTGAGCATTTGTTTTACTTTTGATGTCAAATTCATCTACGATATGAAGTCTAAGTCTTTACCTGCCAATACATGTGCATACATACTGAACATTGCCAAAATAGTAAGCGTTCAGCAATTGCATATTCCGGTATAGACTGACCATCTGCTACTGAAGCCATTGCGTCCTCAGGAGTGAGTGGTTCGGGTATGAAGTTTCCATTACATTTTGTGCATCTCGACAGTAAGTTGTCTTCCAAAATTATCAGATTGAATGTTTTGACTACCTGCTCCAGAGAAACTAGGTTTTAGAATTGTCTAGGCTTTCAACAGGGCTGTTGTCACTGCACTTACAAGAAACCCTATCAAACCTCAGCTAGTTGCTCTTGTTTACCGAGGCTTCTCACTCTGTATGCTAAATTGCGTGGAATAAGACGGCGACGCAAAAGCTTGACATCCTGAGTCAAAAGAACCCGCCCTTCCTTCTCAGCTAATTCCACCAGTTTTCTGCCAAAAACTTGCGATTAATTATTGTATTGTAATAAAATAAACAATCAATAGAAGAGAATATATCAGACTACGCACCTTGGATCCGATTTTTGCCGAAGGGAAACTGTGTCAATACCCACATTTCGCAGCTGTTTCGCCAATCCCTCCACCTAATAGAAAGATTGGAACTCTTTCATTCAGATTTGATCAGAAGTGAATCAAGAAAATAGATTACCCTGAGTGTTACATAGGACTTCAGGAGAATACATCATGTTTTTATCTTCCATGACATCATCTCAACAATAATATGTACACAGTTGTGCATGAAATATTAATCACTGAGTAGACTAAAAACATTACAAACAGAAATTTATCATTGAGCATTTGAGAGTTCTCAATTTTTAAAGGATGTTGAATTCCAGTGTCTTTTGATACAAGTTACAGAGGAAGTTTAGATGGAGAACATTGTTTGTTACCAGTATCCATATTTTTAACATGAAAGTGGTTGCTTACATCATGGATACCGCTCATGCCATGAGGCAACATTTAACCTGAGGAAAGTTTTCCCTGGAGAATTTATGAGACTATAGAAGTAAAACAAAGCTTTCTAACACCAAAATTCTGACTCTACATTTCACGAGTCAGGAAAGTCACCGACATTGATTCAGCATTGTGAGAACACAGTAGTTCTGCTTGTTTAAATCATTCCTCTCATCACAAACTTGACGTATCAACCTTCTCCTTGATAATTCAGTATTTCTTGTAGAGTGAACTACATTTATAAGTTGATCAATACTTTTTCCAAATCAGACAACCACGAGAACTCTGTCACTGGACAGTGGGGCTCTTTTTATAAATCGAGAGACCTCTATTCACATTTTGTTATTTCTAGGGCAGGTTTTTATCACCTTTGGCCTGGCTGTGTTTTCACCCAATATTCAACTTTTTTGATGTTCCAAAGAAGAAGATGTAGATGGACAGAATCTTCTCACAAAACTTAAGGCAATTAAGGAGAATGGCATCAGATGCTTGACGGTCACCAAATTGTTTTCAAATAAGCAAATTTGTTTTAAACATAATCCTATCATACCCGGAGAGCCTTTCCAAATATGATCATACGATAGTGAACCCACTGTTGTTGCACTTGCAATATTGGTTCCTAAAAAGATCCACAACTGATTGACAAAATATAGTCTTCATTGCTTTTAGATGCACTTATGGAAGCTTTGGCCATCACACCGGATACTTTTGTTTGTGGATGACCACCTCTGCCAGCTGTGCATTGAGGCTGGTGGAAGTCCTTAATCATTATTTATGAACTTGCCTATACAGTCACTCAGTTTGGGGGAAGCTGTTGATTTTCAAGCCATCATGGATCTCATTTTCCATTTGGAAGCACTGAATTGAACCCATTTTTGTTCCAGCACTTACAACATACTGTCCAGCATTAGATATCAAACCTTCTCTCAAGCATCTCTTAATAGAGAGCTGAGCGACATGATAGATATAAACGTGGTATGGGCCCAGGTGAAGAAATGTTATTTGTTAATAAAATGAACTTTCTAAATATTGTTTTCCCAAAGCTTACGTAGGTGTTGTTTCCTCCTCCATCCTACATAGTGCAGCCTACTTTATTTTATTTGAATGTTTTACTTGCTCAGTGAGCACCTTGGAAAATCTACATGTGGGTTTTAGCTGCTGAAATAGGATTTTAAAAAACTATTATATAGCAGCACAAACTTGGCCTTCTTAAACAATGTGCAGTTATAAAGTATTAACTTCTTTACCATGTTGTCACATAAGAACTTTGGAAAACCATCGCCACCAAGTGAGGGGTCCCAAGGTGGCAGCTCAAACCAGTAGCAAGCATCCATTTGATCCACCTTTTTCCCTTGATGAATTTTCGGCTTCCTTTGGACAAGTTTGCTGCTTCGTGCTGTATCCACTAGCAACCTTTCCCCAAACTTCTTTGCCATTCTCAAGTGAGTAGCAGAGGCACTAGTTATTGAAAAACCAGACATCCATAGCATTCCCTCAGAAATTGCAGACCTAACCATTACTGATGCAATACCACGGTGAGCATGGAGAACACTGCCCTTAGCATCACTACTTGGTAAATTCACTCCGTCAACGAGAAGCAACTCTGCAATGCCACCTTTTGAGCTACTTGTTGTGTGATAACAGCTGGCGTCATAACCTAACATTACAACAATTGAACAATGTGATGACATGATTGGAGATTACTAGCCAAAAACAATGGTGGACACAGATAAATTTGCACACTTTCTGATGCATCTGATTCAAGGATGTCATAGGCAACAAGAAGACAATGGGCATCAGCTGCAGCATAAACTTGCTGCTCTACTGTTAATGGCCTCTGCTCCCAATTACTGCATTGTAGATCCTGCATGCCAGCATCATAATTAATATACATTTGTAAGCGCAAAATAGCCTGGGCTTATGAACTAAATTGGACATATTAAAAAACATGGCTAGAAAAATATCATTGCGTATCTACACTATAAAAAAAGTTCATCTCAATATATTCATATACATACCTACATACACATATAGCTCATGATAGTGTCATGATTTTAGCAACCATATGAATGATTGCCAAGCTTATAAAATTTTATATTCATATACATATGCACGAACACATATGTATGGCAATGCTTGTGATAGCTCATTTGCAATGTAGTGGAATATTAATAGATCAAAATGATCATTGTTTTTACCTTTCACTTTACCTTGCACAAATTATACCCCACCACCTTCTCGCATATGGTTGCCAAGCTTAAGCTCTCCATAGGTAAGCCATTCCACCCATGAATCTCACGATACAATTTACCAATGTCAACATATGGGTCAACCTGAACGACAGATTCAAAAATCAACCATAACACAAGGATTAAATATTTATATGCTGTATGCATAATGAAACCACAAGGATTAACTCCATATGTTGTATGTGGTGAATTTGGAAAGATAAACTACATATGTTGCACATATAATGAATCTACAAGGATTATCTTCAAATGGTGTATAAGTGAAGAATCAACTATGGATGGTTGTATATTTATAAGCGTAAAAGGATTAAGTCTACATGTTGTATGTACAATGAGTTTAAAAAGGATTAACTCTGTATGTTGTGTATTTAATGAATCTACAAGGATTAATTCCACATGTTGTATCTATCATGCGTGCTAAACTCCCTCTGTTGTATGTACGATGAATCCAAAAGGAATATCTCCCAATGCTGTATATTATATGAATCGACAATGATTAACTTCACAAGTTATGTAAAATAATTAGTCAAAACATACCTTGTCGAAGCAAGAATGAGCATCTGGTGTGGGAAATGTTTTTGCGAGGTTGATCAAATCCTGTTTAAACTTGAATCCTAGTTTCAATACAGTGGGGGAAACAAGCATTCTTTTCATAGACTCCCAGAAGGAGGATGCAGGGAGAGACATCATATCTAAAAGGAAAATCATCTCCTCTTTATCTTTCAATCTACACAAGCTCCGGTCCATGAAAAGTTGACCTTTCCTTAAAACATTGTACTTTTTATCGTTCTTCACAATATATGGTGGTACAGATTTCGAATCTTTATTTTCTGAACAGGTGGATGGTAGAAGAGGAAGTTCGATATCTGCAGAATTAATTATAGACTTTGAAGCTTCATTTTCTGCACTTGTCAATGATAGATGGCCAGCCTGATCTGTAAACACGCTATGCTCCAGAAAACCTTGGCCTTTAAACAGAGCACGACTGTGTTTTCCATCCCTTTCCATGGATTCCGAAGGTTCTTCATCTGAATGTTCCGATAACGGAAGAGGAAGATCGAGGTTTACAGACTTAGGTAATGTAGATTTCAAAGCTTCAGAATTCGAATTTGTAGGTGAAGGATTTATCGCTGCAGAGTCAGGTATCAGATCGGATCGGATTCTGAGAGCGATCTGCATTATTGAGACGCGAGAGCATGAGGATACGGTACCCTTCCTTTGGGAGGAGAGATTAGGTTTCCATTCCGCATCCATGGCAACGATGGAAGCTCGATCCAACGCGGAGAGGAAGAGGGAGAAGGATGGGGAGGATGGGGAGTCGACGAAGCAGATGGAATCGTTGGAGAGGGGCCATACAGAAGAAGATGATGATGATGATGATCCAGCTCCACCACCATCGCTACCGTAGGCCGCCATTCTCTCCTTCTTTCTTCTGTTTTCTCTGTTTACATATTTTGGTACTTAGCAGCAAAACTACTTCGTTTTTTGTGTGTACATACATACATACATACATATATCATCATATGTACATATGTATGTATATGTTTCGACCCTCTAATATTGGCGGAGGAGCTATATCTATATGTAGCTATTACATATCATTGATGATCACATGGCCAAATTGCCCATACTCTCTCTCTAGATTAGATTTGAACCCTTCACTCCTTTGAGGGACGCCCATAACCTTCACCACTAGGATATATTGCATTATCAAAATTTTCAGATTATGTATTATCTAATTATAATGAATTTTCTGAAAATACATTGCTTCATATTGTGGTGTCCCTTTCATGCAAGAGCATGCATTTGAACACACCACTCTTTTAGCCACTCCCGTTTAGCACATCACCCATTTTAGCCCACCATTTTGGGACACGTGTAGCTAGGCCGTCCCAAAATTGGTCCTTTGTATCTTCTATATATTGAATGATATGTATGAAGCTAGCTAGGCTGGTTTGGTTTCCTTTTATGTGCATTTCACATAATTGGTGGAGATGACGGGCTCAAATTTTAGCCACTACTACCTTGTTCATGGCATCCCAATTCCCTTCCGCCGCCTCCAACGTCGATGCCCCGATGGAGCCTGAGTTCTCGCAACCTCACGCACGACCTCCCCCTTTCCAAATGGAGCAGCTCCTGGAACTCGTCTCCAACGTCATGCTTCAAACCAACCTAGCTACACACAAGCCCATTGCACCTTCACCTTAGGCACTATCACCTTCTCACATCACTTTTATGTCTTGCCCCACCAACTCTTCCCCCTCACCCTAGGTTGTGATTGGTTCCTCAAGCATCGCGCTGTGATTGATTTTGATGCCCACAAACTTCTTGTCCCACATGCTTCCCCTATCCCTCTTCTACAAGATAGCTCCCCTAGCCCCCACCTTAGCCAAGTTCAGGTAGCACTTAATCCACAAGAGCGATTGGTCTCCATCCGCCAATTATTAGCTCGTTTTCCATCACTAACCCTCCAACCCACACATGCTCCTACTGATGCTGGCAGCACATTCCAATGCATGGCCAACTCCATTTTTGCCGCCCTTATCAACAAAGGTGTCCTCCTCGTTTATCTCGATGACATCCTTATCCACACGGCCACTTGGGAGGACCATCTACAAGCTCTCGCCGAAGTCCTCGCTTGCATAACTAAGCATAACTTGCAGCTCCAATGGAAGAAGTGTCGATGGGGAAGCACCAGCCTCCGTTTTCTCGGCTTCATCATCTCTGGTGATGGAATCCGTATGGACCCTGCAAAGGTAGCAGCCATCAACGACTACCCTCGCCCCACTTCAGTCAAATCCTTGCAACGTTTTTTGGGCATGATCACCTTTTCCCTTCGCTTCATCCCAAACCTTGCCTTGGTCACTTTTCCCCTTCGCCAACTCTTGAAGAAAGGCATGTCATTCAGTTGGGATCCTGCTTGTGAAGATAGCTTTCGTCGCCTTAAAACCATGGTCAAGGAATCGGGGTTGCTCGCCCATCCTAACTTTGACCAACCGTTCACGTTGCAGACAGACGCATCAAACCAGGGGTTAGGAGCCGTCCTCTTGCAAGCCGATTGCCATGTGCAAGAGAAGGCGATTGCCTTCATTAGTCGAACTCTCACGCCGGCTGAATGCAACTACTCAATCACTGAGAAAGAGCTACTTGCGATTGTCTGGTCTTTCCAACATTTTCATCCATACCTTCATGGTGGACAGGTTACGGTTGAAACCGACCACCAGCCCTTGCTTTCTCTTATCCATCAACCTCACCCCCTAGGCCGCTTGTTGCGATGGACGCTGGCACTTCAAGATTATCAGTTTACCCTCTCCTATCGAAAAGGTGCAACCAATTTGGTCACTCATAGTCTCTCTCGCGCCAATTGCCAGGCTGTCCAATTTCTCCTTGAGACATCCGATCTTCCGATACCATTGTCACAACTCGCTATGCTTCAACAACACGACCCCGCCATCCAACAGATAATCCATCAGTTGCGCTCCCTCCAACCGTTTCCCTCACAACGACGGTTCATGCTCCGCGATAACTTGGTATTCTTCATTCAAGCGCATCACGAGCCTCGTCACTACATCCCTCAGGCCCTACAACAAACGTATCTCCAATTTTATCACGACCACCCATTGTCGGGCCACTTGGGTTTTCACAAGGTTCTTGAAAATTTATGTCTCAAGTATTACTGGCCCAACATGAGACACTCAGTCTCTACCTATATCAAACAATGTGCTTTGTGTCAACGCATCAAACCTAGGGGCAAGCCAGTTGGAACACTCCAACCCATCACCGTCACGTCACCTTTCGAGCTAGTCAGATGGGATTTCATGGGACCTTTTCCCGAAACCTCTAGGGGCAACAGGTATATCCTTGTCATAACAGAATACCTCACACGATGGGCTGAAACTATTGCCATCCCCGACGTCACTGCGCCAACAATTGCCTCCCAACTCTTGCAAAAGGTAATATTTCAACATGGTTGCCCTATCCAAATCTTATCTGATCAGGGCCGCCAGTTCCATGGGGATGTCCTCAATGTTGTGGCAACTCAACTAGGTGTCCAACAAGTGTTTACAGACCCTTACCATCCTCAAACAAATGGCCTCACTGAACGCCTCAACAAGACCCTCAAGCAAGAAATTGCCGCTTACATCGATCCATGCCACAAAACCTGGGATCAAATCTTGCCTTTTGTCACCCATGCCTACAATACATCCGTACAAGCGTCGACACGGATCAGCCCTTTTCGAGCACTCTATGGACGCGACCTGCAGCTCCCACCAGAAACGTCCATTGACATCTGTTCTAAACCTGCCAACATGGATAGTGCTACTTGGGGGCTTTATCTCCAACAAATGGCTCCCCCTCCTTCGACAAGCCAGCTCCCAAAATCTACAAGTCGCACAACAACGTCAAAAGCGACACTACGACGTGGGTCAAATCACCCCGACGTATGCTGATGGAACCAAAGTCCTTGTTTACTTCCCGATCCGGCGGTGTGGTCTCAATGAATCCCTCATGCACTGGTGGATCGGCCCATTCACCGTAATTTGTGCCATCAAGTCCACGACTTACTTACTCCGACGCGATTCCAACAGTCGATTCACCTCAGCCCATGTTGCCCGTATCAAGCCATATGCTACCCCAAGCCTATCTTCTAGCACCCCTCCTTTTCTCATAGCGTAACACTCCTTGTTTTTCTGAGGGGGGAAATGTGGTGTCCCTTTCATGCAAGAGCATGCATTTGAACACACCACTCTTTTAGCCACTCCCGTTTAGCACATCACCCATTTTAGCCCACCATTTTAGCACACCATTTTGGGACACGTGTAGCTAGGCCGTCCCAAAATGGGTCCTTTGTATCTTCTATATATTGAATGATAAGTATGAAGCTAGCTAGGCTGGTTTGGTTTCCTTTTATGTGCATTTCACAATATGTAACATTACGGAACATTGTCACCTCGCACAACGTTATCGACAATTAGTTTCTCGTTCTTCTTGTTAATATACCTACCTACGTTCTTCTTTTGATTTCCCTCTTCTTCTCTTAATCCCTTCTTTTGATTCGATCTTGTTCTTGGTTACTACCCTTATTATTACCCTTATTCTTCAGTTTTATTTCTCAAGGTACATCTTGCCCAATCTTCCTATCATCATTGGCAGCTATGGACTAAACAAGAATATACATGCATTTTTACAAATCTAGAATGCTTAATAACAAAGTACATGGCACTAGAGTAAGAGAATCAAAGTTTTCTTAGGGATTCACAACAAGTTAATGTTGAGAAACCTTGCCAGCTTGAAGTGGCATTAGTAACTTTAGCACAAAGTTCCCCAAAAGAGCCCAAACGAAACATAAGTGTCCTAACCAAGTTTGATGGTATATTTACATTACAAATTTGAGACTTTCTTGAATCGAGTGCATTTAGTATTGCAAATACATCACACCCAAGATCCAAATAATGTCGCATGAGTAGGGTTGGATGTGACTTTATAGATTGGTACAACACTAGCTTGATTTGTGTCTTTACTAAATAAAGAAAATGTCTCCTATAATGGAGAATTTTGATGGGTTCCCTAGGTTTCACATTTGTTTTGGAGATGAAGATAGTGTGAGAACCCATTATCAATAAGATTCCAATGTTACAACTTACAACAAGGAGATCACCTAACCTTCTCTTATGCAATTGTTAAGGGAAATAATGTCATGTTCTTTACTTTTAATTACCCTACAAGGCTTAGCATTTTCAATCCAAAATATTGGTCGTAGGACAAATGCATATAAGAAACATGTTTGTGGGGAATTGCCCTTTATTAGGTAAAAATGGTTAATGGCTAATGGGATCATATGTGAAAGGAACCCTTTAGGGTTTCCAACTTTTATAAATGGGCAAGAGCTCTCATGTAAAAGGGCCCTTTGGGTGCTCCAACTTTAGAGCTCCCTTTTTTATCCTCATTCTCTCCACTTTGCATGCACTAAAAGCCACGTTCATCTATGTAACTTTTCCTTAATTATATTGTATATAATGTTTCTTGAAAGCCATATATTGTTTATGCATTCATATGTTTTTGTATGCAAACATCACACACACACACACACACACACACACACACACCATTCAATGATTATTTCTTAGGCCGTGTTATAAATGCCTTGGTTAAACCAATGGATGGTAAGGGTAACATTCATGCATCTAACTATAGACAAATTGAGTCTCCCTCTCCTGAAATTATCTCCAGATTTTCTGTGTACAAACCCCCACAAATAGGTCTCATCTCAATCGATTCAATGATCCTCGTGGGTCAAGGTCAACAAAAATTAATCATTGGGGATTCCAATTAATCTACTCCAATCTCTTTTTTATCGTAATTAGCTTGTTACACTATTAGCACTACGTGCTAGTTTCAAAACCCGATTTTCTCACCTCTCTGTTACTCTATACATATCTCTTACTTTAAGAGATGTCATTGTAGAATATAGGCGTTGAACCCATGACCTCCTAGTCTTCATTCAACAACCTTACCAACGGAGCTACATCCATCCGGACTCCCTCTCTGTGTGCAATAATTTCAACTGGTTAAACCGAATATATAGTTGATATTAAGTGAAGGATATTAAATTTGACATGTCTATATAATGATCATTCACGTTCTAGATTTGGAATAAATATTCCCGAAATTGAAGTCAAATCCGACCATCTCATTATTGGTGTGGATATTTATGTCAACAAAAGAGTCATCCCTAGAGTCCCAAATTTCACTTTCAACACCCTCCAAATATCTTTTTAAATTCAATCCATATACTTCGTCTTACTTTGAACTCCAATATCAACATTCAATTTGTATCAAACAAATCAAGCTATATTCGATTATCCTAATGTAGCACCATCTCGGAATCAAAGCTTCACAATTCTTTATGACATAACCGCCATCATCAAGCCATCACGATTTTTATATTCTCTTTTGCAAACAAACCATTCAAATATGAGTTTATTTTCTGCAATGTACAAACTCTCAATCGTAGTTAATGTCATCTAGAGGAGCATGGCATAAAGCTAGATCTTGATATAGACATGTTTATGAGGGTGGCCATTAATCTGATCCGATACCTAGACAAAATGCAAAAGTTAGTTTAAATATTATTGCATCACATCTCCATCTCAAGTCTTGATATAGTATTATATAATTATACATTCTTATTTTTTGCAAGAGATAAGATTCCCCATCTTCTACCTCATATTGTGAACTCATTTAATGATTTTACACGATAAAGTAATATCATAATCGGAGGAGCAATTATCCTAAGAAGATCTTTACATCGTGTTAACTTCAAGTGCATAATTTACCCTTTACATAGGTAGCTTCAAGGAAAGATCAACAACAATATTTGGAAGATAACAAACCATGTTAGAATTTGCACAATCCTTTAACAAATTTCATGTGGGATAGAGGGTTTCATCGTAACTTTCAAATTCGCATAATAAATCGAGGAACTGTCCAAACATCGATTGCAAAGGAAAAGTATGGTAATCCGATGGGGACTATTAGTTGCGTGTTTTTCAAGGGAGTGGTTACTTATGAAACGTAATTTATTTTTGTACATTTTCAAAAATTTGCAAGTAAGGAGAGATATGTTAGAGATTATTTCTAATGTAAGCATAAGACAAGGAAATAGATAATAGATAGTAAAGAGAAAGAGAAAGAAAGGTGTTGATCCACTCGATCACCCCCGGGCGATGGGATTGAGATGGACCTGAGCCTTGAACAGTGTCTCATACCACAACCATGGCATTGAATCATACATGGTATTGGCGCATGCTCACTACAAGGGTATGTTCACCACAAGATAACAATCTCGATGTAGTCGAATAAACTACCATGGGATAAATTATGGTCATGCTCGTACATACTCCCCCTCTTTAAACATTGCACACTTGCAATGAAAAGTTAGCGAAGTTAGTTTTCTCATTCATGTATAACATATTTTATAGACGTATCTATCCATTTAAGTTTAAATTCTTGGATTGTTTTAGAACGCAAATGTTTTGTTTTAACATCGAGAATTTTCTCTTATACATGTGGTTTAGAAGCTAAACCTTCAAAAGTAACCAAGATTCAGTTGTAACTATATTATCGCCAACACCAAGAAGTTCATTTAGATGACTTACATGAAAAACTAGATGGATTCTAACACCATCAAAGAAAAGCGAGACGATAGGCTGATAAACCAATGCGTTTGAGGAATATGAAAGGTTCTCAAAACCATGAGGCTAACTTAATGCACTTACCTATAGTTTTTTTGTTTAGAATCTTGACGCACACATTCTATACTCAAACCATTTATGTAAAGAACCAATTTGAAGCATCTTAATATACAATATTGCTTTTTAAGGCAAAAGGTGGAAGACTTGACAATTGGATCAATTATGTCAATTGTCAATTTTCTAAACAAATTCACAATCCAACACTATTGTTGCCCAGTTAATGGCATGATGTTGTAATTTTAGAAAAGACTGATTATTAAATAAACATAAAACATAGCAATAGTAAGGAGATAGGAAAGCCACATTCACATGGTTGTAACCTACCCAACCCTTTTTATCTCTCTTTCGCCATAAATATGAAACTTATGTTGTATTATCTTAAAAAGAGTGTAATTAGGCTGGTTTGTAGTACATAATTCCTCAATATTCATTAAATTGTAACATAGCCCAAAAATTCAAATTAGTAAAACAACATAAAGGTTCAATCTATATTATGCATGATGCTTTTTGCCTCGCCTTTGTGATAATTTATATTAATGACAATATGAATCTCATTCATATAGGATTGTCATGTGTTTTGCCTAACTATTGTTAATGACAACTTAAATATATCGAGATGATTTTGTAGATGTACTCTTATGTATATAAAAATAAATTATGCATGTAGAGAGAGAGAGAGAGAGAGAGAGAGAGAGAGAGAGAGAGAGAGAGAGAGAGATTTTATGGGGGTGTTTCATCAAATAGGGCATTACAACAAATTTTTTTCTTTTAAGAATACCGCAATTAGCCATATTAAACAAATGTCACATGTCATTCATTTAAAATTCAAAGAATACCACCTGTCAAATAATCATAACGAAGAATAATTTAATATCTACATTAAGACCAAAACCGGGTGTGACAACGCATTATAATTTATGACCTCAAATAGAGAGTGAGAGTTTCCTAATGGTCATACTCAACTGAAATGCCCGAAGTCATGAATCGTGATTCCTTGGCTCTCACATAGAAGAAGAGAATTGATAACCAAAAAATGTTTTAACTTGTTGACACCGCTAAGAGCAATTGGCACTGGAATCTTATTCAAACTACCACACTTTCTTGCACCTTTATAACATTACCATGAACAATAACACAACTACCTCGCATGTGTAAGGTAAGCCATCTTGGAAGCAATAGAACCAAATATCTCAAGTTGAGAGAATAAAATTAATATGAACACAAAAAAGAAATGAAAAGCAGATTCTCCAAATGTTTAGTGATGGCCATATAGAACAGATTTTGACTTGGCAATAAAGACTTCGCTTACCAATCTCTCTAAAATTTCCCCACGATGTTCTTGAAGTTCTTGAATTCCTCAAGATTTAACCCAAAGAGAAGCATATATGATTGTCAAAATTCCAACTCAAAAGAAACACTTATGTGGGTTAGAAATAGAAGTACCTAGACATTCTTTTGTGCATGGTCGACACACTTGTTGCTATATACAAGAGAAGGCTATTATTGTAGTGGATTAGAAGTACATGGCGTGTAAGTATTTTGTGCACTCTCAACCATGTCTAGCTACTCATGCCTCTTTTTTTTTCCCAAAAAGCTACTCATGTCTTTTTAGTTTTCTCCCAAAGATAGATGTCCTAATAAGCCCACTTTTTGGTGAATTAAAAGATAGTTCTTCATGATTCATGGCTTCAATAAAACATTCTCTCTAGACCGGTGGTGTCTTCATTGCCTACATCTGCTCTTAATGTTTTTGATTGAGACATCCTATCTTAATGTTTTTTGTCCGAGATATCTAATGTATGTTTTTGATTGAGACAACCTCTCTATACTGTTTTCGACTGAGATAATCATAACTAAAAGTGTCCTTATATTGATACCTTTTACCCCACATTCACAAGACTGTAAATGTTTGGAAATGTTTTCCTTGAAATAGAAAAACACTTGTGGATACCCCTTGGCAAGGTCATAACTCCTAAAGTATCTCAAATAATGGAGCTCATGTAGATACAACATATAAACTAAAATGGCATCCAAATCTTGCTGATATGAAAGGATGGCAAATTTGAGTTTTGAGCCCACCTATTATAATAGACAGGAGTGAATTCCTTGACATCTCATTTTGAAGTAGCCTCACTTTAAAAGTAAGGATCTGATACTTCCGCGTTTGTTGGAGCAAGAAAGGTTACAAAGTAGGATTTATCCATGAATGACTTCTAATGTACTCAAACGGGTTCCCACTTACAAAAATGTAAAGCAAAGAAAAGCATGAGTTAAGATTTATCAATTTCTAAGACATACCTTCATGATTTTAGAGACTTTACTCAACTGCTTCCATTTACGAAAGTCAACCAAGTGCTATTTTGCTTAACTACGGGGTCCCATTAGATACGTGTGTGCCCGTCTTAGCATCGACAAATCAAAGAAATACTATAATGTTTTCATAAGATGAAGCTTAACGCTGCATTACAAATCTTCACTTCAGAATAGATGTTAAGTGCATAAAACTTAACATTTTTCTTATTTGCAACCGAAACTAACTACTATACCAACAACCTGGCTACAACTGAATATGTCACATTTTTCCATCCAAAAGAAATCTAACAACTAATGCGAATATTTCAGCTGTCGGGGAAGCACAAAATAATGCAATCAATAAACTTCAAAATTTGAAGAATTCTCCACTTCAATTTTCCTTTTTTTTGCTCGTTTTCTTTAAAGTTAAGCATGGATTTGAGCTCAAATGAGTTTTTTTTTCAGTTTCTTCAAAATGAGCAATTTATATACAGCCCATTGACTTCCATGGGCTCTTTCTTCTTTCCAAGGTTATATGAGTATATACAATGGATGAGGAGAGACCAAAGAATCAAGAACGGAAGAATGCTAGACATTTATCAGATACATGGCAAATGATGAAATGATGGCCACATTATTCTTGTATAGAGACAGGCCTTGAAGAAATAATCTTTCAACCAATGCTCGCATACTTGTTTGTACACAGAGTTTCCAGTCTCGAAGAGCCGAGGATGCATGTATAGAGAAATTTTCTGGCTTCGATGTAAATTTTGTCCACGGAAGGAATGCACACATACTCCTCCCAGAAAGACTTCTTCTTCTGGACTCAAAGATTTGAAGATGCAGAATTTTTACTAAGAAATGCCCACATACTTGTATAGAGATTTTCTCTGGCCTCAAAGATACTAGTTATTGACCATAGACACAATTGGACACATACTTGTGCAGAAACTTTTCTGGGTTCAAAGACCTGAAGATGACAAATTTTTGCTAAAGACGGAATGCCCACATACTTCTACGAAGATTCTTCCAGAATCAAAAGATGTGAAATCTTGACCAGAGAATGAATGCCCACATACTTGCCTAGAAACATTTACATACTTGCATATAGAGATGTTTTCCAGCCTCAGAGATGCAAAGTCTCGATCTGATACGGGCATCCTTGATTAATTAATTCTTCACTTGATCCATTTTCTTTTCATTCAAAATTCACCAATAAATCTCTAGTGGAGGGATAGACAAACCGGCCTCATCGAGGAACGGTACAAGCTGAGGGTTCCTAGTTGCCAAATCCTTATAGAATTCATATTCTGCAAAGTAATCATGGAGATGAAGCTCTTCCTTTTGCAAGCTATGATAGTGATGCCGAGCTGCCGGAGACTTTCCGAACCCGAAAACACTCACTTTTTCACATATCCCAATAGCTAACAACACGGCTTGCATTCCTGAAGAATAATGGAAAAGAGCTCCTTCATGTGCATTGACCCAATCTGAGAGATCTCTCCCAGGAAACCTCTCTAAGAAGAGCTTAAGAGAGTAATATTTCACTATCCGAGAGCACAATGTATCGAACCGAGCATCGGTAACTATAATCGGGGCTTCCTTCATGAGCTTCGAGCTACATACTGCCACATCCATGAAATGAACAACTTGGCATATATACATGACCAATGGAACCTCATTACCATAAGGATGGCAAAAACAGTTTGCTCTTCTCTCACACATGTGAAGTATATTGCTATTAACAAAAGAGATGGTCGTCTTATAACCCACGTGAGGCTCAAATCCTTTGATTCTCGCGTTATTGAGACGAAGAACCATATCATGACTGTCTATGAGAGATCCATAGCTTTGATTAAGCAAGATTCCGCTATTTCCAACCACAGCACAAGAAGGATAAGGCTTCCCAAACCTGATATTGTGGTGAATATAATCAATGCTGCTTGCATTCTTCTTCATCCAAGCTTCCATGGCCGCTCGATCTATGGGCTCTTTTACAAGATGAAGTAGCTCTTTCATTATAAGGTGTGGCTCTTCATGTCCTAACTTCTTCTTATTAGAGACCCATTCTTGCAGAAGGCGGCGAAACTCCAACCAATAAGGTTCAAATCTTGGACTCAAAAGTTGAAGAGGAAGGTGATTATAAATCTTGCGTTCTAATCTCTCTCTCCTGTAATTGTTAATATAACCGTCTCTACGTCTTTCTCTTGCATCTTTAGAAGGATGATAGTTGGCCTTATATCTGTGAGAATTATAGTCATCGAAATTGAGATCTAACCTATCAGAAGAAGAAGAAGAAGAAGATAACCTTTTTGATAATGACCTCCATGATTCGTCTAAGATCTTATCGATCTGTTTCTGTTCTTCTGGAGCTGATAAGTCGCGCTTGGCTAAGGCGAGTAGAGTGCTGTTGAAGTTTCTTCTGTGAAGAAAATCGAGTACCGGGAAAGAGAGAGCGTCGCTAGGGTTGAGTAAGAAAGAATGTTTAACCTGCAGGGAAGAAGGATGGAAGAAGAAGGGATTGGAGGTATAATTGGTGGAGAGGATAATGAGAGAAAGAGGGAGGAGGAAGAGAGCTATGGCGAAGAAGAGAATCTTGGCTGTGAGGAAAGGGGAGGGCCATTTATGGGGGTGGGAGCGAGGTGGAGCGATGACGGGCTGGTGAGCGTTGCCTACAGGATGGTCCGCCATGGAAGCTGCAGGGAAAGGATTAGGAAGCAGAGACACAGACGCAGACAGAGAGAAGAAGAAGAAGAAGAAGAAGAAGAAGAAAACGAAGAAGAAATCATTAGAAATCCTTTCTTCAAGCTGCTGACTGGGAATGGACACCTCAGCCTACCAGCTGGCGGCCAGGAGGGCCACGTCGGCTCGTTAAAGCTGACATGGCACCCTCCAGGGCGGGGCCGGGCACGTGCTGAGTTGGCAAGGAAGACCAGGAGGACAGCTATGATTAGATAGATTAGCAAGCAGCATGTGACTCACGTGGACACTCACTTGACTTGACTTGACTGACACGATACACACACACATTTACATATGTATCTGCACGTTTTTTCTTGCTGAAAAAAAGCATACAGGGAGGGAGATATAAAGAGAAGCCGGACGGCACACCGGACCCTACCCGCATGGGGGGGCAAGACACAAGTGTCCAATGGGCGGACCCCCCCCCCCCCGTTTAGACAAAAGGTGGCCCGACACCCTCTCGGGATACCAACAACCACACTCGAGATAAGGCTCCCTGAATCACAATATACAACTCGAAAATTAACCCTGGATATCTGCGCGTATGTATGTACCCGGTTCGCATGAACACACACTTCCTCTCTTGTCCCCTTTTTGCATCTGGATGTAATTTTTGGTTTGGTTGGAGACTTGGATGCTTTTCTTGAGAACTAGTTTGTGACTTGTCGATTGCCCCAAAATGCAAGTTTGTCACATTAAGATACATGCTTTTGTGATTATGTTTGAAATTGCTTTTACTTTCCAAGCTTTCTGTTATGTTCAAAATCTTGCAAAAAATATCCCCTTGGTTTACGGTTCAGTTTTGGTGATCAACACAATTTTTTTTTCAAAGGAGCTAGGGCATGCAACTCAACATGTCTATTCTCCATACAAAGGAGAAATTTGGCGATCATCTAGAAGTCATTCAACTAGGAATGGAAACTTGACATTCGAATTCCAAGTTTGCTAATGTTTTGAAATCTTACAGCCAAGTGTTATTCGCTAGGTGTAGCTTGTTCTTACTCATGCACATGTTCGTTGTCGCTTATACCTGTAGTGATTTATGTATGTTACTTTATGACCAACCTCTTTTTTTAACAGGTTCATTGATTGTTTAGTTCCTTGAGGTTTTATCAAACATATTCACACTCATATCAATGTTGATGCACGTTTCTAGGAGAATAAATGTGTATAGAATAGTTATTTTGACCAGGCTTTGGTCTCTTGGCAAGAACCAAGTTTAGATTCTAAATAACTTGATATATGCCGACTTTACATTATTTGTTGTCATACTTTATAGTGTTTTCTTATGTGGCCAACATATGATGGCTTCCACGTAATTTTTTATGCATTTTACATGGATATTATTCATACTAAAGTTAGAGAATTGGGCATGAACATATTAGGTTCCTTCCACATCCAGTTCTAGAAGTAAAGGCAAAAGGTTTGGCCACGTCATTGATTATTAGAGCATACATACTATTGACTCACAAGCAAAATGATAAATCAACTCCTTGGAGAAATGATGATAAATCCTATCGAGCTCTTCGTTTGTCGACGTATTAAAATCATATTAGAATCCAATTGAATTGACGTGCTAAAATACTAATAAAATTCATGATGGTTGTGCCAAAGGTTCCAAGAGTGGCTTATTTGGAATTTTTCTTAAAAGCTGGCAATTTAATCATGATTGTTTTGATTTATTTATTCTCTTAAATTGCAGAACTTGCTATGAAAAAACTTAAAATTTGGTGTCTAATATCTTAGATAAAACACTCATATTTTTATGTGGCCTACATTATGAGTTGCTAAGCATGTTTTGCCTACTTTCTATTCACTAGTTGACGATTGAATCTTCTTCAAAATTGAAAATATGGGTGTTGAAGATATTGTTGGAAGCTAGTGCATTGAGCTTTTGCAATAATAACTAATGTTAGTGTATTCAATAGTAGAGGATATTATTAAATTCAAAAAGCAAAAAACTGATGAATGCATTTGGTCGTATGCTATAAAGTATTAAATCATATGGATACATTCATAGATTGAAATATTCGCATTCGTGGGGCCTGCCCCACGAATCCATACGAATAGGAATATGAATACACGTAAATATATTCGTTTTCTTCTTTTTTTTGAAAATAAAATAAAATAAAAATAATAAAATTGTGTTTTATTTACGAGCGAGTGAACAGTGGCCAACAGGAAGCAAAGACGCCTCACCCTACTCCCTTTGCGTGCTACTTACACCCTCGCTTCCCTCTATATCCTGTTCTCGGCCAGAAATTAGGGTTTCGACAGAAAACCCTAATTTCTGTCATAATCCTAATTTCGACAAAATTTCTTCTTTTCGGCCTGCGTCATCGACTCCCTCTCATGCTCTACCTAATCCTACATCCTGTTGTCCGCTACAAATTCAAAGTTTCACTGAAACCCTAAGTTTTGCCAAAGCCCTAATTAATTAATTATTAATGCATTAATTGATTATTAATTAATTAACTAATATTTTCCAATGAATTAATTAATGTGTTAATGAATTAAGATATGTATTTGTAAATTAATTAATGTATTAGTGAATCAATTAATGTTTAAGTGAATTAATTAGTTAATAGTAAATTAATCATTATATTAATGAGTTAATTAATTATTGATGTATGTCTGTGTACACATATATGTATGTGTGTGTATATGTATCTATGTATGTGTATATATGTATGATTGTATCTATGTATGTGTGTGTATATGTATCTATGTATGTGTGTATATGTATCTATGTATGTGTATATATGTATCTATGTATGTGTGTGTATATGTATATATATGTTTGTGTATGTGTGTATATATGTATGTGTATGTATGTATGTGTGTATATGTATATGTAAACGAATGGTTTTATAATATTCTTAGGGCCATTTTCTATTCTCGAATACCACGAATATTACGGATGTCGAATCTCAAGAATATCACGCATGGCTCAATCCATTGTACGTAATCTCAAGAATATCACGCATGGCTCAATCCATGTATCCATGTCGACAAAATCCTAATTTCGACAAAATTCGACACGAATCTCAAGAATGTATCCATTGTACGTAATATACTCGAATGCATTGTCAAACATTCTTTTTCATACGAAAGCGTATGTTATCAAAACATTCTTATGTTTTCTTTTTACACTTTTTACCTTAACTTTCTTACCTTAAAAAATTTGCTTTATAATAAATAATGAATACAAAAGTATGGTATTTACCATACTTCGAGCGTGTTTATCATACTCGAATGATTGAAACTTTCTCGAATGCGAATGCATGTATGATACCATCCGTGCATCCGCCTTCGTGAATGTTTCAATCATTCGCGTAAGAAAAACACCCTCAACGAATGATAAATACCATACTTTTGGATTAACTATTTATTATGAGGTAAATAAGCCTAAAAAATGAAAATAAAACATTAAAAAAAATGGGAAAAAACAAAAAAAAACACACAAGAATGTTTGAATAACATTCGCATTCGTTTTCCAACCTAGGAAAACGAATGTTATGCTAGACAAACACAAATTTTACGTACTATGGTTCATACTATGGATACATTGATAACTTTAGGGTTCATTCATTTTGGGAGAGACAATGTTGGTCTCGATATTTCGTTTCTCGAGAACAAAGAATCTTCCTAAAGAGGGGAAGAATTTCAAGACAACTAATACTTTACTAATATGTAGTGTGTTGGTAATAGTAGGTCCATATGCATGGACTTAAAAACTGTATTGGTTGGCATATTGAAAATTAATGACAAAACGAACGTGCTAAGTGTGGACAGGGAGTGTCGATCCACATTGAGAACCCTCCTCACATGTCCATTTAATGATGGTACCCTATGCTCACAATGACAACGTTTACAGGAAGACGACTTGCGATGACTTTACGTTTTATGAAGTTTTCTTTATTTTAACTGGAATCAACGGGATACTCCATATCATGGGAGGATTTTGCATCAACCAACAATACAACAACAAACATGATGTGTACACTAAGCTAGAAAATATAAAAGTTTCTATAAGTGTATCGAGAACTAGAACATTGAAACAACGTGGTGATAAAAAAAATTTGTTTGGATGCAAATGGCGTTAAGAACCCAATATCCTCCAATTAAATATTCATTGAGGAATGAGTCTAACTTTTACAAATCTTGTCCCCACTTGACGTTTACAAACCTTGTACCCACTTGATCCACTCAAGTTCAATTATAGTCAATCTCATTCCAAACCTCATTTAATTCCTGATTGGACACATGTCACTTAGGAAAATTAATCTTTCAAACATAATATGATATGGATCAACTCTAGTGATTTCCAAGGCATTCATTTTCAATTCTTCTCCTCCACTCACAACCTTTATAAAACACTTAAAAGTTTGAGACTTAAAAGAAACTGAATGGTAGATCAGTAGAACACATACAAAAACAAGTGTGTTGCATGAAATGAATACATTAGTATTGTCATACGGACACATTCTTTAAACATGCATGTATGTATGTATGTATAAGGGTATTATGGTAAATAGAAGAAACATAAGTGGTATTTTGGTAGATAGGTACTAATCTAGAGAAACTTTTTCACAAGGTGTATTGCATGGTAGAATGTTGAGAGATAAGCTACAATATCAATATTGAGCTAATACAAGTGTGGAAAGTAAGAAACATTTCAACATATGATCCTAGGTACAAGAAAAGACTAATTAGAGCAAAATCCGCACATCTAATTGGGTGCTTGACATTATGAAATGGTTTAATAGTTGGGGAATAAAGATCTACTAGAAGTATGAAGTGATGTTTGTTAAGTACCTACCATATACATATGTAGCACGACCCAGAAAGAAATTGATATTGGTACTAAAGACCAAGAGATAGGGAAGACAATAAAGTAGTTCTAATGTTTTTTTAAAACCTAATGGCCACCCCAATGTGAAGGGAGAAGAACTTTTTGTAAATGAAATTTAAAGTCACTTTTGTGCCTTTTTAAGTTCTTCGTCAATTTTTAATTTAGATTCCTGTTGCAATCTAATTAGCTCTCTCTCTCTCTCTCACACACACACACACATGCACACACACACACACACACACACACACACACACACACACACACACACACACACACACACACACATTCTATATACTTGTGAGGTCTTCCGTGGACTTTGAAAAATATACCAATTTATCTATCAATATACTTGTAAAGTGCATTATTAGTGTTAAATGCTATTTAACCAAATCCTAATAAACCCTCCTTTTGTATGTGTTGTGCTTGCTCCCTTTAAGTGAAGTGTGCTTTGTTTTTCGCTCATAGTCTATTTACTTCTACATGTATCTAATGCGTAGACTTGTTAAAACACTAGCGAACTTCTTAGTGAAGGCAAGGTTAGTGGCTTGAGAGTGCTAGATAACTACTCTCAACTTGACTCTCCATCAACAACAAATACTACGACATAGCCCCCTTGGAATTGATATTGGCACAGACACAACTCCGGTATTACAAAGACGTGAAATTGGTACAAGCACATAGAGTCGACACAATGCTATCAATTATATGGTTATCAAACATAGATTACAAGAGGCCTAAAGGATGACTCAATAAGGCGCTAAAATGCCAAAATTAGAATATTAGATTGCGAATGGTAACCCTCAATAATGGTCCCAATACGAAGTAAAAATGTACTACATCTTAATATCCCCCATGAGCATTGGCTCTTAGAGAGCCTTAAACACTTCTTCAAACTTGCTCACACAACATGGTGTTGAAATAACATCATGACATCATCACTCAAGTATGAAGATATGCAAGGTATGCAATAGAAACCTAATGGAGTATAAGAACCTAATGGAGAAAAGAAGTCATGCCCTCCAACCACATGAATTATCTCCATTCAAGACTTATCAATAATTGTGGGCTCTCCTATGTTCCATATTCTAGACTGATTAGTATTGGGTTCTTCCATGTTCAAAATCTTACACAACACTCCACACAACATTCACGATTAATTGGTTGCAGGCTCTCCTATGTTCAAAATCTTAAACAAAACTCCACACAACAAAATACCTCCATTCAATACTTAAAGATCGTAGGTTGTCCTATGTTCCATATTGTAGAAAAGAAGCAACAAGATCCAATGTAGTCCATTGTTGGTGCACTAAAAAAGTAGAACATTCTAATTTTAATGATGGTTTTCTGCTACCCATTATTGATGACTATGTTCTCATTGTCGTCATAGGTTTTGATAGTGTGTACTAACATGCATCGCTAGTGACCGTCCAATTCTTCGTGACATTTATAAAACCACTAACCATATCAATGTGTTACAATACCGGAGGATAGGATAATGCAACATAATGTGAAAGTTAGTGTGCGGAAGCGTTAGACAAATTGGCTGTCGGATAGCAACAGAAAATGAGAAAAGGTTTAATAGAGAACTTAACACAGAGAATACGTGTGGGAGAGATAGAGAGAGAGGGGGGGGAGAGCAGAACATAAACTTGATTCAAAATAACATTATGAAACTCTGTGTACATAGAATGTGCTCAGAGAGCACTTTTATACAAGTCCATAAAGGACTGACAGATGTACTGACAGGTACTTCAATATTCATACGTGCGACTGACACTAACTCTGAGACAATGATTACCTAGTAGTCTAGGCTACTACTAGGCTTCCGGTTCGCACTCGAATCCGGCTCTCTGATCCATCTCCCCGATCCGGCCAGTTATATCCGAATACCATCCGGATACCGATCCGGCTCTGGCTTATTTAGCCGATCCAGATCCGGTTGAGCTTGCTCACTCAACACTCCCCCTCAAGCTCAACTTGAGGTCGGATCGTGGTGTCAGTGTCTGCAGTAGCCAGTCCTTTCCTTCGGCTCCTTCTGACGTCCTCCTGTCTTGCTCACGCTCCTCGTCAGGTCCGGTTCCGCTTCTCGTGACCTGTCCGATACTGTGCACCTCGACCTCCTTGGTTAACTTGTCTGCTCCTTTGTTGTTATGACTCCGGCGCTTGTCGATCCATCGGTTCTTCCGTGTCGGTGTTGACTTCCGCTACCTTCTCATCCGGTTGGCCTTTAGTTGATCCGGTTTCTCTTAATCTTGAACCGAATCGATTTCCTCCGATTCGTTCCAACTCTTGTCCGAGTTGGTAGTCTCCAACTCGTCTTCCATTTTTAGGCCCTTCACCACATCGGAGCACGTCCGGGTCTTGGCCTTCTTCCAGTCGGCTCTGTCCTTCTTGACTCTGCTGCCGTTGCCACTTGCTCCGACTTGTTCGGATGTGCCGACTCCTTCGGTCGACTCAGCTTCCTTTTTCCGCTTATCTCCCCCCTTGGTTCTTTCTTCCTCTCCGTCTCCTTGTCCAATGCCATTCATTCCCATTCCTGTCTTGGTTCTTTCTTCCTCTTCGGCTCCTTGTCTGGTGCCATTCATTCTCGTTCCTGTTCTCCCCCTCAAGTGCGGCACATCGAGATGCTGAATGCCGAGCATCTCTGAAGAGTGTTGCAACTTGTCCGACCCGAGTGGCTTGGTGAAGATGTCGGAAACCTACCGATCCGTGTGAACATACCAAAGTTCAACCTCACCGCTCAAGACCTGCTCACGAACAAAGTGATAATGCACTTCTATGTGCTTTGTCCGAGCATGGAATACAGGGTTCTTGGCGAGCTGTATGCTGCTCATGTTGTCACAGTGGATTGGGATTGGGGTTGGCACCTTGATCCGGAGGTCACGCAGTAGCCGCCGAAGCCAGATGGCTTCACAAGTGGCAATGGTAGCGCCCCGGTACTCAACCTTAGTGCTTGACAGAGCCATTGTTGGCTGCTTTTTGTTGCGCTACCAAGAGAAAACATTTAACCGGAGGTGGATCAGCGATCCAATGCATCACCAACCTAATCGGCATCGGTATATCCGACTAGCTTCCCAACTATACCATGTTGGTATAACAGTCCCCGGTCCTTCGTGCCGCTAACATACCGGAGTATTCGGTGTGCGCACTGAAGGTGCTCGACGGTCGGCTTCTGCATGAACTGGCTGATCACTACGATCGGGTAACTGATGTCGGGTTGGGTGATTGTTACGTAGATAAGGCTTTCGACAATTTATCGGAACCGTTTCTCATCGTAGGCCGGTCAGGAATCGGGACATAGCTTTTGGTTCCGGTCCAGGGGTGTAGAGATCGGTCGGCATTTTGTCATGCCGAACTTGTACATCATATTCAACAGATAATGGCGTTGTGAGAGCAATATGCCATCGGGGGTTCGGATCACCTCGATCCCAAGAAAATAATGAAGGTCCCCCAGGTCCTTCATTTCAAATACGTTCGACAGTTGGGACTTCACTCGACTGATTTCAACGAGTCCGGGTCCGGTGATGACTAAATCATCTACATAAAGCAAAATGCAAACCGGACCATCCGGACGAACAATGAAGAGTCAAACTTTGAGGCCGCAAACCCCATCTTACGCAACCGGTGCGTGATCTTCGCATTCCAAGCTCGGGGGCTTGCTTTAGACCGTAAAGCGACTTCTTGAGGCGGCATAGTGCCGACTTGTTCATCTCCGATTGAAATATGGGGGGTTGGATCATATAGACCCGTTCTTCAAGATCACCTTGAAGAAATGCATTCTTCACGTCCATTTGGTGAAGATGTCATCCCCTTGCTGTAGCAACCGCTAGTACCACGCGAACCGTCGTCATCTTCGCTACCGGAGCGAAGGTCTCGTCATAGTCGATTCTGTGGGTCTGTGCGTATCCCTTTGCCACTAACCGGGCCTTGTACCGGTTGACCGAACCGTCGATCTTGTACTTTATGTTGTACACCCATTTGCAACCGATCGGTTTGCATTGTCGAGGAGGGTCGACAAGGTCCCATGTATTGTTGGCATCTAGTGCCTGCATTTCTTCCTCCATAGCAGGACGCCAATTTGCGTCTTTTGCTGCTTTTGCATAGCTCTCCGGCTCACGCACTTCCACCACCTTAGTCATGTACGCATAGTGATGCGCCATGTACTCATTGTATACGTACCTCTGGATGGGGTTCTTCTGGCGGATTGAGTGGCGTAACTTTCCATTAGCCGATTTGAGGCCCTTCTTGGCCGGTTTAGACTTCCTTTCTGAAGATCCGCCTTCTTCCTTTCCGGGGTCAGATCTGCTCCGCTCCGACCCTTCACTGTCGGTATCATATTTTGGCATCTTCTTGTTCCCCTTCTCTTTGCGCATGAACCGTCGCCTCGGTTCCTTGCGCAAGGAGAGCATGACAGAGTCTCCACTACTCACTTGTTCTTCATCTTATTGGTCATCCTGACTCAGCCGCTCATTCGGCCCACTTAGCCGGAATCAGATTGGACTCTCTTCTAGAGTGCTGAAGTCTTCATATTCTTCCAGGACCTCCTCGGGCTCACTAACCTCATCTTCCGGAATCGGGTCTTCGTCAAGAGTTGGAGTCGGTAGGGCGTACCATGATGCTGACTCATCAAACTCGACATCTCAACTTACTCATACCTATTTAGTCCGGGGGTTATAACACTTATACCCCTTCTGCTCATGCGAGTAATCGACTAGGATGGATTTCTCCGACTTCGGATCTAGTTTCTTCCGCTTCTCATCTGGTATATGCACATATGCTATGTTGCCGAATATCCGAAGGTGTCTCAAATTCGGTTTCCACCCGAAATACAGCTCATGTGTTGACACCTTGTCACTGTCGAATACAAATGTATAATGGACGTATTCACACTATCCTCTTAGAGAGCCCAAGTTCGGGCTATTTCTGTAAATAACATAAAGGGCAGTTGCCCTAAGTGAGTCACTATATAAAGTGACTTTGTAACCTTTTGTAAAGGTTGGTTGTTCATTATTGTAACGGTTGCCCTTTTATGAATATAGATATATTCTTTGTGCCTCTCTCTCTCTCTCTCTCTCTCTCTCTCTCTCTCTCTCTCTCTCTCTCTGTACGTAATTGGTTATTGCCTCTCTCATACGCAGGTATTTCTTCCTCACAGATTCATACTGTGTGATCTCTTCCGCACTGACGACCTTGTTCATTCCCTACATATGGTATCAGAGCTTGGATGTCCTTCATCCCGCTGCCGGCCGCCATTCGAATCTTTGGATCACAACATTTTGTTTTTTTTCTGTTTGGTATTTGAAGAAACAGAGAAGAGAGAAGAAGAAGAAAAACGAGGCTTGCATCTCATCACGCTAGATCATCTTCGCTTGGAGTAAGCCAGCCGGCTGTACTCTGTTCTTCGTGATCGTAACCGCTCGAGGTGAAATCCCCTTGTGCAACATTGACATGATTGTGCTCCACTCGGTTAAACGGCATCCGAACAGGTCACCGAATGTTGCTCGCCGCCCGTTGTAACTACTCGGTGCAGATCGGTCTCAAGACAACAACCCCAATTCGTGCTTCATCCAGCTGATCGACATTCGGGAGGATCAATTGAATCCGTCTCTCTTGTCGCTGCAGTCACCCGAAGCAAAATCGGTCCAGACAATCGGTTTCAATAATCGGTATTTGGCATATATATTCGGAAGCGAACCGGGCTCACTCCGACTCGGCAACATTCGGGAAGACCAATCGGTTCTGTCCCTCAAGTTACCGGAGTCAATTCGAGCAAGTTCAACAATACATATATCCAAAACTGAACCGACTTGGGTTCAAATTCGACTAGAACAATATCGGGTGAGCCGACCGGCTGCACTCCAACAAAGTTCGTAGTCAACTCCGAACCGAGCTTCGTCAACCGAAACCGAATCTGATGGCATCAACATCCGGCTCATCGGAAATGAGTCTAAGGAGGTTTGACGGTTCGAACTTCAATTTTTGGAAGGAGCAAATGCAGGACTATCTTATAGTCAAGGGTTAGATCAATCCGATTGAGAATGAAACTGCTCCAGAAATATACAAGGCAAATGATTGGCAGAAGCTGGACAGAATCGTCTGCACTACGATTCGGATGCACCTGTCGGAGTCAGTGTACTTCACAGTGCAATCGTGCACGACAACCTTCGAACTTTGGAAGAAGCTGTCGGAAACCTACGAAAAGAAGGTTGCCTCATCGAAGATGTATTTGATCCGGCACCTCTACAACTTGCGGATGAAAGACTCCGATTCGGTTCAGGCACACCTTAACGAGTACGAAAGTTTGAGCTCCCAAATCTCGTCATAGGGGACGACAATCGAGGATGAACTCAGAGCAATGATACTCATGAGCAGTCTCCCCTCCTCTTGGGAAACCTTCGTTACAACTGTGTGCAACGCTTCTACAACTGCCATCAAGTACTCCGAAGTCACAAGTGCAATCCTGACTGAAGCAGCTCGGAGAAAGTCTTTCACCAAAGACTCGGCAAAAGAAGCCTATGTAGTACAAGGTTCGACCGACCGATCGAACAACCGGGGAAGAAGTTCTTCCCAGCCGCCGACAAATCAGCGAAGCCGCAGCAAGTCCCGGGAAACCCGAATCTGCAACTACTGCAAGAAACCGGGACACATCAAGGCCGACTGTTGGGTACTCAAGTCAAAGACAGACAAAACTCAGAGAGCTGATCAGAGGAGTAACCGGCATGAGGAAGTCAACTACGTCAGCTCTTCCGCCGAGATATTGATGACCGACCTGAACATATTGTCCATAGAGAATCCAGTCGAATCAGAAGTTCTGCTTACGACGGAGGAATCGAGCACATGGCTTCTGGACTCAGGCGCGTCGTATCACGTGACACCTCACCGATCACAGTTTCGGCAATATTCGGACCGGCACTCCGACTTAGTTCGAGTTGGAAATTCGCAGCACTGTGCTATCATCGAAATCGGCACCGTAGAGCTCAACCTTCCGGGTGGCTCTACACTCGTACTACACAACGTCCGACACGTTCCTGAGCTCTCACGACCCTTGATCTCAGTCGGACAACTTGATGAAGCTGGCATCCGTGCTGGTTTCTCATCAGGAGGGTGGACACTCCATAGAGGGAACCTCCTGCTTGCTAGAGGACCAAAGGTACACTCATTGTACCCTTTGTATGTCACACTCAGAGAGGGTGACTTATTTCTGGTAGATATCCCTGTGTCATCCTTATGGCATGGACGACTTGGAAATCTCAGCAAGGCCGGCATCACGCACCTATCCAGAGCCGGATACATCCCGAAACTCTCCTTCTCGGACCATCAGTTTTGCGAGCATTGCCAGTACGGCAAACAGGTAGCCGCATCACACCCGACATCAGCACCAAGAGAGTCGAGCCTGCTCGATTTGGTCCACTCGAACGTCTGTGGCCCGATGCCACACCAGTCACTTGGTGGTGCCTCGTACTTCGTCAGTTTCATTGACGACTCGACTCGGAAGGTGTGGGCTTACCCCATCAAAACCAAAGATCGGGTGTTCTCGATCTTCTCAGATTGGCTCGCAATGGTCGAAAACCAGACCGGTCGGAAACTGAAGTGTCTCCGAACCGACAATGGAGGTGAGTTCAAATCTGATGAATTTGTCAAATTTTGCCGAGAATGCGGCATTAGACATGAATATACGACACCATATAGTCCGGAGCAGAACAAAATCGTAGAACGCATGAATCAGACGATTCAAGAACGCGTTGTATCCATGCTCCAACACTCCGGACTGTCGGATGGCTTCTGGGTAGAGGCTCTACTCACGACAGTACACATAATCAATATGTCGCCAAGTAGACCTCTAGGACTTAAGATACCTCAGGAAATATGGACCGGCAGAAAGCCGAATTATGATAAGCTGAGGATTTTCGGTTGCGAGGCATACGCCCTCATACCGAAAGACGACCGCCGAAAACTCGAACCGAGATCAAGGAAATGCGTTTTCCTCGGGTATGGACCCGACGGCAAGATCGGATACCAACTCTGGGACCCCGAGCACAGGCAAATCGTCCGAAGTTTGGACGTCGTGTTCAACGAGTCGACTATGCACAAAATGGCCGAAAGGCCTATTGAAGTCCGAAGGGTAATATTTTCCGAAGTGCCAACCCTTCATGACGGCCCATCACACAACACGAGACCGGTTTCACGGGTAACCGACTTCTCTCGCACCGAATCCACAGATTCGGCACAGCCGAATGGCTCGGCTTCCGACCATTCGACATCGACACCCGGTGCGACCAGTCCAGTCATACCTCGAAGATTCGAGAGACTGTCGCAACCTCCGGAGAGGTACTCTCCCGGAATTTTCTTCACGGACGCCGGCGAATCGACGTCCTACGAAGAAGCAACGACAGCTGTCGATTCAGCCACCTGGCATCTGGCAATGGAGTCGAAAATGCACTCCATCCGCGCCAACAAGACTTGTGATCTGGTCGACTTACCGAAGAATCGACGTGCTCTTCCTTGCAAGTGGGTCTATAGACTAAAGGAGACGTCCGACTCGACCACCCCAAAGTACAAGGCCAGATTAGTTGCGAAGGGATTTCGACAGGAATATGGCGTCGACTTCAACGAAATCTTTTCACCAGTGGTGAAAATGACCACCCTTCGTTTCATGCTCGGTGTGGTGGCTGCCGACAATTTGGAGTTGATTCAGCTAGATGTGAAAACGACATTCCTCCACGGTGATCTAAAGGAGGAAATCTACATGGAGCAGCCGAAAGGCTTTGTGGCCACTGGTCAGGAACATCTAGTCTGCTGACTCAAGAAGAGTCTTTACGGCCTGAAACAGGCACCCCGACAGTGGTACAAGAAGTTCGACGATTTCATCCAGTCGGTTGGCTTCTCCAAGAGCGATGAGGACCACTGCCTCTTCACCAAAACAGCTCAAGACGGTTCTCCCGTCTTCCTCATCATCTACGTGGACGACATGCTACTCTCCGGTCGGCATACCGGAGAGCTCACCGAACTCGTTCAGAAACTGCGATTGAAGTTTGCCATGAAGGACCTCGGTCCGGCAAGACACATACTCAGAATGAAGATTAGTCGGAATCGCGCCAAAAGACATCTTTTTCTGTCTCAAACTGACTACATCGGACGTGTCTTGGAACGCTTCAACATGCAATCGGCCAAGTCTGCTTCGACCCCGCACCCCGTTCATCTTCGGCTTTCTCAGCAAGACTGCCTGACATCCGGTCCGGAGGGGGAAGACATGAAGTCGGTACCGTATGCACCGGCAGTAGGCTCTCTGATGTACGCGATGGTCGCGACATGGCCTAATATTTCTCACGCCATAGGAGTCATCAACAGATTTATGCACAATCCTGGCCGATCACACTGGAACGCAGTCAAGCATGTGTTCAGATATTTAGCTGGCACAAAAGACCATGGCATCCTTTTTGGTCCGAACTCAACTTCAGGCGTAGCCGGTTACACCGACTCGGACTTCGCCGGCTGTGTGGACAGTCGCAAGTCAACAACTAGATATTGCTTTAAATTCGGCAATGGAGCAATCTCGTGGAAGTCGAAACTTCAGGAGTGCATAGCCACCTCAACGACCGAAGCAGAATATGTAGCTGCCTCCGACGCAACGAAAAAAGCTTTATGGCTCGGTCAGCTGGCGCACACGTTTCGGCAAGTCGACTCCGACTCGGCTCCAGTTGTCTACAGTGACAGTCAGAGTGTTGTTGCTTTGTCGAAAAATCTAGTTCATCACAACGCCTCCAAGCATATCGAAGTTCGATATCACTTCGTTCGGGACTGTGTCATTTCCGGGAAAATTGGTTTAGAGAAGATATCCACAACCGATAATGTCGCAGATGGAATGACCAAGTGTCTTTCGGCAGACCGGTTCCGGTCTCTTCGGCAACAGATGGGCGTAACAACATATCGGTCCGGTTGAAGCCGGACATAGTGCAGGATGGTTTCGGACAACAGACGTCGGTTCACTGACGATCGGCTTCAGCTTTTCCGACCCGACCTGTTCGGTCTTCTGTCTACGGATCATGCCGATTAGAACAAAACCGACCTGTCCGAGAACCTATGCCTATACCTGTATTTTTTTTAGATAACCCATGCATACGCCCATTACGGGGGAGTGTCGAATACAAATGTATAATGGACGTATTCACACTATCCTCTTAGAGAGCCCAAGTTCGGGCTATTTCTGTAAATAACATAAAGGGCAATTGCCCTGAGTGAGTCACTATATAAAGTGACTTTGTAACCTTTTGTAAAGGTTGGTTGTTCATTATTGTAACGGTTGCCCTTTTATGAATATAGATATATTCTTTGTGCCTCTCTCTCTCTCTCTCTGTACGTAATTTGTTCTTGCCTCTCTCATACGCAAGTATTTCTTCCTCACAGATTCATACTGTGTGATCTCTTCCGCACTGACGGCCTTGTTCATTCCCTACAGTCACCGATCTGGTTTTGGATGTAGACGACTGTCCAGACCGACTCAGCCTAGTAGAATTGGGGCATGCTTTTCTCCTCCAACATTGCCCTTGCTGCGTCGACAATTGACCGGTTCTTCCTTTTGGCCACACCGTTTTGCTCCAGTGTGTATTTGCAACTGAATTCTCTCCGAATTCCGTTCTGCTGCAGATAACTGTTGAATTGGCCGGAAAAGTATTCTTTTCTACCATCCAACCACAGGCACTTGATCTTCCTCTTTGTTTCCCTTTCAACTAAGCTTTGAAGGTTTCGGAAATATTCGAAGACTTCGCTCTTCCTCTCAATGAGGTAGATCCATGTGTGCCGGCTGTAGTCGTCGATGAAGGAGACGAAATACTGACTCCTGCCAAGACTAACATTTTGTGCCAGTCCCCATACATCCGAATGGATTAGATCGAGCATGTTATAGCTCCGATTTCGTTCGGTGGGGAATGGAAGCTGGTGTTGCTTCCCGAGCTGGCAGGTTTCACAAACATGGGCCTTTCGCCACTGAATTTCGGCAAACCGAACACAACTTGTTTCGATTGCAGGTCCTAAAGCCTTCGGTAATTGACGTGGCCGATCCGCTTGTGCCAGAGATCGATGTCTGATTCAATCTTCTGTCCTTTGGCAAACATGGCGGTGTCGACTTCATTAGTGTTGAGGATGAACATCCTCCCTTCTCTGCACCCTTGCGCAATTATTTGGCCTTCTTCCTCGATGAAGCACCTGAGGTGCGTAAACCGCATCTGCATTCCCTGGTCGACGATTTGTCTTACCAATACCAGGTTCTTTGTGATAGTCAAGATGTGTAGTACGTTCATCAGCTTTCCCTTCTGTCAGACATGGCTTAAAGGGACTTCTCTGACATGCACGATCAGGTGAGGGGTGTCGTCTCCAGTTTTGACAATCCCCGGTTGTTCCGGCTTCTCCAAAAAAGAGAAACACTCTTCATACCATACTTCCGAATCAACGTACCATACTTCCTCCGATCCGGAAGTGGTCTTCTTCATCGAGTTCACCTTGTGCTTCATCACAAAGGCTGGCCTTTTTCTGGTCTTCCCGGTTCCGGATCCTTTTGATCCTTGGCGTAGTGCAAGCTTTGCTGGTTTTCCCGATAGGCCTTGCTGGATCTGGATTTGCCCGAATCGGCGTGCTTCTTCCAACACTCGCTTTCCCCTTGGCCCTTTTTGCCACAATACCAACATTCCGTGTCAGCTTTTCCTTGTCGGCTTCCGGCACCGCTTTGACTCCCCCTGCTTGTGGAGGGTCTGGAACTGTTGTCGGCACTACCTCTGTGCCTTCGGTCCTACTCTTGTCGGTCGCCTCCATTGCGTGCCGGCCCACCTCGTCCACCACGTCCATGGGGCCAATTTGTCTCCGTGTACAGCATTTGGTCGTTCGATTGAGTGGTCCTAGACCCACTTGCGTGGTTTTCTTCAATCATCAACATTGATTGCAAGTCGAAGAAGGACGATGGCTTCTCCTGGGTGCGGATCGCTGTCTAGATTGGCCCATACCTTTGCATTAGACCACCAAGGCAGATTTGTACCATCTCATCTTCGTCCACCGTCACGTTGATGGACTTGAGTGCGTCACAAATCTCCTTTATCTTGGTGGTGTAATCCATAACCGACATGTCTCTTTGCCGGATGTTGTTCAACTCTAACCGAAGCTGCAACTTACGGGTTGTGGTTCTCGCGGCGAAAATCTTTCGTACATTTTCCCAGGCCTCCTTCGGCGTCTTTGCATCCTTTATGTAGCCGAGCATCTGATCGTGCACACAGGACGTGAGGTAGTACAATACTCGGCTCGCTCCTTGCTCCCGTACCGAGAAGTCATTGTGTGCTAGCTCCGGTGCTACCTCGTTAGTTCCTTCCACGTAGCTCCAATAACCATGCCCTAGCAAGTACTGGTGCATTTTATATGACCAGGATGCATAGTTGCTCCGGTCGAGCTTCTCTGTTGGAAGTGAACTCACCATACCTCTATCCATACCTTTCTCTGTTTGTTTTTACCGGTTATTAGGGTCTATCTTCGAAAGCGTCTGTCGGATGTAGAGGTTCTCAACCCTCGCACTTTGATACCATGTGAAAGTGAGCGCGCGGAAGCGTTAGACAAACCGGCTCAGCCGGATAGCAATAGAAAATGAGAAAAGGTTTAATGGAGAACTTAACACACAACGAATACGCGTGGGAGAGACAAAGAGGGAGAGGGAGAGAGGAGAACATAAACTTGATTCAAAATAACACTCTGAAACTCTGTGTACATAAAATGTGCTCAGAGAGCACTTTTATACAAGTCCATAAAGGACTGATAGAAGTACTGACAAGTACTTCAATATTCCTACGTTCGACTGACACTAACTACGAGACAATGATTACCTAGTAGTCTAGGCTACTACTAGGCTTCCGGTTTGCACTCGAATTCGGCTCTCTGATCCGTCTCCCCGATCCGGCCGGTTGTATCTGGATACTGATCCGGCTCATCCTTCCGGATACCGATCCGGCTCTGGTTTATTCAGCCGATCTGGATCCGGTTGAGCTTGCTCACTCAACACATAACATGAGGTCCACATCATGCTTTTGTTTGTATTCGTTCCATTCCTCCATGAGGATGGGAAGGAAAATCATAATAACATTCTCTATGGAAAGCTCGCCCTCTTAAGTCCTTGTCCATAACCTCTGGTTCTTACATTACACAACACTAGAAGTAAAGGAGAATAGTTGGAGTGAAGAATAACACTAGTACAAAGAAACAATACAAATATCTTAACACACTTTGACTCAATAGGCAACAACGCTACTTTGAGGGTATTGTGTAATGCTCGGTGAGGTCAGTTCATAGTTGGGGCAAGCTTCTTCCTTGTATTGTCCAATATGGATCAATTGTTGGTTGATGGTAATGCAAGCTTCTACATTAGATATTAGGACGTGTGGACTCGCTGCCATTGAGGAATTCCCCCCTCATCCCTCATCCCTAAGGGGTAGAAAGTGAGAACCCAATGTGGTATGCATTCTAAGATAGGTAATAATAAGTTATTTTTTCTTTAAAACGTTAAGCTTATAAAGAATATAATTCTATTGATGATCCTTTACATGATTTATAAGGATGATTTGATCAACTTTTGGGTATGGGAGTAAAACTTGATGATTAGATACTAGCTCTTTGGTTGCTTAACACCCTTCATGACTCGTGGGAAACGTTTAAACTATCTTTCACTAATGTAGCTCTAAATGGAATTGTGACCATGAAATATGTGAAGTTCAATGTTTTAATGAAGAGATGCTACAAAAGACACAAGGGACATCATCACACCCAGAGGTTTTGATCGTTGAAAAAATAGAGGGAGGTGTAAGAATGAAAACCAAGATCAAAAGAGTCGAGAAATATTATATGGCATGCTACACATATTTTAGGTCTACGATTTACTCATTTTAGGGAATGTAAAAAGTTGTATCTTTCACAAGAAAAGTTTATAGAACAAGTACTAGAGAGGTAACATACAACATACGAAACCAGTAAGTATCCCTCTTACTAATCACATTAGATCATGTAGAAAATGTCCAGATACCAAGCAACAAAACGAAGGCATGTTCAATTCCTTACTCTTTCATCGATTGGTTCCTTAATCTATGTTATGGTCAGTAAGCGACCAAATATTGCCCATAAGTTGTAAATAAACATCTTTCCAATCTTGGTATTTCCCATTGGGATGCCATAAAATGGGGTTTTAGATATTTAAGGGCTATGTATAGACTATGTTTGTGTTTTGGAGGTATTGAACCAATTCCTGAAAGTTTTACAAATGCATGCATGGCTAGAGATCTTGATAGGAGAAAATTTACTTATATTCTCCTAGTAACTTTTGTGGGGGGAGCCATATAATGGTACTCCAAGTTGCAGAAGGGTGTTGCTTTGTCTAGTATGGAAGCAAAATATCTAGTAGTGATTGGAGTTGGCAAAGAGATGCATTGGATGAAAAGGTTTGTTTTGGAATCGGATTTGAATCAACTCATTTATGTGATCTTTTGTGACACTCAAAGCACAATGGATTTGAGCAAGAACTCTACGTACCATTCTTGCACGAAACACATTGACATGAGATACCATTGGCAACACTTGGCAATTGAACACCAACTAATTCAACTAAAGAAAATTCACATGGATGGTAGTGTTGCTTAGTTGTTGACGAAGGTGGTCTCTAAAGAAAATCTTAAGCTATGCCCCAAGGTCGTTGGCCTAGATATAAAATGAGTTGCTCAAGGAATCTTACTCTTATGTGGCTAGAGAGGGAGATTATTAGTGTTATTGGCCACATAGTTATATATGTATTTACTTATGTATACACTCACTTTCTAAAGTGAGAAAAATGGGTAGAACGGGCAAATTTCTGTTAGAGTGCAGAACAAAAATTTTGAGAGCTCTATTAAGCTTCTTTTCATTCTCCATTTGTGCCTTTGCATAGATGGATTAAACGCCAACATATTGGACATCATGCCTCTGTCAATAGCCTCATGTTATAAGTTTTTGGTGGTCTTTTCTGTCTTGTTTGTTGGGTTTACGTTTTGGAAGGAAATATTGCTTTCCCCTTTGCATGCTACTCTAAGTGTAATTAGAATACAGCTTTTGTTATCCCTCCTAGAGGGTATTCCACATTAAGATTTTGGTGATGTATTGTGCATATTTACAATTACCCCCCATGTGTGGCAGCCATGGCTGCCTTGCATACACTATGTTATGAACACCACATGTATATGTAAATGATAGCATAGAGAGCTCACATACATGCAATAGAGACAAGTGGGGTTTGCATGGTTACACATCCTTCGACAAATACCATTTCATTTTCCTAAGGAGAGAAATCTGCAACCCAATGCATCTTGGATTATATCTTATTAAGGTTTTATTAAGTTGGGACTTAGGTAGAAACTTTTGAAATGATGACTAGTTTCTTACATTTTGATGTAATTTGGGTCAAGAAACTAATGAAACAGAAAAGTAACTTTTGCTGTCTACGTAAGATTCAAACTTTGCTTTAGAGAGGAACATAGTACCTTTATGTGCACAAGGAAACAATAAAATATGAAGGGTACCTCAAAATGCTTGACAGAGTACTTAGTTTCTTATATATTTTTTAAACTAAAAGTGGCCTTGTTGTGCAATTTAAGTAACTAATGTATCTTTGAATCAACCATCTATAATAGAGACTGAACATAAAACAAATCACGTGTACGATACAATATAAAGCAACCAAATGCTCTCGTATATACTGTCCTGTAAGAATAAACTATTTGGATAAGCAGGTTTCTGTATTTCAACTCTCAAGTGGCTAGAATCAACACAAGCTCAATTACATGATAATATTATATAAAGCATTGAGAAAAGTATAGCTTAAAAATTCAGTTGTCACTTCACGACATGTGATGAAGAGAAACTATTCCAATCCATATCTCATTTTCGATGATTCAATCCAAATTCCTGATGAGAGCCATTCATGATGCAGCTATGACTAACCTCATACACCAGCGCAATTCCAGAAGGATCTCCTCAGGAAGTAACTTAATTTTGATGATTTTGCAAATAATGATAAAAAGGAAAATAATAATAATAACAAATTGCTTTCTTAATTTACCAGCATTCCACCAAAAGTAGAATGCAATAAAGTGTTAGCTTTGTTTTTAAGTGTTAGCTCTGACAGCAAGGCGTTCACAAACATCTGCCAGAGACTTCAAGTTGCATTTTACAAGAGCTTCTATAAACAATTCGGTATCCTCTTTGGTGTTCCCATCGGGAATATTCACCACATATGATTTGACAACAAGGGTACAAGGCTTCTCATCTATGGTCTCTTCATGGAGGGTGACTACAGACTTGTAATTCTGCGAAAAAAGCCACATCATCATCATTTGTAACTGTGAGATCCAAAAGAAGCTGTAAACCTGAATTAGATAATTAAAAAAAGAAAGCATTCAAATATAAAACTGTTGAGATGACATACAACAAGAGAACAATGATAAAGCATGCCGACATATTTGACTGTAGAACATGATAGGGAACCACGCCAATGCTAGGAAAGTTGCTTTCCACAACTGGAGTCTCTTGAATGCTACCTTTAGGATGTCAATCGAGATCATATATCATACGCTATAAGACCAGGTCCTTGTGATACACTAATGCAATAAATTTGGTAGCCCCTGGAGGGGAACTTTGTGGGACTTCAAGAGTGAAAAGGATCACTGTACATGTGCTAAACATCTGGTAAACATCATTTTGTTTCATTCATTATTTTCATCAAAAATATTTGAGACCTACTGAATGCAAAGCGAACACATTCATTTTTAGCCCCAGCACTCCACACTAAGATCGGGATTTGCTATTTCCCATGTACATGATAAATTTCTCCAACATCCTTGATAAAACACATATCTGTAATGTCCCTCGCAATTTTGAGCTCAGACTTGTATATTCTATTAGGAGGGGCATTAAGAAGCATCACAAATTTCCATAATCCAGATTCTCTGCTCATCATTAAGCCAAACATTTACATTGCTAAGCTTAAAAAATTTCTACTGTCACAGAGAATCTAGAGTGGTTCTCCTCCCTTTATCTCATTCTTATTGGGCGGATATAGGTTGATAAGAAGGGAAATGAGGAATTTGCACTTGCACCACAAGCTCTACTGATTGGTCACGTTTCATCCATCTATCCTCTTTTCTTTTAAATCATGGCAATATTTTTAGGAAGTAGAAATGAGGAACCTGTAAATGCTTTGCAAGCACCATCAGTTGGAAAATGAGCATTGCCTTCATACATTTAGTCTTTCCCTCTAAATCTCTCAGTACATCTCAGTGTTCCCTCAACATGACAACATTTCCAGAAAGGGCATACAGCAAACTAGGGTAAATTTAAACAGCATTAGACAAAACAACCCCAGATAAGTGAAATTTGTAATTGTGAACGTGAAGCATAAAAAACCAGTCAATTTTCAGAACATCTCAAAGAAAACCTTCTAATTTGCTAAGTTTTCCCTCGACTAATTTCTCAAATTTCAAGTGACAATAGTTCAGCTTTATGGTTAAACAGTTTCTTTCAACATGCTATGACTACATAAACAAATGAGGACAGTCAAGAGACTTTACATAAACAAATGAAGATTGTCAACAGACTTAACATAAAAAGTCAAGAATTTGAGACTCTTAAGGTATTTTACACAAACAAATGGAGAAAGTAAAGAGACTTTAAATAAACAAACAAGAATCTCAATTCAATCAGAAAGAGATCTCAACCTTGAGCCGATGGTCGCCACCAAGGACAGTGTAAATAAGGACATGATTCTTATCATCCAGAGTATCCAAACGTTCAATGCTTGTGGTAACTGGGAGGCCAGAGACCACATACACCTCTCGAATGCATCCCTCTTTCACCTCACCTTGCACACTGCATCTCTGAACAAATGGCTTGTAAAGCTGTGGCTCACCAAATTGTCGAACCACAGACCAGACCTGCACAAAATAAGAAATATTCAAAAAATCTAGATAGAAACTTGAATGGTCTACAAAATAAGAAAAACTCAAAAAACCTGGATAGAACCACAGACCAGACCTGCACAAAATAAGAAATACTCAAAAAATCTAGATAGAAACTTGAACCACAGACCAGACCTGCACAAAATAAGAAATACTCAAAAAATCTAGATAGAAACTTGAAAGGTCAGTATCATGATAAGAATGCAGAAAAACTGATCGGATGAACCTCAACTGAAACTCCATAAACATGCTTGAAACATATCTCCGATGATAAGCATATGCTTATCAGAAAGACCCATCAGCATCAATAGGAGCTCAGGACAAAAAGTTTTAAATTGCTATAGAAAATCAGAAGCTATACATATACTCTAGGGTAGCTGCTAATAAGTATATGCAGAAAACATTATCAGGATTATGACCTCATAAGCAGATGTTTCAAATCTACATGGAAACAAGAACACAAAACAAATGGAATTTACAAGCTCCATGATAAGCACGCATGATGATATTTCAAATCCAGATTTGAAATAAGAAATCTATACACAATAGGCTAGAAAAGCTCCATGGTAAGCATGCAAAAAGATCCGTACCTTAAGACCATAAGATTAAAAGCCATGGAAGTTAGAAAGCTGTAGATAATATGCTTGAACCTGCCATAAGAAGGATGCATCAAAACTCGAACTAGATTGTTCAAATCAAGATGGTAACTAAAACACTATAAAAAATATGCTTGAGTAGCTCCGTGATAAGCCGAAGAAAAATTCATAAGTTTCAAATCCATATGGAAAACTAAAAATCTATAATAACATTGATTGAGCAGCTGCATGATAAGCGTATATCCACTGGGATTATTAGGATCTGCAGGTCAGAAATTTTAAATCCAAATGGAAACTAGAAACTTTATCCAAATATGCTTGAAGACACATATTATAAGCATGCAGACAGATACATTGGGATTAGCAGGACTTCAGGACAGGAGATTTCCAAATTGTGATCTTGAGATGGCGCATGATAAGCAAACAGAAATATCCATCGTGATTGTGAAGATACCAGGAACACAAGCTTTAACTCCAGATGAGAAATATCCAACTTACATGATTGATCAACTGTGTGATCAGCACAACGAAAGATCCATCATGATCAGGACCTCACCATTAGGTAATTTCGAATCCAGTCAACAATAAGGGGGATTTCTCTGACAAAGCAGAAATTCAGGACAAACCTTAACACCAGACAGTTTTAAATCCAGACCAAGAAAAGGGAAGTGCTTTGCAGGGAAGGAAGCACATATGTCTCTGAGAAATCAGAAATTTTGAACAGGTAACTCACATCAGATAGATCCAAAAAACAGTTCACGTAAAGGGATTTAATTTGAGGTAAAGAAGGAGATGTTGCTAATCTGAGAGAACGCAGACATAAACAAAAACAAGAATGAAAACAAACCAATCAGATCAAGCAGATTTACTAAAACATTTCTCTGAGAAGGTGGAACTTCGGAACAACGTAAAACAAAAGAATGAGAAACGGATCAGATCGAGGAGAGGTGCTGGAACAAGAACAAGAATGGGAAACGGATCATATGGAGAAAACTTACCACAATCATTGCTCCGGCAGTGCAAAATCTATCGGGTTAAAAAGGGAGAGGAAATGAGATGCGGTGCCATTACTCTGAGAGAAAGGACGAATTTGGGAAAACAAAAGAAAGGAATTGAGAGATGGGAACAGACTTACTATCGAATTTTTTTCCCTTGAGAAAGCAAAGATGATGGGGGAACAAAAACAAGAAGGATTAAGGAACCAAGAGGGACTTACAATGTCGATGGAAGCATGAACACGTTTGGTGAACACAGATGTGGTCTGGTTTCCTAATATGTCATGGGAATGAAGATCAGAGATGAGTTCCGAGTCTTGGTGCGAGTCCAGATTGATGAGATTCATGATGAGGAACGATGAACGATGCCGAAAGGAGCGGTAGCAAATCGTCAAGGAAGGAAGGAAGGAAGGAAGGAAGGAAGAGAGGAAGGAGGAAGAGAGGAAGAGAGGAGGCGGAGGTCACGGCAAGGAGCTTCTTCTTAAGGCCAACGCCATAGCCATAGCTGTAGCTGTAGCTGAAGCCATAGCCATAGCCATGGATCCACGTCCGGGGGAAGGGGGAGTGGTACAACACAGAAATTCATCAGCGATCAATCTTTTATAGGTTATATACAGACAAGACAGACAAGACAAACAAATATATTTATTTATTGAGATTTCAATACAAATATTATTTTCCTGGGAGGGGCACCCAGAACTGTGTGGGTATGTAATGTATATATACATGTATGTAATGTAATGTAATGTATATATATACATGTATGTAATGTAATGTATGTATGTATATACATGTATGTATGCATGTATAATGCATGTGTGTTTTTCCTTTGGTTTTCTTTTGTGTTGATTGATTCCACTTCCATTTGTGTGGGCCCCATATACTTGGTTTGCATACTTTGCTCGTGGCCCATACATACATATGTACATACTTCTTGTTATTGCCTGCCCTCGGACATTTCTTTGGGCTTGTCCATCCCGGTAGAAAGGCATTCTCCATAGAAAGGAATTGAAGGCAACGAGTAAAACCTCTCTCTATCCTATCCTATATGGTTGTTGATGCGGCTAGAGCAAACAAAGATAATGCATCCCTAACGGCTTTGCACCACATCTATCTACCTCAGTAGTCACACTAAGCACCAAAGTTGTTAAAAGAGGAACTTGCTTGGAGCATAAGACCTTCGGCACCACTAACCTCACCCCACCCCAACTATTGACATCGCCAACTCCTCCTCGTTTATGCTAGATGAAATTCTAGAAGATGAAGTCATCTTGACCATCGTATAGCTTTCTTGTCCAACTATGTAACCTTGGGACCTTCAATCATTGTTACCTCCACCATCTTGAACCAAGCATTTCATTAATAGTAGAATTTGTTGTCCAAGAAGGTTGCAATGGTGTTGGTTGTCCTACAAGTGTGAAATGAGCGAAAAGCCATAATAATGTAAACTAAGAAAGAAAATATGCTTAAATAGGTCATATGACTAGTTTAGTGTGACAATGGCTACTAGCCGTGTGGCCCAATTTATAGGTCATTAATGTTGAATGCCAGCTTAGTGACCCACAACAATATAAGTTGCTCAAATGGCACAATCATATAATAGATATATATGAGCGAATGAAGAAGAGTTTAATTATCTACTATAGAGCCCCCCTTTGCTTTAGTCTATGTCTCTTTTGATGTTGACAGTCTAGAACTGTTGTATATTTTTGTGATTCGCAATGCTTGATTATGTTGCCATCGTTTATCCTATTTTGCTCCTCATAGTAATACCTTGGTCTCTGTAGTGCTTGTGCATAGAACTCTTAGATAAGAGATTAGAGTGGACAAGGTACTAGCATGTTGAATTCAATTGAGGTCAAATTCTTGTTCTAACCTTGGTGTTAACCAACCTTCATATATCTTATTTTGTTCCCTTGGCTTTTCATGGAATCACAATAGTTTATCCTCATTTTCCATAGTGGGAGTGACCCTAGGCCTAAAATTAAACACGTTGGTCCATAGTGCTTTTACTCCCAACATATTATTATGTTCTTAAAAAATTAATGCGTTGAGTGCATGGTCTTTACTCCTCTTGGTGATTTTAAGGAATCTGTAAATTCCTTATAAATTGAGAATACCTATTACCTCTCTATTGTTGGGAGAGAGTAGGTGTTTTAAATATCTATTAAATATATAAACTTAAAAACTATAAATTAAAAAACCAGAAAGTTGAAAAAAAGGAAATGGATTATTAGGGAACTAATAATTGGGCTAGTGATATGTGAGATGGTTATAAAAAATAATCTCTCTAAGAGAAAAGATTAATTGAATCAACAAAAAAAAAGTAAGAAAAAAAAAACGAAAATGAAATTCTAACACTATTCTTAAGAATTTAGATGATCCATAAAATTCTAACACTATTCTAAATGCTTCAAGTTCACCTCTACCTACGCTCGTTAGGGTTTAGGGTTTAGCATTTGAATCCATCATGTTGTTGTTTTTCCATAGTCACCTTTTGGTAACCCTTACACAATCATTGGTTCTCCATCTTGTGCCACAAACTTGGTTTTAAGTCTTTCCAATTAAGAGACAACAGTCATAAATTCCTGTTGGCTAACAACAGTCATATAGCTATTTAGGGCTTAGGAAGCAACTACGGAAAGAGGAAATCCGGTTCAAACTATTAGAACTAAGGCAAAAATGGAAAGAAATAAGCGAAATAGTTGTAGTCGAGAGCGAGCGAGTACTTAATGATTAAAGTAAATATGTATTAAAAAAAGGAGATTCACGAAAGAGCTTGGAGGACTCAAGACTATTGTTGAACAGGAATGGTTTGATAAGAGTGACGAGGTTTCATTATGTATATGGTGGGCCATGGAACATTCTAGGGTTTTGTAGAATGTTTTGGGAAGTTCTAGAATTTTCCGGGAAATTCTATGAAGTTCTAGAATGTTCTAGGGTTCTAACCATTATTATATTATGTTACAAATTACAATATAATAATTATGACTATTAGATAGCTTAATGGTTAAGTCCTTTAAATAGGTGACAGGTTTGAGCTCCATCACACAAGGTCCCTAGGATAGGAGAAAAAGTAAACGAGATGTGTGTGGAACATCAACAAGTAGCAAGCACTTTTATAATGATTACTGATAAGAATATGGTAGTGAATTATTTACGAAGCCTTGAAGACGAAGATGTGTGAACTTGCACATTTGTTGTGCAAGTTCATATGAGGTGGGTGTCATGAAGCTCACACTTCATGAGGTAAAAGTGGTGGAATTTAAGCACCAATAACTAAGCTTAGTAATAAGGGGATCATTAGAGCATATAGTAATTACCATGTGAATCTGACATTTCAAAGATTGAGTTGTGTGGCCTCCCAAATATTTGAGCCACATTTGTAAATTCAAGGAAGGATTGTTTCTAAAAGTTAAAAAAACCATTTTTATAGCTATGAATTAATATAGGCCCTACATGTATATTTAAGGCCATATATGTAATTTGAAGGAATGATTGTCCTAAATTTAAACATGGTCCTTTTTAGAAACTTCTTGAAACTTCTAGAGGAAATCTAGAAGCATCTCAACCACCCTAATGAGGGTGATGAGTAGCCTATAAAAGCCACTCAAGGAGAAATCAAGGAATGGAACAAATGAATGAAAGATTCAATCAATCAAGGAATGCAATGAAGAAACATGCAATTGCATTAGGGAACAAGAAAGTAAAGTGAAGAGGAAGAATAATGGTTTTGGAGAAGAAGAAGAGGATAGTGATTAGAGAGAATAAGAGGGAGAAAAGGAAACAATGCTTGCAACAAGGAAAATGAATGATGGTGACAACAAAACATGAGGAAAGGGAATATCTTATCGCAAGTGCTTTCACCTATCAAGTGACAATTGAGAGTTCATATCTCCATTCTTACATATATACATACATACATATATATATATATATTGTGAAATGCACATAAGATATCAAAACCAGCCTAGTTAGCTTCTTACTCAATTTATAGTTCATATAGAGGTATCCATTTGGGTTGGCTTAGCTAAAAAGGGTGTGCTAAAAGGGTGGCACAAAGGACCACATGCACACCACATTTTCCCCCTGAGAGAAACAAGAGACTGAGGAGCAGGAACAAGAACAAGAACACGAGCAGTGACTTGTCAAAGGAGGGGGAGCATCTGTTGGAGATAGAGCTCCCAAGTGGCATTATCCGTGTTGGCAAGTTTCGAATGGACATCAATGGACGATTTTGGTGGGAGGCGAGGTTACGCCAATAGAGTGCTTGAAAAGGGTTGATCCATGTTGACGCTTGTATGAATGTATTGTAGGCATGGGTGACGAAAGGCAAGATTTGATCCCAGGTTTTGTGGCATGGATCGATGTAAGCGGCAATCTCCTTCTTGAGGGTCTAGTTGAGGCGTTTGGTGAGGGCATTGTCAAGACATTATCCCCTCTTTTCATTTATATTATAAGAGAGCAAGGATTACAAAGAGTAGGCTAAGGGGCTAGAAACTGGTGTTGAACTAAATGAATTGTGATTAATGAATAGACACTATTTATAGGTCCTTATGGAGTATTCTAGAATGTTCTAGAATATTTTAGATATTTAATATAATCATGGAATATCCTAGAATGTTCTAGAATATTTTAGATATTTAATATAATCATGGAATATCCTAGAATGTTCTAGAATACTCTAAATGTCTTGTAATAACTAATAATACATTTATTATAACTATACATCATATATGTTAGTATAATGGTTAAAGGTCTAACATATAGACCAAGACGTCTTGGGCTCGAATCCTTGTAAGGCCAAAATGTATGTCGTCATGACAGGCATTTGTCTAAGGATTGTATGGGGATGTAAACATTAGTTGGACACCGAGTTGAGCTACAACGACATTGAGGACATCCCCGTGGAACCATCAACCCTGATAGTTGGACGGGGCTAGTGACGGAAAACGAGCTAGCAATCAGCAGATAAAGATCAATCGCTCTTGTGGACTGAGGGCCACTTGGACTTGGCTGAGGTGGGGGACAAGAGGGCTATCATGTACGAGCTAGCAATTGGCGGATAAAGATCAATCACACCTATGGACTGAGAGCCACCTGGACTTGGCTGAGGTGGGGGACACCAAGTCCAGGTGGGGGACAGGAGAACTATAGGCGAATAGAGATCAATCGCTCTTGTGGACTGAGGGCTACCTAAACTTGGCTGAGGTGGAGGACAAGAGGGCTATAGGTGGATAGAGATCAATCGTTCCTATGGACTAAGGGCCACTTGGACTTGGCTGAGGTGGGGGACATGAGGGCTATAGGCGGATAGAGATCAATCGCCCCTGTGGACTGAGGGCCACCTGGACTTGGCTGAGGTGGGGGACAGGAGGGCTATCGTGTTGAAGGGGGATTAGGGAAACTCGTGGGACAAGAAGTTAGTGGGCAACCTAAGGTGAGGTGGATGCTTGGACGTGGGGAACTGGTATCTTACATTTTTGGGGCGAATAAAGTGTTATTATTTAAGTGGTGTAAATTGATATAATAAAGCAATCAAAGAATTTAGTTTTCATTTCATCCTTTCAACATTTATTCCACACAATTTTGTTCATTCTCCAAATGATATTGTTTACTTCTACGATCTCCCTTTGCATAAAATCCTCGCACAATGTATGCGTGATCGCCACTTGCCATTCCCATTTGGCACCCTTCCTCGTAGAGTCTAGACCATTGTATGCCCTATTGATAATGAGTCAAATGAGAGTGGTTGTCAAGCACCCTTGAGTTGTTAACTTAGCATACTTTAACTTTATGAACTCTAATTCACCTCCCTTGAAAGGGGTAACCTCAATAAGAAGTTCACTAGTATTATCTATGCTTAAGCATTACGCATATAAACAAGTTAATAAATTACAAGTAAAAACACCAACCACACTTCAATTAAGGAGATCATCACAAGCATGTACAAGATAGAATGATTACGGTTTGATTGAATTAACACTTAACACTAATTTCGCAAAATTATGAGAGAGAGAGAGCTATAACTTAGGTTAAAGGGACTTAGAAGCTTTACGCATATAAACAAGTTAATAAATTACAAGTAAAAACACCAACCATACTTCAATTAAGGAGATCACCACAAGCATGTACAAGATAAAAAGATTAGGGTTTGACTCAATTATCATTTAACATTGATTTCCCAAAATTATGAGAGAGAGAGAGAGAGAGAGAGAGCTATACCTTAGTTAAAGGGACTTAGAAGATTGGAGGATAAAAAAGAAGAACTCAAAGGCATAAAAGTGACCTTTATAGTTAAGTTATAGACACATTGTCCTCTTTCACATTGGGGTGGCTATTAAGCTTAAAAGCTAAGGAATGAATCTCATTGTGTTGCTCCTCTTGGTTTGACACTTATTCTCAAGAAGTTTCAATTCTCTTCACTAAGTCGAAGGTGCATTGGTTTTATGTGTTCGAATTTATTACATCTTAAGCACCTTCAATGTGTAATGAACTTAGGCTTGAGCCCTTTTAGACCCCTAAACTCCATAAACAATTCCTTATAAAGTAGTATTTTTTTAGCTTAAGGTCAAATAGAGCCCCTTTCCTTTTTTAACATAAATTTATGTTGTTTCTAGTTTAAGAACCACCCAATTTTTTGTATGGTACCAATAGCTATTTGGCATATATTCATGTAAAAAACACGGTTCAAGAATTGTTGAATTGAACCCAAAATCCTAGAATGGTAAGCTTTGAAGAATAAAAGCCACCTACAAGTCAGGCATGATGAACCCATCATGACATCACTTCAAGGCAACAAAGCATTGAAGTAAGCTTTAGACCTAGTAGAAGAAGTAGATATCTTATGAGCCCAATTGGAGAGAGAGAATACTAGGCTTCACCTCCTAGCAACTATGAACACAACAAGAGTATTTGTGGTACTATATATCGGAGGTGAGGTTAGTATGACTAACTATGTCTATTGGTAGAAATGGAAAAACCCACAATGGTTCTTTCCAATGTGAATTTGACAAATCATGTAGGACCTTCAGATAATTTCATGATTATTCATGGTCTTCATGTATGCTAGTGTAGTTGCTCCCAACCATCTTGAGAACAAGCACACCAACCTTCATGCGTGTTACGAGCATGACCATATAATATCCCGTGGTAAGATTGTATCGTAGTATTCTATACACGTGGATAAAGTGTGAGGGTTAAATGAGAGTGTAAAGAAGGGAAGGATTACTTTTAATCCTTGGAATTGAGACAACCCATTAAGGCCAAGTGTGGGCTTGCTTGGGGGCCTTAGGTCTGGCTATAAATATGGGGCCTAGTTACCCTCATTGGACATCTCTTGACTATGCCGAGACTCTGTCCTTGTGGTGGATCAAACTCTTGTAGTGCGCATGCCAGTACCAGGTAGGACTCGACGCCACGACAATGGTATGGGACACCGATCGAGGCTCGAGTCCGTCTCGATCCCTTCGTTCGGGGGTTGGTCGGGTGGATCGACACCCTTCTTTCTCTCTCCTCTCTTATTTTTCTATCTACTATATCATTGTCTCATGCTTACATTAGGATCTAGCTCTAACAATGCGAATTGGCAAGATATTCTTATAACTTTGTGCAAGATAATTAATAATCATCATATAAATCTCAATTGGGAACCGTCATCTAAGAGGTTGCAAATAGGCACATCAATCTTCATGTAAATTACCTCGAAGCCATTAAACAACTTCATGTTTTTAACTCCAACATTCATTGTTTATGATAACAACTTCAAGAACTTCATGTTTTTAACTCCAACATTCATTGTTTATGATAACAACTTCAAGAACTTCATGCAATGTTTTTTAATATAAATATCATGCTTTGGAATTCATAATTCATCGTGAACTTCATGGTTGTACCTTGAAGACTCGGGATCATTAGAAATATATGAAGATTTTGCATTCATCCTCAATACACTTGTCACTTCCTTATCAAATGCACGTTTCATTTATATGTTTACAAGCTAATTAATTTTTTGCTTTTAAAAGTGCCTTGATTCTGAGCTTTATAAATTTATCGTGCATTTCCACATACTTCAAAACTTAATCAATTCAATTGTGTGTACGTTAAGCACATGCTTGAAAAATGTAAGCATAAAAAGTTGTTGCCCCCCCTTCCCATTATATTCTTTTGTAGAGTAGATCGTTTTTTGTCATCATGATATTGTATAAAAGACAACAATCATGCCATTTCTTCTAACCAAGTCTAAGACATCATATATGTTCATATATACAAACACAACCCAAGGAAACTTATGTGGAGATCATCGTTTCATTTCTCCAATATAGATGATGACATGTTAGTTCTTCTTTGGCAATCACAAGTCATTATGCATTAAGCATTAACAAAATTATAAGAGCAATATCCTTCCATCACATGGAGGAACCCAAATAACAAGAGACGAGCATAGCGGAGGCTAAAATGAATAATGTTGTGTTAACAAAGAGAGATGTTAATACAATAGGAACACAAACATTCACCGATCATTAGCAATCTAAAGTGTGCAATTGAAAGGCCAATATAGAGAGTTTAAAAATAGATTTATAATTCCAACAATGCTCATTGTAGCTAAATGGTGACATATTATTCGTGTACTAATTATAAAAACAATAGGTTTTGTGTCTCAATATAAGACATTATACACACCATGGAACCATCAAGTTCATATATTGTGCATCAAAACCACATTTTGGGGATTTGCCTCAACCTAAAAATCATTCGCATTTTTAGTTCAAGAATTAGGATCACATATACAAGATTATCAAAGAAACATGTTTTTCTGAATATGATGGGCTAGAGATGAAGTTTGTCTAAGTGTGGGAGGCTAGAGGTGAAGTTACTAGTTTCAAACATCAAGACTGAATTTTTTTACCCCTAGTTGTTTGTCTTCTCAAAGATGCTACGTTGCATTGTATTACATAGTATAATTTAAATGCTATCAAGTTGGCCTTGAGACAATATCAAGTATAACATTTCTTTCCACATCTTGATTGTCTATTTCTACAAATATATTATCTAAATATATTAAATTGTTTCCTTCATCCCAAATGCTAATTTATTTATACCTATTCACATGTAAGAATCCTCATTATAATTCCTCACTTAGGAAGCGTAAAGACAACCAATATTTTTAAAGAGGTGATGATTTTCCCGAAGTGATTTGTCACATTTTAAGTCCACAATATGGATTCTTTCAAGAAGACATCGAGGGGATTAAATTAAGGTAAAAGTTTTCACCAATCGGCTGTATCAAATTCAAAACACTTGGTACGTTGTACCTATTCTATATAGCTCTTTCATCCATCAATATTTTAATTGTTCGCCTAACAATATGTGTCCTTCCTTAAATGGATAAGTCAGAAGCTTACTTTATTCGACCTTTGAAACCTTCTCATGGTTCACAACTTTTTGTTTCTATGTCTTCATACATGACCACTATGATGCTCTCGAAAAAAAAAAAGTTTTAACAAGATATTGTATGATTCCTTGACTTATCTAAGTTGATCATGTACCATAAAGGGAAAAGATAGCAATAAAAACCTTGAATATAAAACTTAAATGAATTATATCCTTTTGTCACTATATGACAATGGAATACATTCAACAAATGATTTGTGGTGTCTTTGAATTTTCATAATTGTCCCTCCAATATCAATGGAGAAATACTACCTTACTTTCTAAATCAATAATCTTGCATATGCACACTTTATTGCATTTTTTTATTTGAATATAAAGGGGCATGTTAAACAATCGATGACACCAATGGAATAAGGGTAGTACAAAGGACAACTCTCTTCTTTAACGAAAAAGTGGGTTGAGTGGGGATGATTTAACGAAAAAAACGTGAGGAATCTTTGCTCCTTCTCAAATAAACGCTTTGAAGCATCCATGGCAAACTATGGCTAACAAAAATGATGTCTTCTATGGTGGTGGCCCTATACTTTCCACATTTACTTCATTTGAACTATTGAGATAACATCAACAAAATTCCACATTTTAAAGTTTTCGCACTCATCCATCCATTGGAAAGAGCAAACATAAGCAAGTAATTCAGTCACCTTGCAAATGCAATGTGAGATAGTTCAATGAAGTATAAGGATTATATGATGGAAACATTTTTTGTAGGAGCTTCTTCTTTTTTCCCAAAAACAAAACTCCTTCCATTAGTTATAAAATTATACAACTGAGAATATTATATACAAATCCTTGAAGGAACTTGATAGTTCCATCTTATGTGGTGGCCCACTGACTCAAGAAAGGGAGAGCATGACCATTGTTGGATGGCGGCTAATCATTGTCTTTTGGCTCCATCAAATCCATTCGTGATGCCACCGTATTGGCTACAATTTCACTCCATATCTCCTACAATAACGTCACCTGGTGCATGATTTGATTGAAGACGACATGCATACAGAGTTGTTTCCAGAGGGTCCATAGTGTTATTGGGCTGACCAATTGTAGCATGAATTGAGATTTGGCATTGCTGAGAGTTGAGTGAATATTGTCGGCAGTAGAAAACAAGATCTCTTGTGTCTTTATCACCAACGTCATCCGAGCCTCCTCTTGATGTTCGTACCTGTCAATTGGGGCCTGCCATGATAACCAACATATATTCTCCCACTTGAATGTGCCTTTCACTTGACATAATTGCAATAGTCAGCCAACCGCTGTCGTGACTTGGGAATAGGAGAGAGAAAAATAAGATGACAGTAGAAGGTAGAGGGAGAGAGAGAGAGAGAGAGAGAGAGAGAGAGAGAGAGAGAAAGAACACTAGAAATGGAAAGAGAGTCTATATTATAAGAGAGCAAGGATTACAAAGAGTAGGCTAAGAGGCTACAACCTGGTGTTGAACCGAATGAATTGTGATGAATGAATAGACACCTATTTATAGGTCCTTATAGAGTATTCTAGAATGTTCTAGAATATTTTAGATATTTATGATATTTAATATAATCATGGAATATCCTAGAATGTTCTAGAATACTTTAGATTGTTCTGGAATACTCTAGAATGTTCTAGAATACTCTAAATGTCTTGTAATAACTAATAATACATTTATTATAACTATACATCATATATGTTAGTATAATGGTTAAAGGTCTAACATATAGACTAAGACGTCTTGGGCTCGAATCCTTGTAAGGCCAAAATGTATGTCATCATGACATTATCCCCTCTTTTCGACGACGAGTTCCACGAGTCGGAAGACAAGATTTCGGACTTGGCTTATGAGGATATTTGTTGTGAAATGCAACAACCATTTCGGAGGCATTAGCAAGATTTTCAAGAGGTTCCCATGTTCGATCATTAGGTGTATAACCTAACCAGTCAACCAAATAATACAGTTTGTTGCGAACGATCTTGGAGTCGAGAATGGCAGCAACTTCATATTCGGAGCCATCCGAAACTTCGATTGGAGGTGGGGGAGATGTAAGACGGCCTGGAATAGAGTTGGTTGTGTACGGCTCCAAAAGTGAAACATGGAAGACCGGGTGAAGATGCACATGAGGGGGAAGATCAAGGCGAAATGCCACATCATTGATCTTACCAGATATCACATATGGGCCAAAACATTGATAATCCAATTTGCAGCAAGGTGGGTTGTTTTAATGCGACCTTGTAAAAGCCATACTCGATCCCCCACTTGAAACGTAGTCGATGAATCACGTCGATGACGGTCAACAACCTTCTTTTGAGTGTTTTGAGCATCACATAAATGGTGCAAAAGGATATCTTGAACTTCTTGGAGTCGGGTGAGCCGATCTTCAGCAGCCGGGTTTGTCGGGAGTTCGGGATGTTCAAGCATAGTCCAACGAGGATGGTACCCAATGTTTGCAAAAAATGGGGAATATCCAACTGTAGAAGAATGTTTTGAGTTGTTGTAAGCAAATTCCGCCAAATGTAATAGATCAACCCAATCATCTTGTTGATAGTTGACAAAACAACGAAGATATTGTTCTACTGTTTGGTTGGTGCGCTCACTCTGTCCGTTAGTTTCTGGATTGTTACCGGCCGGCAAAGGAGTCCAGAGTGGGAAACAGAGAGCTAATTAAGTAGTAGGAATGTGGTTGTAATTAAGCTATGAGTGTGGACGGATGGACTGGAAACGGTATGCCGTTCCGGATCCGGACTGATCCTGAACAGGTGCGGATGGCACCGTTTTGTAATACAGACCGGAAACCTATTTAAAGGCCCGGATACAATGTAATAGTTAGCGTTTAATTAATGAAAGCTTAAGCGTTGTTATCTCTCTGTGTTAATTGCCGTTCTGTCGTAATTGTTATATCTTACGCGTGTTATGAAAGACGATCCTAATAAGTAAATTAAGTCGGATTAAGCGTTGAAGTCTAATCCGATTGCCGTAACACCCTTTGGTGAAGTGTCTCCCGTAGACACCCTGTGTTAGGCCATTGTCCGGCCCGAAGAGTTAACACAGTTTTTGGCGACCACGATTCTTGTTTTTGTAGCGAACGACGGCACAGATGGATGTCTAGATCAACGCACGACTTGGTTACAGATCGAACTCGACGCCTTGCCGAAAGGCAAAGGAGACGCGAGGCTTTCCAGCAAGCGGCGCAGGAAATTAGAGCGGATCACTCGTTTTCCAACGTAATCCGGAGAGTAGCGGAGGACTCCCTCTGGTTACAGCAAACATCGCACCCGGACGATGGCAGTAGCCTAAGCAGCCTCCGGGAAACCGAATCCCTTCTCCACGCGTTGGCAAACGGAGAAGGCGAAGCAGAAGCCTTTTCAGCATATGAATCGGACTCCGAAGGGGAATACAACGTGCACACGAACTACCGTAGCAGCAACGAAACCCTGGGCGGACCGGAGGACGAAGGATCGGATACCTTACCGACACCGGAACCGGAAGTGCTAACGCTGGAACCCCCGGAACCAGCAGAGGAAGAACGACCTCCGACACCGGAAGTTGAAGAGGAGAGGCCTCCGTCACCAAAGGAAGAGGAAAAACAACCGACGCCGGAAACAAATCGGGAAAGACCACCGACGCCGGGGAAAATTCCGGAACGAGCACCAACACTAGCAGCCCGCGCACCGATACTGGACGACGACATGCCGTTCCAGTACTCCAAGTATAGAGATGATCCGGACGCGGAAGCTAATGTGCACGCCTTTGAACAGACATGGGAAGCCAACCATGTGTCCCAGTGATTGACCCCGGAGGAAGAAGAACGCTCTAAGATAGCGGAATTTGGCGTCACATTGGAGGGACCGGCCGCAAGATGGCGCCGGACGCAGGACCCGGCTACCATCAACACCTTTGCAGATTTAAAAGCTAAATTCTTGCATTTTTTTCAAAAGGAGGTGGACCAGACCGTAATGGTAGGCTTATTTTATACCATCCGGCAAGAGGCAGGGGAGAGCATTCCCCAATTTGTCATCCGGTTTCAACGGATGCATAGTCAGCTTGCCCGCGCACCCCCGGAAGAGGAATTACGGACTATATTCCTAAACGCGCTCCGGGAACCCCTACGCACGGTTTGCACGGTAATCGACTTCCGCACAAGTACCATCGACCAGGTCATTGACCGGGTGAGAGAGATGGAAAAGACAAGCTCCTGGCTCACACTGGGAGCACTTCAACGGGCGTTACCGTCCGATGAAGACCTCAGGTTTCGGCAGGCAATACAGTGCACAACCTGCTTGAATTCCGGACACTCGGCTCTAGAATGCACTATGAGGACGCAATGTGTAATCTGTCAATCCAAGAGCCATACGACGGATAGGTGCGAGTATAATCTGTTGAACCGGCAAGCACCGCCCGTCCGACAAATTGAGCCACGCAGCAGCCGGGATGAAGAAGACGAACGTTGACGGCGAATGGACCGTGATCGACCGACACAGGATGTCTGGTATGGCGATCGACGGGAAAATGATGTCTGGTACGGCGATCGGCGGGATGACTATGACCGGCATGATCGGTACCAGGATTACAATAGACGATACGAACATTACGACCGGGAGCACTCCCCCGGGTATCGTCAGCAACGGGAGGAATACGGCAGATATAACGGGCAACCCCGTCAAGAGTACCGTAATAAGAAGAGCTATAACAAAAAACGACATTTCAAAAAAGGCGGCTACCCCCGGGATCCGGAACAAGGGGCTCCAAGCAACCAACCGGTACAAAACCCCGCGCGTACCACAGGACCTGCCCCGGGTATAACAGACAATGCCGAATCTAGCAATACCCGGAAGGCCTACTGCTACTACTGCCGACAGGAAGGCCATTATAGTAACCCATGCCCGGTGAAGAGCTATGAAAAACGATCGACGGTAAATATGGTAGTCCCTGAGGTGGCAGATCTGCAGCAAGTGACCACAAGGTCGAAGGGTATGGCCAAAGAATGGGAGACACAGGAGACCATCCGGAAACAAGCAACGGAATGGGTAAAGAAAGCAAACGAGCAGAATGTCACAGACTTACAGCGGCAAAAGGAGAACACCGCAGGGCTTGCCGGCGGTAATCACTCCGAGAACGAGACATGGCAGGCGTTGCAAGAATGCCAGTTACCACTAGGAAGACTCCTACAACTCGTGCCAAGATTCACGGAAGGACTAAAGACGGCCATGACGGCAGGAGAACTATCACCGGCACCGGTACTCTTCTCGAATCCCGAGGAGGGACCAACAGTGGTGGACACCAGCAGTTCGGTAATCACTGCCATTGTAAAAGGGAAAGAACTCCCCGGCACAGTTATAGACGGAGGCTCTGGGGTGAATGTAATAAGCCTCCGGACATGTGATGACCTAGGAATCCACGAGTGGGAGCCGTGTCCGTTCTGGTTGCGGATGGCCGATACAAGCTCAGTGCAACTGGAAGAGGTGAACCTAGGCACCACGGAGGAAGCAAAACCGGTGCACATCGCCAAGGAGATGAAATCCGAAGACAAAACGGCGATGATCACACTTCTCACGGAATTCCGCGATGTGTTCGCCTGGTCATACGAAGATATGCGAGGACTCGACCCTCAGTTATACCAGCATCAGGTGCACTTGAGCAAGGACGCAAAACCAGTGGCACAAAGACGGTACCGGATGAATCCCAATTATGCCGCCAAAGTCAAGGAGGAAATCGACAAACTGCTAAGAGTTGGCTTTATCCGTCCGGTAAAGAAAGCGACATGGCTGAGCCCGATCGTAGTCGTACCGAAGAAGAACGGAAAAATTCGAGTTTGCGTAGACTACCGGAAACTCAATGCGGCTACGGTAACGGATGCGTTTCCACTTCCGTTCACAGATGGAGTGTTGGATGCCGTCGCCGGCCATGAGGTCTATAGCTTCCTAGACGGATTCAGCGGGTATAATCAGATCCGGATGCACCCCGACGACCAAGAGAAAACGGCATTCGTCACCGAATGGGGGGTGTTTGTGGCCGTGGTGATGATGTTCAGACTCAAAACGGCACCGACAACATTTCAACGAATCATCATGGAAATCTTTGGTGAATATATACCGGCTTTTATGCAGGTTTTCCTTGACGATTTCGCCGTCTATAGCCGGGAGGAGGACCATTTTCAGCACCTCCGTCTTTGTCTAGAAAAGTGTAGAGCGTACCGGCTAAGCTTGAATCCGGCAAAGTGTGTATTTGGCGTGTCCAGTGGAACCTTATTAGGACATATTGTGAGCCAAGAAGGTATTGCAGTCGACCCGGACAAAGTGAAAGCCATATTAGAAGCACGGGCGCCGGTAATGGCAAAGGCATTAAGCCGGTTCTTAGGCCAGATCCGGTGGCACAACCGGATGCTCCGATACTTGGCCGACCTGGTTACACCGTTGCATGCCGCTGTACATCGGACACCATTCCAGTGTACCGACACAGAGGATAGGGCGTATAGGGCCCTCAAGGTACTATTGTCGCAGGCACCGGTAGTGCAGCCTCCGGATTGGAGTAAAGAATTTCACGTGTTCGTGGACGCCTCCGACATCGCAATCGGAAGCGTACTAATGCAGCTTACGGAACCAAAGTGGTACCGGCCAGTGTACTATGCCAGCCGGAAGCTATCCCAAGCAGAACGGAACTAGTCTACTACGGAACGGGAAGCTCTAGGGATGATCTACAGTGTGACAAAGTTTTGGCATTATTTGTTGGGAAGGAAGTTTTCCTTCCATGTAGATCATTCGGCACTCCTTTACCTGGTGTCCAAAGCGTCACTCACCGGCAAGTTGGCCCGGTGGACCTTACTGTTACAGGAGTTTGAGTTTGAAATATTCCACCGACCCAGTATACAGCATGCCGTGGCGGATTACTTAAGCCGATTAGAGTCCGGAGAGACGGGTGACGGAGTAGCGGATGAGTTTCCGGATGCAGAGCTTTTTCGAGTCACTACGGAGACGACAACAGATGAGACGGTGGCACAAGAAGACAAATGGCTCACAAATATGCACCAGTTTTTGAGCACAGGACTGCCTCCGGAAGAGATGAACCGGGACGAACGGAAACGCCTGGCGGTGCAAAGCCGGCATTTCTGCTTACTGCAAGACACACTATACCACAAGGGCGCGGACGGCATATGGAGATGGGCGGTGCGCAGCGATGAAAAGGAACTGATACTGAGGGAAGCCCACTGCGGAGTGGCTGGAGGTCACTATGCCGGAGATGCGACGGCCAGAAAAATATGGCAAAGTGGCCTATGGTGGCCAACGACATTAAGAGATGCGGTACGGTACGCAAAAGAATGTGACCTATGCCAGAGAATGGGCCAGCCAACGGAGCAGGCTCGTATGCCACACCAGCCGGTACTACCACTTGAGCCATTCCAAAAGTGGGGGCTGGACTTTGTAGGACCGTTCAAGCCACCGGCAATGAGAACGGGTAATCGGTACGTTATCGTTGCTACGGATTACTGCACGAAATGGGTGGAGGCCAAAGCTTTACGGGATAACACCGCTGCGTCAACGGCAAAGTTTCTATATGAGTACATCTGGTGCCGTTACGGATGCCCCATTGAATTGATAAGTGACCAAGGGGGGCACTTTCTCGGACAAGTAGTGGAAAGCCTGATGACCTTCTATGCCGTTGTACACAAACGGAGCACACCTTACTATCCACATGCGAACGGTTTAGCGGAATCAACAAACAAGACGCTCCAGAATATCCTCCGGAAGATCGTCAACGAAAACCGGACGGATTGGGACACAAAGCTACATAGCGCGCTTTGGGCATACCAGACGGCATACAAAACGAGCATCTGAACAACACCGTTCCGGTTAGCGTTCGGACTAGAGGCGGTCATGCCGGTAGAATTCCAAGTACCTAGCTTACGGATCTAGCTACGGGAACGGCTGAACGAGAAGGAGTCGGAGGCAATAAGGTTGACAGCGCTGTGTGAGCTCGAGGAACAACGACTGGCTAGCATCCTACATTTAGAATTGGAGCAATGGCGACAGAAAGCATTTGTCGACCGACACAGGAAAGGTAACGAAAAAATGTTCGCAATCGGCAAACCGGTGTTAGTATTCCAAACCCGGATGGGCAAGATGCCAGGTAAGCTACGGTTTAGATGGACCGGACCATATTGGCTAACACGGGAGTATAATGGGTCCTACCAGTTAGGGACACTTGCCGGCGAAGTGCTAGGCAAATGGGTCAACAGATTCCGGTTAAAGGCATATAGAGGACCGATGCCTAAGAATCCATTTGAGCGAAGGACCGACACCAGTGAGGGAAACGGCAACCACCAAGATGGCAGAGAAGGCGAGCCGGTAACTGGGGAGAATGAGGCCGGTAAGGGTCCGAGAGGACCAACAGACAAGTGACGTCACACTAATAATAATAATAACTGGAAAAAAAAAAACAATCATGCAAAAGCGAGGAATGAATGGATGAAAGAGCGAGGAGCGAAAAGGTACGTAGTGGGCATTTAAAGCGCCACCACAGGACATAATGCTATTTTAAGTACGCGACATGTACACACTCGAAAAAGGCGCCAGAATGCACAGGCAAAAACCACTGCGCGTAGAGACCCTCTAGTTTCGCGAACCCAGGAGCACAGAAGCACCAAGACGTTGCAAGATCATCAGACGAGATCCTGCGCACAGAGAACCCCCGCCTTCTGAACTCTCTCTTTCTCAACCTCACTCTCATCACCATCCAACCTCGCCACCGCCATCTGACCTCGACACAGACATGGACCCGCAAACGCTGTCGGAAGCCGCCAAGACATGGCTGAAGCAACACGGGCTCGAGGGCTTCTTGATGATGATGGAAGTACCGCCACACAAAGAAGCCGACAAAGTGATCAAGGAAATCGATACAGAGGTCATAACGGCAGAGGCGATTCGAGCGTTAACAGGCCTTCCGGAGGGAGGCATACTCACGATCGACAATCCAACCCCGGAGCAACTCATCAGGTATTTTGGTGAGTACTCTCTAGCCAGCAAGGGCTACCGGACACAAGGCGGCGGAGATATGCTGTTCCGCGAAATTGCTCGTGTGCTCCATGAATACGACCACGTGTACCCTAGACCCCCTGTCATGCCGCAGAACCGGGCAGGGATGATCATCGCCACCTATGAAGGGATCAAGGTGGATTGGCCGGTATTGATCGCAGACAGGTTGTGTGCGGTGATCAAGATCGTCAGAGGCAAAGATGGCAAAGAAGGCCGAGACGGACGGAGGATATGGCACGCCGTAACGCAGTGGCTCACCTTGCTTGTGCCACCCGTCCAGACCGTCCAGCCCAAGAAGCGAGGAAGACTGGCGGACGACACCCCAAGGACGGCTTCCAAACGACAACAGCTGTTGGCCTCTAAGGCCACTAAGGGAAAGGCGGCAGCAGGAAGCGGCAGCCAAAAGCGCCCAACAGAGGCGCAAGAGGAACCACCGGCACGGCCCGTAAAGGTCACACTCCGCCGACCGGTGAATAGAGAAGCGGACCCCTTGGCGGCAAAACTCAATGCCGGAGCTCAGGAGGAGGAAATAGAGGAGGAGCCTACGGAGCACCTCCAGCGACGGTCGTCGGCAAGGACTGTTGAGGCAGCCGGGAAACGTTCGGACCCTCAGACGGAGGGAACACCGGCTCCCCATATTGAGACTCCCATGCCAAGGAAGGAACCGGAATCGGTGCATATGGAACCAGAAACAGAAGCCCCGGCACCACCGACACCACCGGCAAGTCCCATCCCGCCAGAGTCGGAAAGGTCAATGCAGCCTCCCTCGGTCAGCCAAGAAGAAGCGCAAGGGGAACCAGGACAGCAGGGTGGCCCACAGGCAGAAACGGAACTGCAACTCGGCGCAACCAGGCGGGACCACCCCTCTACAAGTGAGCCCATATGTCAAACCTCCGTGCAAGCACAACAAGGCACCGGTAGCCTGTGGCTCCGGTGGATAGGCGAACAGATAGCCGGAGCAATGGGGTATATTGAGGCGGAAGAAAGAGCGCAAAGCGAACGGTTGCTCGTCACAACCGAACAACTAGAGACGGCCCGGTCCAGAATCCGGTGCCTTGAAAAAGACTTGGATCAGGTCACGACAGAGATGGCCAAACTACGGATCCAATCACCGGTGACTCCAGTAAGTGTACAAAATAAAGAAACGGAACGACTTGTACATAGCAATAAGACCCCGGCAACGGAAACCGTTCCGGCGAGAGATGCGGCGCAAGCTCAGGAGCTTGCGGAATTGAGAGATGAACTTGCCGCACAAGAAGCGCTAAGGAGCCGTGAACGAGAATTGAAGATGGCGGCCGAAGCCGAATTAAAGAAGACTGCTGAGAACCTCCGCCGGGCAGAGGAGAGCCTCCGGAAAGGCCATCAAGCGTACGACCGGCTAAAGGAGGAGAAAGACAAAGTGCTGCAGGAAAAGGACAAGCTGCGGAAAATGGCGGAAACAGAGATTGAACGGCTAAAGGAAGAGCTCCGCCAGCAGAAGGACCGCGAGGACCAGGCCCGTCGTCAGATCAACGCACGGCTCAAGCAAAAGACGGATGATTTTGAGCACCTGCACCGGGACTACAAACGGCTGGAAACGGAGCATAAAGAACGGATGGCCGAGCTCCAACAGGCAGTTGATTGGGCCGCGACGGCAATCGCCGACGAACGGGCGGGAAATACAAGACGCTTGGACGAGGCGGAGAAGGTCCGGATGGAGCTCCAGAGGCAGCAGCAGGAAGACAAAGAGAGAGCGTCAACAGTATTGCAGAAATTACAAAGCACATATCAAAGGCAATTGACGCATTACAAGGCGCAGGCGGATGACAACATCAAAATCATCAAACAACTGAAGGAGGAACGGCAAGCGGCGGAAACCAAATCGCAATTGGGAACGAGCCGGATTCAGTCCATCCTCCGGGCATGGCTGAATCAAACAAAACACTTGATTGATGAAAGCTCCGTAAAATGGTGGACAAAGTGGGCACAAAACGCGGCGGAACTCCAGTTGCTACGAGCGGATGTGGCAAACCGGCGGAAGGAAGGAGATGACTGTTATACGTTGACTTCCGAGGACTTCACCGCCATACGGGCGAGCTGGCCGACGACTTCCAAGTCCTAGCGGATGAACAACTGGCGCGGGTCAGGCAGCTCGTAGCTCAGCTGGACGATGATAGGCTGGATGCTCAAATCCAGTTTGAAAGCTACGAGCGGTCTCGGGTGCGGGAAGAAAAAGCACGGGAAGCGGCAACGGTTAACCTTAGTGATGAGGAACCGTCGCCGGTTGAGGGCCAGACAGGAACCAGTCAACCGGAGACCACTACGACACAGGGAGCAATGACGGAGACGCCGGTGTCAGAGCCACAAACGGAGGAGCAGCCGCAGCAACCACCAACGGACCCGCCGCAGCAGACAACAACAGAGCAACAACAACAACAACAACAACAACCACTTCCAGATGAACCATTGGAGCCTCTCGAACAAAGCATTCTAGACATTTTGGACGAAGAATAGCAAGGGTCGGTTGTGGATTCGACGTACAAGGTACTGTCCCACGGGCGTGCCATGTGTTACCGGCCGGCAAAGGAGTCCAGAGTGGGAAACGAAGAGCTAATTAAGTAGTAGGAATGTGGTTGTAATTAAGCTATGAGTGTGGACGGACGGACCGGAAACGGTATGCCGTTCCGGATCCGGACCGATCCCGAACAGGTGCGGATGGCACCATTTTGTAATACAGACCGGAAACCTATTTAAAGGCCCAGATACAATGTAATAGTTAGCGGTTAATTAATGAAAGCTTAAGCGTTGTTATCTCTCTGTGTTAATTGCCGTTCTGTCGTAATTGTTATATCTTACGCGTGTTATGAAAGACGATCCTAATAAGTAACTTAATTAAGTCGGATTAAGCGTTGAAGTCTAATCTGGTTGCCGTAACACCCTTTGGTGAAGTGTCTCCCGTAGACACCCTGTGTTAGGCCATTGTCCGGCCCGAAGAGTTAACATGGATGGTAGCCGGAAGAGAGTTTGCAAGAAGTATGTAAGAGTTTGAACATGTGTCACCAAAATTTTGAGATGAACTGGGGACCCCGATCACTGATAATATCATCAGGAAGACCATGATGCCGAAACACCTCTCGCATGAGTAACTCAGCTATAATCATGGAATATCCTAGAATGTTCTAGAATACTCTAGATTGTTCTGGAATACTCTAGAATGTTCTAGAATACTCTAAATGTCTTGTAATAACTAATAATACATTTATTATAACTATACATCATATATGTTAGTATAATGGTTAAAGGTCTAACATATAGACCAAGACGTCTTGGGCTCGAATCCTTGTAAGGCCAAAATGTATGTCGTCATGACAACCGCCCGCCATATTCGACGAGTCTCTAGATGTCCAATAGAGTATGTCAGATTGATTCTATTGCATCGGGGCATGATACTATTGCATTGGGGCATGATACACAATTAGGAGAGCTAAGATTCCCCCGTTGCCACACTCCAATCGATAGTGACCTACGTATTAATAGGCATTGAAACGTGGTAATTCGCTTAACTTGTTGTTTCCATAATTGCTGCCAAAACTGGGCAATAGTTGTATGGGGAACATGATATGTGCTATATCTTTACAATAGTCGATTCTCTATTAGTTTGAGCAGCTAGGATGTGGTGACTCAATTTGGTCATGAATTGGCGACATGTCATAGTTTACGTGTAACTATTGGATACACGAGCAAATTTGAACCTTTAACTTCATTAGAGTGCTCCTTGATCCGTTGCTTTTTTATTTCGTCGAATAACCAACAATTATGTACTCAATTGCATTCATGAACCGAAATGTCAGTCCTCTATTCACGTTGGTTTTTATCCTATCAATAACAAGTAAGGAACCAGTAGACACAATTCAGAATTAAGTAGAAAGAATCATAGACAAATAAATTTATTCGATTAGTCACAATATATAATCCTTACCAAGCAAGGTTCTTGATGCATTGGCAACGAGATCTCAATGCTTGAGCCATAGAGTACCCTTGGTCCATGCTATGAAACACAACGATACTCCACAAGGATGTTGTGGTTAGTTCCGCGAAATCTTTTACCATTTTTTCTAGCTATTTGGACTTGAATGGTTCATCATCATAAGAGGAACCTGCCATCTGAAAACCATAAGGTATATCTACAATAAGTTGAATATAGTCCTCCTTTGGTAGTTTCAGATTCATCTCTGTTACATCTCCATAGAAGACATTATAGTATGTCTCTAGTGATGTCCTTTTTGCGGTTGAATATCTTGAAAGTTCCGTCGTCTTCAACATCGTACGCTTTCACTAAGCGCCAATCCTTTTCTTTCCTAACTCTTTCAAGATGTGCAAGGAAGGACGTTAGAAAGTCGTGTATATCCTTGACCTCTCCTGGTTTCTTCCCACGACAAGGTTTCTAATAGTTACAACAACAAAAAAATCAAGCTAGTTAACAATAACAATATTTACCATAGTAGAATGCCAAATAAAAGAAAAATACTAAACCAATCCTTGAATGCAATAAAGTACTCCGACAATGCCTGATAAGAAGACGTCAGTGGATAATCTTCGGTCACTTGCTCCTAAGTAATGTATCCAAGTTGCTTCATCATAACTTCTTGGATCTTCATATATACCTTATAATGGTTGTAAAATCAATAAGTACCTATTACAAGTACCTATTATCCAACATATCAATGAAAACATGAAAGATCCAATTCTAATAAGAGGTAGTGTGACCTCAAGACAAAAGAAAAGAGAGAATTTGTTGTAAAGCCTAGATTTTTTGTTCTAGGGATAAGAAAATAGGTGTTTTAAGGATTGGAAGAGAATATGGGGTCTTCAAAAAGTCAATATGAAAAATCTAGTCAGAAATGTTTAATTTTTAAGAAGAAAAGCCTTAATTTAGGCAAAATAGCTAATGGGGAGTACAAGTCTAAGGATCAGAAGAGAAATGGGGTCTCCAACAAGTCAATATGAGATGTAAGGATCATAAGAGAAATTGGGATCTCCAACAAGTCAATATGAGATTTTTTAGTCAAAACCATTATAATTTTATTAAAAAGGGCCTTAATTTAGGCAAAATAACTAGTGGGGTTTAACATCAGAAATGTAATTCTCTAAAAAAGTGAGAAATTGATCAACAATTCGATACATTGTGTTAGGAAACAGGTCCCTCCGGATGGTGCAGACCCGGTAAGAACCGGATGAGGAGTACCCGGAAATGGAAGACCCGGTGAGAACCGGATGACGAGTACCCGGGAAGCGCCAAATGATGCAGGCCTGGTGAGGAGTGCTCACCGGATGAAGAGACATATTCGTAAATATGTTTCTGAGAGTCCATCGTGGCTGTATTTGTAAATAGCCGAAAAGTCATATTAGTATAAATATGACTTAGGGCAAACTTAGTGAGCAATAGTCATTCTTGTTGGTGCAAGATTAGAACGCGTAACTGTGTACAGAGAGAGAGACAGAGAGAGGAAGAGGTCATTGCCTCTGTTGTAACCGCCGCCTGTGGCGAAGATAGAAAGCTCAAGGTTGTTGCCTCGGTGCTTTACTGTTGTACACTGTAACATAGTGATAGTTTGCAGCCTGTGGGCTGCCGTGGTTTTTCCCTAGTTTGGGTTTTCCACGTAAACATCCTGTGTACTTTTCTCTCTATCGCATTGTGCTTTCATTCCCTGTTTTCTATGTTTTATTCTAGGCTCGGTTGTGGCCGAGCGTTGTTCATCGGGAGCGTGCAGTTCCTGTCAAAGTGGTATCAGAGCAAAACGACACAGAAAATGGACGATTCGTTGGGAGGCATGTTCAAGCTCACCGGCTCCAACTATTCGGTGTGGAAGTCGAAGATGAGGGACATGCTTGTGGTTAAAGATCTTTGGTTGCCGGTTCAGTTTGGGGACAAGAGACCGGACAAAATCGACGCCACGATATGGGAGGTGTGTTGGAGACAAGGTCGTCTATGCGGAAGATCAAGAAGCATTCGATTCTTTTCTGTACCTAGCGTATGACAGTTTCTAGGTCGTTGCACAGAGATAGAGAGAGAGAGAGAGAGAGAGAGAGAGAGGCACAAAAACGACTCTTTCTATTCCATAAAGCAATAATACAACCCAACCTTACAAAAAGGTTACAAGGTCACTATATATAGTGACAGACTTAGGGCATCTACCATTTATGCTAATTACACAAATGGCCCAAACTTGATCTATACAAAGGGATAGTGTGAATACGTCCATTATACACTTGTATTCGACACTCCCCCGTAATGGGCGTATACATGGGTTATCTAAGATTACAGGCATAAACCTAGGTTCTCGGACATATCAGTTTTGTTCGAGTCGGCAGGGTCCGAAGGCAGAAGACCGAACTGGTCGGGTCGGAAGAGTTGAAGCCGATCATTAAGGAACTGATGTCGGTTGTCGGAAACCATCCTGCGATGTGTCCGGCTCTAACCGGACTGGTTTGTCGTTACGCCCATCTGATGCCGAAGGGACCGAAAGCGGTCTGCCGAAAGACACTTGGTCATTCCATCTGCGACATTGTCGGTTGTGGATATTTTCTCTAGACCAATTTTCCCTGAAATGACGCAGTCCCGAACGAAGTGATATCGAACGTCGATATGTTTGGAGGCGTTGTGGTGAACCGGATTTCTCGACAAGGCAACAGCACCTTGACTGTCGCTATAGACAACTGGGGCCGAGTCATGGTCGACTTGTCGAAACGTGTGCGCCAGCCGACCGAGCCACAAAGCTTCTTTTGCAGCGTCGGACGCAGCTACATATTCTGCTTCGGTCGTTGAGGTCGCTGTGCACTCCTGAAGTTTCGACTTCCACGAAATTGCTCCATTGCCGAATTTGAAGCAGTATCCAGTTGTTGATTTCCGACTGTCTATACAGCCGGCGAAGTCTGAGTCGGTGTAACCGACTACGCCTGAGGTTCGGTTCGGACCGAAAAGAATGTCGTGGTCTTTTGTGCCAGCCAGATATCTAAACACATGCTTGACTGCGTTCCAATGCGATCGGCCAGGATTGTGCATAAATCTGCTAACGACTCCTACGGCATGAGAAATATCAGGCCGTGTCGCGACCATCAGGTACATAAGGGAGCCGACTGCCGAGGTGCAAGTTTTCGGCGATCATCTTTCGGAATAAGGGCGTACGCCTCGCATCCGAAGATCCTCAGCTTGTCGTAATTCGGCTTACTGCCGATCCATAGTTCCTGAGGAATTTGAAGTCCTAGAGGTCTGCTTGGCGACATATTGATTATGTGTACTGCCGTGAGTAGAGCCTCTGCTCAGAAGCCATCTGACAGTCCGGAGTGTTGGAGCATGGAACCTATCCGTTCTTGGATTGTCCGATTCATGCGTTCGGCAATCCCGTTTTGCTCCGGACTGTGTGGTGCCGTAAATTCACGTCGGATGCCGCGTTGTCGGCAGAATTTGACGAATTCTTCTGATTTGAACTCTCCCCCATTGTCGGTCCGAAAGCATTTCAGTTTTCGGTCGGTTTGATTTTCTACCATAGCGAGCCAATCGGAGAAGATCGAGAAGACACGATCTTTGGTGCGAATTGGATAACCCACACCTTTCGAGTCGAATCGTCAATAAAACTGACGAAGTAAGAGGCACCGCCGAGAGATTGATGCGGCATTGGGCCACAGACGTCCGAGTGGACCAAATCGAGAGGTCTCGTTTCTCTTGGTGCTGATGTCGGGTGTGATGCGGCTGCTTGTTTGCCATACTGGCAATGCTCGCAGAATTGATGGTCGGAGAAGGAGAGTTTAGGGATGTATCCGGCTCTAGATAGATGCGTAATGCCGGCCTTGCTGAGGTGTCCTAATCTTCTGTGCCATAGTGATGACACAGGAATATCCACCAAAAACAGGTTACCCTCTCTGAGCGTAACATGTAACGGATACAGTGAGTGTATCTTGGGTCCTCTAGCAAGCAGGAGGTTCCCCCTGTGGAGTGTCCACCCTCCTGAAGAAAAACCGGCACGAATGCCGTCTTCATCTAGTTGTCCGACTGAGATCAGTGGCCTTGAGAGCTCGGGTACATGTCGGACATTGTGAAGTACAAGTGTAGAGCCACCTGCAAGGTTGAGCTCTACTGTGCCGATTCCAATGATGTCACAGTGTTGCGAGTTACCGACTCGAACTGAGTCGGAGTGACGGATCGTATATTGCCGAAATTGGGATCGATGAGGAGTCACGTGAAATGACGCGCCCGAATCTAAGAGCCATGTGCTCGATTCTTCAGTCGTGAGCAGAACTTCTGATCCGACTGGATTTTCGATTGATAGTATATTCGGGTCGTTTGGTAGCACATCAGCTGAGAAGCTGACGTAATTGATCTCCTCATGCCGGCCACTCTTCTTGTCTGATCTCTGAGACTTGTCGTTCTTGTTCTTGAGTGCGCGGCAGTCGGCTTTGATGTGTCCGGGTTTCTTGCAATAGTTGCAGATTCGATTATCCCGTGACTGGCTCCGTCTTCGCTGATTGTTCGGCGGCCGTGAGGAATCTCTTCCTCGTATGTTCGATCGGTCTGTCGAACCTTGTACTACGTAAGCGTCGTCTGTTGAGTCTTTGGCGAAAGACTTTCTCCGAGCTGCTTCGGTCAGGATTGCGCTCGTGACTTCGGAGTATTTAACAGCCGTGGTTGACGCGTTGCACACGGTTGTGACGAAAGTTTCCCATGATGAGGGAAGGCTGCTCATGAGTATCATTGCTCTGAGTTCATCCTCGATTGCCGTCCCCTGTGACGAGATTTGGGAGCTTATGCTTTCGTACTCATTGAGATGTGCTTGAACCGAATCGGATTCTTTCATCCGCAAGTTGTAGAGGCGCCGGATCAGAAACATCTTCGTTGCAGCGACCTTCTTTTCGTAGGTGTCCGACAGTGTTTTCCACAGTTCGAATGCTGTCGTACACGATTGCACCGTAAAGTATACCGATTCCGATAGGTGCATCCGAATCGTGGCGTGGACGATTCTGTCCAGCTTCTGCCACTCAATTGGTTTGTATCCTTCTGGAGGTTCTTCATTTTCGATGGGATCGATTTGCCCCTTGACTATGAGATAGTCCTGCATTTGCTCCTTCCAGAAGTTGAAGTTCGATCCATCGAACTTTCGTAGACTCATTTCTGACGAGCCGGATGTTGATGCCATCAAATTTGGTTTCGGTTGACGAAGCTCGGTTCGGAGTTGACTACGAACCTTGTTGGAGTGCAGCCGGTTGGCTCACCCGATATCGTTCTAGTCGGATTTGAACCCGAGTCGGTTCGGCTTCGGATATATGTATTGTTGAACTTGCTCGAATTGACTCCGGTAACTTGAGGGACAGAACCGACTGGTCTTCCCGAATGTTGCCGAGTCGGAGTGAGCCCGGTTCGCTTCCGAATATATATGCCAAATACCGATTATTGAATCCGATTGTCTAGACCGATTCTGCTTCGGGTGACTGCAGCGACGAGAGAGACGGATCCAACTGATCCTCTCGAATGTCGATCAGCCGGATGAAGCACGAATTGGGGTTGTTGTCTTGAGACCGATCTGCACCGAGTGGTTACAATGAGCGGCGAGCAACGTTTGATGACCTCTTCGGATGCCGTTTAACCGAGTGGAGCACGATCGTGTCAATGTTGCACAAGGGGATTTCACCTCGAGCGGTTACGATCACAAGAAACAGAGTACAACCGGCTGGCTTACTCCAAGCGAAGATGATCTAACGCGATGAGATGCAAGCCTCGTTTTTTTTTTTTTTTTTTTCTTCTTCTCTCTTCTTCGAATGACGCAGGAAAACGAATGCTGTGCAGGCTGACACGACGTCCGACAGCGGATTGAAGGACCGAATACTGTGCAGGCTCTGATACCAGATGTTGGAGACAAGGTCGTCTATGCGGAAGATCAAGAAGCATTCGATTCTTTTCTGTACCTAGCGTATGACAGTTTCTAGGTCGTTGCACAGAGATAGAGAGAGAGAGAGAGAGAGAGAGAGAGAGGCACAAAAACGACTCTTTCTATTCCATAAAGCAATAATACAACCCAACCTTACAAAAAGGTTACAAGGTCACTATATATAGTGACAGACTTAGGGCATCTACCATTTATGCTAATTACACAAATGGCCCAAACTTGATCTATACAAAGGGATAGTGTGAATACGTCCATTATACACTTGTATTCGACAAGGTGATGCACATGAAGACAACGGCTTACATACGGTACTTCATTGACATGAGCCCATACAACAACTTCAATGAAGAGAGCAAGGCTCATGAGCTCTGGGAGAAGATCGACATTATGTTTCAAAACAAAAATGTTGTTAACCAGGTTTCGGTTTTCCGGAAGCTAGTAAGACTCCGGTACCAAGATGGCTCCAGCATGGCGGAGCACATGGATGCCTTCCAGGGGCTGATACACCAGGCAACATCATTGGAAGTACCTCTCGCCGATGAGGTACTAGCGCTACTCCTGCTCGGTTCCCTCCCGGATAGCTGGGAGACGTTGGTTGTCACTTTGGGAAACGCCGGGCCGGAAGGGAAACGGTTATCCCTAGCAAGAGTGAAGTAGAGCTTGCTAGATGAGGAGGCGCATCAGAAAGATAAGGACACGAGCTCCGACTCCAAAGCGCTCCTTACCGAATCGGAACGCGGAAGACATAGAAACCGTAGTCCCCAGAACCGGGAAAAGTCGGGGACACGGTCAAAGTCAAGGGGGAGGCCTACTTGCTTCTATTGCGGCAAGCCGGGACACTTCCAAAAGAACTGTCGACATTTCCGTAAAGACAAGGAAACCGACGGTACCGATTCGAAGCGGACACCGAACCGGAACGGTAAAGACCGGAGGGGACCGAACCGGAAGGGAACGACGGCAATCGTGGCAAGTGAAGAAGAGTTGATGCTCATCACCGAGGAGAGTGAGCTAAACCTTGATGGCGACGAGATGACCTAGGTGGTCGACTCCGGAGCATCGTTCCATCTTACCCTGGACCGGAAATGCTTCTCATCCTACTCAGCCGGTGACCACAACTGTGTCAGAATGGGGAATGAAGGTACATGCCGAATTGTCGGCATAGGAGACGTGTGGCTGACAACGCCAACCGGATGCAAGCTGCTGCTAAAGGATGTCCGACATGTCAGCCGACCAGCTAGATGATGAAGGCTACACGGGTAGCATCCGGAACGGTGTTATGAAGTTCAGCAAAGGAAGCCTGATTGTGGCTCGGGCCCGGAAGGTAAACACGTTGTACTTGATGAATGCCAGGTTATGTCCGGAGGAAGTGAACGTGGCATTCGACACTGCCGGTGAGCTGTGGCACAAAAGGTTGTGTCACATGAGCGAGAAGGGGATGAAGAGGCTTGTAGATGACAACCTCATTCCAGTGAAGAACGTGCACTTGGAGAAGTGCACTGATTGTCTGGCCGGTAAGCAAAACCGGACCTCCTTCCGACCAAGGCCACCAATGAGACGTAATGCACCACGAAGTCACATGCAGGATCGCAGTACTTCGTGACGTTCATAGATGACCACAGCCGGAAGCTGTGGGCCACACCGTTGAAGACGAAGGATCGGGTGCTATCCGTCTTCAAAGAGCTCCACGCGAGAGTGGAAAGAGAAACCGGCCGGAAGTTGAAGGCGGTTCGAGCAAATAACGGAGGTGAATACAGGGGGCAGTTCGAGGAGTACTGTCGCTCGAAGGGAATCCGGCTCGAATTTACCGTGCCGAAGATGCCGGAACTAAACGGGCTGGCTGAGAGAATGAATCGGACCATAATGGAGAGGGTCCAGAGTATGTTGGCGCATGCAAAACTACCCAAGAAGTTTTGGGGTGAGGCACTGTCGACGACGACATATGTGATAAACAGATCACCCTCAGTATCCTTGGACAGAGAGACACCACAGAGGGTCTGGACCAGTAAGGAAGTGTCCTATCGGCATCTAAAGGTATTCGGGTGTCTCACGTACGTGCATGTAGCTAAGGACCGGAGAGGAAAGTTAGATCCAAAGACCCAGCCATGCATATTCCTCGGTTACGACGACGATGAGTTCGGCTACCGAGTGTGGGACCCGGTCAACAAGAAGGTATTCCGGAGTCGAGATATTATCTTCATGGAGGACAAGACGCTCACTGACTGGGAGTCGGAGAAGAAGATAATGAACTCTGAGTCGACCGGTAGGGATCGATTCCACGATGAGCAGACCCAACCGGCAAGAGGCTGGTTAGCACTCGAGGAACCAGCCGGTTACGGTGAGGATACCGAAACGGCAGAAGAAGAAGGAGAGGAAGCTGAAACCGAAACCGGCCAAGGCCCCAAATCGGATTCTGATGAAGAGTAAATGGAGGAGCCGGTTACTGAAGCCCAAAGACGGAGATATCCTCTCAGAGAGAGAAGGCCCCCCCAGAGATTTCCGGATGCAGAGCATGTGCTGCTGACTGATGAGGGGGAGCCAGAAAGCTTCGAAGAAGCGAAGGATGACACCCACAGCCGCAAATGGTTAAGTGCCATGCAGGATGAGATGGATTCCCTGCACGAGAACCATATGTATGAATTGGTGGAGTTGCCGAAAGGAAAGCGGGCACTCCGAAATAAGTGGGTGTACAAGTTGAAACCGGGAGATGCCGGCAACCCCCCGAGATACAAAGCCAGGATCGTGGTGAAGGGGTTCCATCAAAAGAAGGGCGTGGACTTCGATGAGATATTTGCCCTAGTAGTAAACATGACCTCCATCCGGATGGTGCTGAGTATAGCGGCAAGCATGGATCTCGAGGTAGAGCAGTTGGATGTGAAGACGACATTCCTTCACGGTGACCTCGAAGAGGAGTTCTACATGCAGTAACCGGAAGGATTCGTGGAGAAAGGGAAGGAGCATCTGGTATGTCGGTTGAAGAAGAGCCTGTACGGACTGAAGCAGGCACCCCGACAATGGTACCAGAAGTTCGACTCCTTCATGACAGATCAAGGGTACCACAAGACGCAGGCCGATCACTGCGTGTTTGTGAAGAAGTTCGAAGGAGGCGACTTCTTGATACTCCTTCTGTACGTGGACGACATGTTGATCGTCGGACGGGACCAAGCCAAAATACGGATGCTGAAGAAGGCTCTCAACCGGACCTTCTCAATGAAAGACTTGGGTCCGGCAAGACCGATGCTGGGGATGCAGGTCATCCGGAACCGGCCAACGAAGCAACTATGGCTGTCACAGGAGAAATACGTGACAAAGGTGCTTCAACGGTTCAACATGTCAGATGCGAAACCGGTCGGATCGACACTTCCGGCAAACTGCAGGTTATCCGGTAAGCAAAGCCCGAAGACGAAAGCAGAGAAGGCTGATATGATGAAGGTTCCATATGCCTCTGCCGTCGGGAGCTTGATGTACGCAATGGTGTGTACCCTACCGGATATAGGATACGCAGTCGGAGTGGTGAGCCGGTTCATGAGCAACCCTTGCAAGGAGCACTGGAACGCGGTCAAATGGATACTCCGGTACTTGAAGGGTACTTCAAATATGTGTCTTCGATTCGGCTCCGAAAAACCTCAACTTGACGGTTTTACCGATTTGGACATGTCGGCTGATGTGGATACTAGCCGGTCTACATCCGGGTATGTAATGACATATGCATGGGGAGCTGTTTCGTGGCAGTCGAGGCTGCAGAAGACGGTTGCGTTGTCAACCACGGAGGCGGAGTACATGGCGGCTGTGGAAGCCGGCAAGGAAATATTATGGATGAAGGACTTCATCGGAGAGCTCGGTATCCGGAAAGATGAATACCAGCTCTATTGTGACAGTCATAGTGCCATCCAACTTGCTAAGAATGCGGCCTACCATTCCCGGACGAAGCATATCCAGCGAAGGTATCACTGGATCCGGGAAAGAGTAGATGACCAGGAGTTCGCGCTGACGAAGATCCACACGGCCGAGAACGGGTCAGATATGCTGACCAAAGTACTGATACCCGATAAGCTGGATGCATGCCGGAAGCGGATCAGACTAGTAAGACATCCCATGCCGGAGTGAAGGGGGAGTTTGTTAGGAAACAGGACCCTCCGGATGGTGCAGACCCGGTTAGAACCGGATGAGGAGTATCCGGAAATGGAAGACCTAGTGAGAACCGGATGACGAGCACCCGGCAAGCGCCATATGATGTAGGCCCGGTGAGGAGTGCTCAGCGGATGAAGAGACATATTCGTAAATATGTTTCTGAGAGTCCATCGTGGCTGTATTTGTAAATAGCCGAAAAGTCATATTAGTATAAATATGACTTAGGGCAAACTTAGTGAGCAATAGTCATTCTTGTTGGTGCAAGATTAGAATGCGTAACTGTATACAGAGAGAGAGACAGAGAGAGGAAGAGGTCGTTGCCTCTGTTGTAACCGCCTCCTGTGGCGAAGATAGAAAGCTCGAGGTTGTTGCCTCGGTGCTTTACTGTTGTACACTATAACATAGTGATAGTTTGCAGCCTGTGGGCTGCCGTGGTTTTTCCCTAGTTTGGGTTTTCCACGTAAACATCCTGTGTACTTTTCTCTCTCTCTATCGCGTTGTGCTTTCATTCCCTGTTTTCTATGTTTTATTCTAGGCTCGGTTGTGGCCAAGCGTTGTTCATCGGGAGCGTGCAATTCTTGTCACATTGTATCAAGTTGGTGTAAATTTTTTGACTTTTCAACACCAACTCGATACATTGTATCGAGTTGGTGTTTAAAAGTTAGAAATTTTACAGCAACTCCATACATTGTATCGAGTTGGTATTGAAACATGGCACCAATATATTGGCGGGAACTCCAATTTAGTACATCCAACTCGATACTTGTTTATATAGTATTTAAATAAAAATGTTATTGTTTATATATTCTAGTATATTTGTATTATATATATATATTATTTGTAAATATTTTTAATTTTATAAATACAATTGTAAATATAAATATGTCATTATTTTATAAAAATAATATAAAGGAACTTATACACATTTATACTGATCCATTTGTTGGAAGCTCTCATTTGAACAAGAGAGCATTATAGTCAGAGATAAAACAAATTTGAGCTATGAGTCAAAACTCACAATTTTCTGTTGACGAGTATTCTTTGCCAAGAGGGTCACCTTTTTCTATTGAGGAATATTGTATGGGTCTATCTTCAAGAAATATTGACACAGGTCAAGAGTTCTCTATTAAAGAGTATGACTACAATTTTGATACAGACTTTGAAGGAAATGCCACTCAAACATCCAAGATATTGAGGGACGGGCATAGACAAACATTCCTACTTCAATGCGGATCCATTTGTTTATGCACAGAGCAACTAGTCGGCAAGTCCTATGCACATACAGAGGATTCCACGTAGAATACGTTGAGCAAGGTTTGACCTAGTAACATTAGAGAAACAACTTAGATTAGATGTCAACAAACTGTGTTGTGGCCGTGATTGCATGTCCAAGTTTGGTAAGGGTAAGTTGCGGGAATTAAGGCGTTATTATTTTTCACTCACTAGTGATGAGCAAGAAACTTCTTTTCAAAACACTTGCAAATGGTGTCTGACAGATCATCAGACATCCCTGTCTCATTTGAGTATTATATCTTCTATGCACAACAATGTTGTAAGTTGCATTCAAAATTTCGTTATGCGTTAGTAACATGAGATTACATAGACTTCAACAAGGATTTCTTAACGGTGATCCTAGTAGCAATGTTCCAAGTATGAAGGGTGCAGTTGGAAGACATGCTATTGGTTGGATGAACAACTACTTCAAGCTAAATTGTCAAGTAATGCCAACTACAAGCATAATGCATCTCTCAGATAATTACACATAACGAGAGGTATACGACTCCTACATATAAGATATGTGTACTTCGAGTGATAGATACATCACATATAGTCAATTCACTAGATTGTGGACAACTGGATTTACAAATGTTATTATACGATGAAAAGTACGTATGGGGTATTGCTCAATCTGTGGAAACCTCAAGATCATGGATAAAGGTGCCAAAACAACAGAGGAAAAGGAACATTGCGAAGCCCAATCTTTGGAGCGAAAGAAAGCTATGCACCACAGAGAGAAGTCATTGAAGAATCCCGAATAATAAATGTGTCTAATGATCAATGGTATGGACTAGAAGAAGACATGTGTACCTCACATGTGGCAGCTTCCTAAAGACGTCAATGACGAATGTCTCGTTCAGATGCACTTGGTGGGTTGTTTGGCTTATAATGGGTCAGTTAGACTTCATGTCTTCATAACCTACCCGAATGTCCACAATGACCCGAACTTGACACTTATAGGGATTCAAAGGGTTTTGATGTGCTAGGGCTATCCATTGCCCCATGTCGTCTACATTCAATTGGACAACACAGCTAGGGAGAACAAGAAGTCAACTATCTTCAGATATCTAAGTATGTTGGTGAACCAAGGATTGTTTAGAAAAGTGAAAGTTAACTTCCTCTTGGTTCGTCACACACATGACCATATTGATAAGATGTTTAGTACATTCTCAAGAAAGTTGGACTGAAATGATGCTTTCACATTACCGAAGTTATTGGATGTCATTTGTGATGCATACACGCCATGTCCGAATGTGATCCACCTAAAAGAGATATATGACTTTAAGAGATACATATCATATGGTGGGGGAGGGGAATGTTAAAGTCCTAGCCCAATTAAACAATATAAGCTTCAACCACATTTTCCTAATTTGGCAAAATGACATAAGTGGTTGTACATTGTTGTATGGAAAGCAATATTCATCATCACCAGAATGAGAGCTTGAAGGCGGTTGCCAATTCTTGCTTCATATGCCATCTACAACTGTTTATGGAGCAAAACAAATGCCAATTGAGACAAAAAAAGAAATGCATAGTGAGTTGGTAGAAGAGCAAAGGAACTTTTGGATGCAAGCCTTAAATAAAAAAAAGAAGTATATTGATGCTGCAAAGAAATATGTGGCACAACAAGATACATCGTGGTGGGATGTGTTCTTTACATATTAGCAAGAAATTATTGAAAACTGTGTTACTGGTAACTAGACCTTGCAAATGCCATTTACATGTTCTATACAACAATCTCTTGGTTCTCAATCGCCGCACGATGCACCTAATGTGATTGTTGACGGTTTGGTCCATCCACAACAAGGAGAAATTTATGTGAGACCAAGGAGAACTAAAGGTTGGGATGTTAATTGCTACACCCACAGATAACAATGACCTAGGCCACCAATTCTAGATTGGTAAAGTTTTGAATGTGGTGATGCATGAAAGCATATCTCCAATCAAGTCTATAAAGGTGCACTAGTACAACACTAGAAGCAAGAATGCATTTACAAGCAAGTATACATTGGAGATGATGGAATGCCCAATGTCAAGAGGAAATGATGAAAAGAAATATTCGCAACACATCGAGTGAAACAGAGCATGAAACCGTGAGTTCCTAAGCAGTGGGAGGAGAATCGAATCTCTGACCGCGTGCCTGTTGAAGAATGAGCCGGCGACTTGTAGGACATTAGTGAGTTAGATATCATTGTGTACGATTTTATACTGACAAAAGTTAGATGTTTAAGGAAGTCAACAATGGACATAATAAAAGAGAGATTGCCAAGTCTACAAGGCTTCTTAGATCGAAGGCAAACTAGGTCCGATGTACATAATTTGGAGTCACACCATTTGGTTTTAGACGAGAAGAATGCTTTGATTGGTACATTTGAAGACTATGAGGAAAAGTCCTCGGTATATTAGCTACAATAGTGATTCTCATTAAAGGAGTCATGATATTGACAATTTAAAGCGTAACCAATTTTTGGCATTAAAGCGTAACCAATTTAAGCTTGTAAGATGTCGGCTGATATAAAAGTTTATTGTTTTGAGCTCTATCACTTCTAGTGAAGTTTGTTTGTCATAATAACAATTACTTGTAATTTCTACGAAAAAATAGACAATGTAATTTTTTGTATTTGGCTATTTTTTGTGTTTGATCAATTTTTAAGCTTTTCCATAGAATCTTTGAGAATGTGTGATACTAGTATCAATGTGTTTTGTAAAATCACTGAAACAATACTGAAATCAAACGGAATATTCCTTATCCTTCCATTTGTGCGTGATCCATCCACTCGTGAACGCGAACATGTTCAAAGTAGACTGTTATTTCCCTCCAAAAACTCTCGCTGTACAATAGTTCAGTTACACGATTTTATAGTCAAGTCCTAATTGAGTCTTATGTTCACACTAGAGATACAACACCGGGACACAAATTAGGGTGATTCACAAAAAGGGGTGCCGTAAAGGATTTTAAAAAATGACCCAAAAATATATTGATTTCTAGCATGTACGAAAATTTAGGTGTTGAAAAAAAAAAGCCTAAATAATGGACATGTCAAACTTACAAATGAATGTCCAAAATGACTAACACCAATATTTATAGAAATTCATGAATCCAAATCTTGATGTACAATACAATATTTACAGTTAAAGTATCAGGACAATCGTTTTCCAAGTTTATGCCATCATCTTCATACCCATTAAATGAATTAGTAAGAGTTTATGAGGTCTCATCCGCATCATCAATGGCAGCTAATGCATTGTCTTCATCCAATTGCAATCCAACCTCATCGAGGTTATGAGTCATGCTTCTTGTTTGTCTTTGTGTTGTGTCTGAAGCCACATTCGAGATCCTCTTTTAGTATCTTCATTGTGGTCTGTCGCAAATAACTTGTTTTGGTCAAAGATAAGTCATACACTAGTATATAAACATTATCCAATGTAAGAGTAGATGTGCTTGATGCATTCTTCCTTCTTGACTTTTTGGTTATGATATTTAATTATGTACTTTCTATTTACGATATTTGATTATGTGAGAGAAAACTTCTACCAAAATCATTAGAATCTAAAAAATGTCGTAAAGATGTTTTTTCGTTTTTGTAGATTCTCATAGTAAGCCTTTGATGTCAAACAGAAATAAGATTCATTCCATCTAGATCTGATGCACTATGTCGAATTTTACTCTATAATTGGATGTAGTGCATCAGATTCCTGTTGTAAGTCTTAGAATTTTTTAAAACATTTCCATTAAAGAAATACTCTTGCATTTTCAACTGAGATATAATGCATTGGATCAAATTCTAGCCATATAGACTAAAATATGATATACTACATTTGATTTCAGTTGAAAATCCACTTTCAAAATATATTTAAAAACAGAAAAAAATTTAAAAATGGATTTTAAACGGAAGTCCGATGCACTGCATCGGATTACAGTTGAAAGTCCACTTTTTCTTATTTGTCTCCGCATTTTCTTATTTTTTGTAATTTTTTTAAATGTTTTTTAATAAATAAATAAAATTGAAAAAATGGATTTTCAATAGAAATCCGATGAAGTGCATCGGATTTCAGTTGAAAATCCACTTTTTCTTATTTTTTGAAATTTTTTTATTTTTCCCATAAATAAATAAATAAAAAGTGAAAAAATAGATTTTCAATGGAAATCTGATGCACTGCATCAGATTTTGGTTGAAAGTCCACTTTTTCTTATTTGTTTCCTAATTTTCTTATTTTTTAATTTTTTTGTATTTGTTTTGAATTGTTTTATTTTTCCCATAAATAAATAAATAAAAATTGAAAAAATGGATTTTCAACGGAAATCCGATGCACTACATCAGATTTTGGTTGAAAGTCCACTTTTTCTTATTTGTTTCCGAATTTTCTTATTTTTGAAATTTTTTGTATTTGTTTTGAATTGTTTTATTTTTCCCATAAATAAATAAATAAAAATTCAAAAAATGGATTTTCAACGGAAATTCATTGCATTACATCAGATTTGAGTTGAAAGTCCACTTTTTCTTATTTGTTTCTAAATTTTCTTATTTTTTGATTTTTTTTAAAATTAAATTTTTTTCCCATAAATAAATAAATAAAAATTTAAAAAATGGATTTTTAATGGAAATCCAATGCATTGCATCGGATTTTGGTTGAAGTCCAATTTTCCTTATTTTTTTCCGAATTTTCTTAGTTTTTGATTACTTTTTGATTATTTTTTGTATTTTATTTATTTTTCCCATAAATAAAAAAATAAAAATTGAAAAAATAGATTTTCAGCGAAAATCCAATGCACTACATCAGATTTCGAATGAAAGGCCACTTATTATTATTTATTGAATTATTTTTTGTATTTTGTTTGAATTTTTTTATTTTTCCCATAAATAATAAAATAAAATAAGAAAAAGTGGATTTTCAATGGAAATCCAATGCAGTTATGGATTTGAGTTGAAAATCCACCTTTTCTTATTTGTTTTGAAATTTTCTTTTTCTTTTTTGTTTTTTCCATAAAAAATGTTAAAAATAAAAAAATCATGGATTTTGGCCATTTAAAATGATGTATTTTCAATGGGCTTTTCAATAGAAATCTGATCCAATGCATCGGATTTCCGTTGAAAGTTCAAGATTTTTCTTTTAATTTTTTCATTTATCATGGATTTTCAATTAAAATATGATGCAGTACATTAGATTTCCATTGAAAATACAATATGTTTTTTATTATTTCATTTTTTTTTTGAAATACTACATAAAAAAATACATGTTTTAATTTTTATTTTTATTTTTTTAAAATTTTTGTTTATTTTTCCCATAAATAAATAAATAAATATTGAAAAATTGGATTTTCAATGGAAATTCAATGCACTGCATCGGATTTCATATGAAAGGCCACTTTTTCTTATTTGTTTCCAAATTTTGTTCTGTTTTGAATTTCTTTTGTATTTGTTTTGATTTTTTTTAATTTTCCCATAAATAATAAAATAAAATAAGAAAAAGTGGATTTTCAATAGAAATCCAATGCAGTTATGGATTTCAATTGAATATCCACTTTTTCTTATTTGTGTTGAAATTTTCTTTTTATTTTTTCCATAAAAAAATGTTAAAAATAAAAAAAATCATGGATTTTGGCCATTTAAAATGATGTATTTTCAACGGGCTTTTCATCGGATTTCTGTTGAAAGTCCAAGATTTTTCGTTTATTTTTTTCATTTATCATGGATATTCAATTGAAATCAAATGCAGTGCATCAGATTTCCATTGAAAATGCAATATGTTTTTTATTATTTCATTGTTTTATGAAAAAACTAAAAAGAAATTTGGATTTTCAATTGAAATCCGATGGAGTGCATCGGATTTTAGTTGGAAATCCATTTTTTAAAATATTTTTATTTATTTGTCAAGAAAAGGAAAAACAATTTAAAAGAAAAAGGATTGTCAGCTAAAATCCGATGCACTGCATCGATGTCTAGCTGTATAGACTACAATCTGATGGAGTGCATCGGATTTCAGTTGAAAAGCCATTTATTATTAATGAATAAATAAAAATAAAAATACATTGAAAAAAGAAAAAAGAAAAAAGGATTTTTGACTTTAATCCAATGCATTGCATTGGATTCTAGGTGTATAGACTAAAATACAATGTAGTGCATCGTATTTTAGTTGAAAATCCATTTATTATTTTTTTAAAAAAGTTACAAAATTTTAAAAAATCATGGATTTTCAACTGGAATCCAGTGCATTGCATTGGATTCCAGTTGAAAATCCAAGATTTTTTATTTTTTCAAAATTTTAATGGAGTTTAGATTTGTTTTCCGACACAGGTATATAAAACTTGTCACATCAATTTAGTGTAACGTTATAGTCTATTCTTTAGTTTGATGTTACATGTGCAATTTCATTCTACTGTCATGTACTACTACAACATGCGCCTTAAAGATGTTCAAGAACTCTGTTGCATTAGAGAAGGACCTTGAGAAGGTTATTTTCATCAAAATGAGGATCCAAGGTATTTGGGAGTGTCTTGATCAAGACCAAGAAGTTGGGGCAAAGCATATCAAAACTGAGATGTTCGAGATGACTTCTAGAGAACCTATGGAACCTATAGATGAAGATGCAGGGGACCTTGTTGAATTAGAAGACGTGTTAGAGTCTGAACATATTAACAATTCAACTTAGCATACTTACGAAGCCAATGAGGACAATCCTGATGAAAGATCTAAACTTGAAGAGACGGCTTTACCATACTTATTATTCGATTGAATGGATATGGCTTATTGTAAAATTTGAACAATATGAATTGTTAAATTTTGACGTAATATATAAGTTGAGCTTATTTATAATTTTTGTGTAACACTCATTGAACTTAGAGATTAAGTATAATTTGTATGTGTACATGTTGTCTAAACTCTCCTTTATCGTTTGGGGTATATGGGAGATAAAATTATACTCTATCATTTACTCGTATGATTGGAATGTTATTGTAGACTAGTTTATTTATACATTGACGGTGTCATGTATCATGTGTCAATGGAAATTTTCTCTTGACATAGTAGTATCTCTTAATTGCAAGGTTCACAATTTGCTTTAAGATATATTATATATAAATATACACACATAATTAGAAGAAGTCACTTATTCAGTGGGGTATGCGTTTTAGAATATGCACAAGGACTCGTGTTACTATTATACTTGCATTGATGAATATACCCTTGTCAAAGATTTGAATAAAAACATGGTAGATAGAATATAAGTCGGATGATTTTGTTGATGTGATATTAGTTAGTTCTATTTTTTGCTATGTTTTCATAAACCACATACGTATGCGTCATGCCTTTTTGAAATTCTGCTTAAATAAGGCATTTTGTAACATCTCACTAAGATATGAAAAAGAAAATGTGACATATTACCTTTTTCAAATGACCCGGATTTATACAAAAATGGGTGGAGTCGACCTTTTTATGCCAACAAACTCCCCCATAAAAGTATTACTCTACTTCTACATACAACTTCATGGGGTTATCTCACCGTAAGTCAAAATACAATTTGAATTTAACCACGTTGTATATAATACAAGTCGATCAGGTAATGGCCAAATTGGTAGAGGTTTCGTCGGTCTTTAGTTGAATTTGGCTAGTGTCTGAATCAAATAGTGTCTGATTCAGCTTTTAGCCTCTAGGCCATTGGGTTTTCTTCCACGCTAGATCGTGTGCTCCCCGATGGATCGTTGATCGGTTTTCGGCTTCGTTTGCCCTTCGATCATCTCCTGTTCTTTCGGTTTCCTCGCACTCAGTTGCGTTTGTAACCTTTCGGCTATCCGACTCCTTTGATTTAACTGTTTCTGCTTTTCTGGCCGCGCAGATCTTTGACTTACCTTCTGCTCCTTGTCGTTTGGCTCCTCATCACTTGCTTGCTTGCTATCCCATAAGTCCTCTTAGTGTGCATTGGTTTGGGAGTGGCTTCGTCAGGCTATCAATGATGTTCACCTCGGTATCCACTTTCAGGACGTCGAGCTTCTTGTCGGTGACGAGCTCCCAGATATGGTTGTACGTCACCTCGATATGATTTTTCTTCACATGGTATACTAGATTTTTGGATGAGGTGTATTGCGCTCTAAGAGTCGCAATACGGGGTCGGTGCTAGATGGTCAATTAAGCTATTAGCTGAATAGTGGGCTGAGAATCGGTGCAACCAAATGGCTTCCTTGGTTGCTTCCAATTGTAAGGAAACAAGTCCCTCCGGATGGGAAGTGAGAAGAACAGTGTTGATGAGCAAACTCGGCCGAGGCCGAAAGGCCAAGGCCGAATCTGGATGCAGGAGTACCCGGCAACGGAAGACCCGGTGAGAACCGGATGACAAGTACCCGGCAAGAGCCGGATGGTGAAGGCCCGGTGAGAGTGAGAAGTGCTCACCGGATATGTTTTTTGAGAGTCCATCGGGGCTATATTTGTAAATAGCCGAAAAGTCATATTAGTATAAATATGACTTAGGGCAAACTTAGTAGTATAGTAGTTGTCATTCTTGTTGGTGCAAGGTTTGAGTGCGTAACTATGTACAGAGAGTGAGAGAGGAAGAGGTCGTTGCCTCTGTTGTAACCGCCGCTTGTGGCGAAGATAACAAGCTCGAGGTTGTTGCCTCGGCGCTCTACTATTGTACATTGTGATATAGTGATAGTTTGCAGTTTGTGGGCTGCCGTGGTTTTTCCCTAGTTTGGGTTTTCCACGTAAACATCCTGTGTACTCCTCTCTTCACTGTGTCGTGCGTACATTACTCGTTTTCTGTGTTTGATCCTAGACTCGGTTGTGGCCGAGTGTTGTGCTTACGGAGCGTGTATTTCGGACAAAGTGGTATCAGAGTGAAACGACACAGAAAAATGGACGATTCGTTGGGAGGCATGTTCAAGCTCACCGGCTCCAACTATTTGGTGTGGAAGTCGAAGATGATGGACATGCTCGTGGTTAAAGATCTTTGGTTGCCGGTTCAGTTCGGGGACAAGAGACCGGACAAAATCAACGCCACGATATGGGAGGTGATGCACATGAAGACAACGGCTTACATACGGTGCTTCATTGACATGAGTCTATACAACAACTTCAATGAAGAGAGCAAGGCTCATGAGCTCTGGGAGAAGATCGGCATTATGTTTCAAAACAAAAATGTTGTTAATCAGGTTTCGGTATTTCGGAAGCTAGTAAGACTCCGGTACCAAGATGGCTCTAGCATGGCGGAGCACATGAATGCCTTCCAGGGGCTGATCCACCAGGCAACATCATTGGAAGTACCTCTCGCCGATGAGGTACTAGCGCTACTCCCGCTCGGTTCCCTCCCGGATAGCTGGGAGACGTTGGTTGTCACTTTGGGCAACGCCGGGCCGGAAGGGAAACGGTTATCCCTAGCAAGAGTGAAGTTGAGCTTGCTAGATGAGGAGGCGCGTCGGAAAGATAAGGATACGAGCTCCGACTCCAAAGCGCTCCTTACCGAATCGGAACGCGGAAGACAAAGGAACCATAGCCCCCAAAACCGGGAAAAGTCGGGGACACGGTCAAAGTCAAGGGGGAGGCCTACTTGCATCTATTGCGACAAGCCGGGACACTTCCAGAAAAATTGTCGGCACTTCCGAAAAGACAAGGAAACCGATGACACCGATTCGAAGCGGACACCGGACTGGAACGGTAAAGACCAGTAGGGAACGACGGCAATCGCGGCAAGTGAAGAAGAGTTGATGCTCATCACCGAGGAGAGTGAGCTAAACCTTGCCGGCGACGAGATGACCTGGGTGGTCGACTCCGGAGCGTCGTTCCACCTTACCCCGGACCGGAAATGCTTCTCATCCTACTCAGTCAGTGATCACGGCTATGTCCGGATGGGGAATGAAGGTACATGCCGGATTGTCGGCATAGGAGACGTGTGGTTGACAACACCAACCGGATGCAAGCTGCTGCTGAAGGATGTCAGACACGTTCCGGAGGTTCGTATGAACCTGATATCAGTCGGTCGAATGAAGGTACATGCTAGATTGTCGGCATAGGAGACTTGTGGTTGACAACACCAACCGGATGCAAGCTGCTGCTGAAGGATGTCTGACACGTTCCGGAGGTTCGTCTGAACCTGATATCAGTCGGTCGGCTAGATGATGAAGGCTACATGGGTAGCATTCGGAATGGTGTTATGAAGTTCAGCAAAGGGAGCCTGATTGTGGCTCGGGCCCGGAAGGTCAACACGTTGTACCTGATGAATGCCCGGTTATGCCCGGAAGAAGTGAACGTGGCATCCGACACTGCCGGTGAGCTCTGGCACAAGAGATTGTGTCACATGAATGAGAAGGGGATGAAGAGGCTTGCAGACGACAACCTCATTCCAGTGAAGAACATGCACTTGGAGAAGTGCACTGATTGTCTGGCCGGTAAACAAAACCGAACCTCCTTCCGATCGAGGCCACCGATGAGACGTAATGCACCACTGGAGTTGGTGCATACTGATGTATGTCAAGTGGACACGAAATCACATGCCGGATCGCAGTACTTCGTAACGTTCATAGATGACCACAACTGAAAGCTGTGGGCCACACCGTTGAAGACGAAGAATCGGGTGCTATCCGTCTTCAAAGAGCTCCACACGAGAGTGGAAAGAGAAACCGGCCGGAAGTTGAAGGCGGTTCGAGCAGATAACGGAGGTGAATACCGGGGGCAGTTCGAGGAGTACTGTCGCTCGAAGGGAATCCGACTCAAATTTACCATGCCGAAGACACCGGAACTAAACGGACTGGCCGAGAGGATGAACCGGACCATAATGGAGAGGGTCCAGAGTATGCTAGCTCATGCAAAATTACCCAAGACGTTTTGGGTTGAGGCGTTGTCGACAACGACGTATGTGATAAACAGATCACCCTCAGTGCCTTTGGATGGAGACACACCACAGAAGGTGTGGACCAATCAGGAAGTGTCCTACCGGCATCTAAAGGTGTTCGGGTGTCTCGCGTACGTGCATGTTGCTAAGGACCGGAGAGGAAAGTTGGATTCAAAGACCCGGCCATGCATATTCCTCAGATACGGCGACGATGAGTTTGGCTACTGAGTGTGGGATCCGGTTGACAAGAAGGCCTTTCGGAGTCGAGATATTACCTTCATGGAGGACAAGACTCTTGCCGACTGGGAGTCGAAGAAGAAGATAATGAACTCCGATGAGATTTGGACACACCTGCCTAAGAGCTGGTTGACACTCGAGGAACCAGCCGGTTACGGTGAGAATATCGAACCGGCAGAAGAAGAAGTAGAGGAAATTGAAATCGGAACCGGCCAAGACCCCGAATCGGATTCGGATGAAGAACAAATAGTGGAGCCAGTTGCCGAAGGCCAAAGACGGAGATATCCTCTCAGAGAGAGAAGGCCCCCCTGGAGATTTCTGGATGCAGAGCATGTGCTGCTGACCGATGAGGGAGAGCCAGAAAGTTTCGAAGAAGCTAAAAGTGACGCCCATAGCCGCAAATGGTTAAGTGCCATGCAGGATGAGATGGATTCCCTACATGAGAACCATACGTACGAATTGGTGGAGTTGCCGAAAGAAAAGCGGGCACTCCGAAATAAGTGGGTGTACAAGTTGAAACCAAGAGATGCCGGCAACCCCCCGAGATACAAAGCCAGGATCATGGTGAAGGGGTTCCAGTAGAAGAAGGGCGTGGACTTCGACGAGATATTTTCCCCGGTAGTAAAGATGATCTCTATCCGGACGGTGCTGAGTATAGCGGCAGGCATGGACCTCGAGGTAGAGCAACTAGACGTGAAGACGACATTCCTTCACGGTGACCTCGAAGAGGAGATCTACATGCAGCATCCGGAAGGATTCGTGGAGAAAGGGAAGGAGCACCTGGTTTGCCGGTTGAAGAAGAGCCTATACGGACTGAAGTAGGCTCCCCGACAATGGTATCGGAAGTTCGACTCCTTCATGACCGATCAAGGGTACCACAAGACGCAAGCCGATCACTACGTGTTTGTGAAGAAGTTCGAAGGAGGCGACTTCCTGATACTCCTTCTGTACGTGGACGACATGTTGATCGTCGGATGGGACCAAGCCAAAATACGGATGCTGAAGAAGGCTCTCAATCGAACCTTCACAATGAAAGACTTGGGCCCGGCAAGACAGATACTGGGGATGGACATCATCCGGGACCGGTCAAAGAAGCAATTGTGGTTGTCACAGGAGAAATACGTGACAAAGGTGCTTCAGCGGTTCAACATGTTAGAAGCAAAACCGGTCGGATCGACACTCCCGGCAAACTGCAGACTATCCGTTAAGCAAAGCCCGAAGACGAAAGCAGAGAAGGCCGATATGATGAAGGTTCCATATGCCTCTGCTGTCGGGAGCTTGATGTACGCAATGGTGTGTACTCGGCCGGATATTGGATACGCAGTCAGAGTGGTGAGCCGGTTTATGAGCAATCCCGGCAAGGAGCACTAGAACGCGGTCAAATGGATACTCCGGTACTTGAAGGGCACTTCAGATATGTGTCTCCGATTCGGCTCCGGTAAACCTCAACTTGACGGTTTTACCGATTCGGACATGTCGGCTTATGTGGATACCATCCGGTCTACATCCGGGTATGTAATGACATATGCAAGGGGAGCTGTTTCGTGGCAGTCGAGGCTGCAAAAGACGGTTGCATTGTTAACCACAGAGGCGGAGTACATGGCGGCTGTGGAAGCCGGCAAGGAAATATTATGGATGAAGGACTTCATTGGAGAGATCGGTATCCGGCAAGATGAATACCGGCTCTATTGCAATAGTCAAAGTGCCATCCACCTTGCTAAGAACGCATCGTACCATTCCAGGACGAAGCACATCCAGCGTAGGTATCACTGGATCCGGGAGTGAGTAGAAGATCGAGAGCTTGCGCTAATGAAGATCCACACGGCCAAGAATGGGTCAGATATGCTAACCAAAGTACTGATACCCGACAAGCTGGATGCATGTCGGAAGCGGATCAGACTAGTAAGACATCCCATGCCGGAGTGAAGGGGGAGTTTGTTAGGAAACAGGTCCCTCCGGATGGGAAGTGAGAAGAATAGTGTTGATGAGCAAACTCGGCCGAGGCCGATAGGCCAAGGCTGAATCCGGATGCAGGAGTACTCGGCAACGGAAGACCCGGTGAGAACCGGATGACGAGTACCCGGCAAGAGCCAGATTGTGAAGGCCCGGTGAGAACTGCTCACCGGATGAAGGGACATATTTGTAAATATGTTTTCTGAGAGTCCATCGGGGCTATATTTGTAAATAGCCGAAAATTCATATTAGTATAAATATGACTTAGGGCAAACTTAGTAGTATAGTAGTTGTCATTCTTGTTGGTGCAAGGTTTGAGTGCGTAACTATGTACAGAGAGTGAGAGAGGAAGAGGTCGTTGCCTCTGTTGTAACCGCCGCTTGTGGTGAAGATAGCAAGCTCGAGGTTGTTGCCTCGGCGCTCTACTATTGTACATTGTGATATAGTGATAGTTTGCAGTTTGTGGGCTGCCGTGGTTTTTCCCTAGTTTGGGTTTTCCACGTAAACATCTTGTGTACTCCTCTCTTCATTGTGTCGTGCGTACATTACCCGTTTTCTATGTTTGATCCTAGACTCGGTTGTGGCCGAGCGTTGTGCTTACGGAGCGTGTATTTCTGTCACCAATGAGGCTATGTACTTGGCCTCTATGGTCGAGAGTGTCGTGTCATCTTGCAACTTTGATCTCCATGATATGGCATTGCCATTGTAGGTGAAGATATAGCATGCAGTCGACTTCCAATTGTTGGGATTGCCGGCATAATCAGAGTCAGTGAAGTCTTTGACTTCGGTTGAATGATTTGAGCCGAAAGTCAACTGCATATTTTTGGCTCCCCAAAGGTAGTGAAATATGTACTTTACTGCTTCCTAGTGCTTCCGTCCAAGTTTGGACATGTAGTGATTGGTGACCCTTATGGCATACACAGGATTTGGTCTGGTCGCCATCATGGCATACATAAGACTTCCTACAGCTCATGCGTAGGCAATTCGGCTCATGAGCTTTCTCTCCTCTTCTATGGATGGAGAGTCTCTGTTTGATAGTCAATGTGGTGTCGAAAGCGGTGTCAGTGCCGATTTCATATTCTCCATGTTGACGCGCCTCAGCACCTTCCAGATATAGTCGGATTGGGAGAACCGAAGGATCACCTTCATCCGATTTCACTCTATCTGCATGCCCAAAATGTGTAGAGCTTCTTCAAGTTCCTTCATCGAAAATTTCTCATGAAGGCTCTACTTTAGCTTTCTGATCTCTGCTCCGTCGCTGCCAGTGATGAGCATGACATCAACGTAAAGGATCCGATTAATCTGGGACTCATCGGCCAGTTGTTGGATGTACATGCATGGGTCGGAGTTCAATTGGCTATATCCAAGTTGTCGGATGCAAGTATCAATTTTTTGATACCACATTCTTGGCACTTGCTTTAGGCCATAAAGGCTCTTCTTTAGCTGGCATACGAGGTGACCTTGCTCCCCCGTCGCCATAAAGCCTGTCGGTTGAGACATATATATCTTCTTCCAGATCTCCGTGAAGAAAATCCATCTTTACGTCCATCTACTCGAGCTCTAGGTCTTCTGTTGCCACAACTCCAAGTAGGATTTGGAGGGTCATCATCCTGACTACTGGAGAGAATGTCTCGTCATAGTCGACACCATGTTCTTGTTTAAATCCCTTTGCAAGGAGCCGAGCTTTGTATTTTTATCCGAACCAGATACACATTTGTATTGGTAGACCCACTTGCAGGGTAGCAGCTTCCTTCCGGTTGGTGGTTCGACCAACTCCCATGTATCATTTTCTTTGATTGAGTCCATCTTGGATCTCATGGCTTGTAGCCATGTGTCAGTGTCTAGCGAAGCTATAGCTTCTTCATAAGAGCTTGATTCGCCTGCATTCGTATAGTTGACATAGTCCAAGCCTAGTGTCTAGAATTCGGTCGGCCTTCGGACTCATCCAAATATCCATGGCACCAATTTGGTTGGTTCAAAATTTTCAATTTGCTCGTGTGGTCGATCGGCCTTGTTAGAACCATCATTGTAAGGAGATCATTGGGGGGATCCGCTATGACAATTCTCTTGTATCAATGTTAGATCAACGTTTTCCTCAAGAGTTGACCAATGATTGGATGCCTTGGCTGGTTTGGGTTGGGTTGGCCAATTGGCATCCTAGCCAATTCGACTTTGATAAGTTTTTTGGTCGATTTGGAGTCGACTATTGGACCTTTTGCCAATCTGGGTTTGGTTGGGGGGTTACTGACTTATTCGTTTTCAGCATTTCGTCTGATAACCGATTCGTATTCGGCAATCGGCAATCGGCAATCAGTGTGTTCCATTTTGATTCTTTGTCCGAAAGATCAAAGGAGACCTATTTTCCAATTTTTGGTTGGAACCGGCTGTAGAGAATTGAGTCTTGATTGAAGACTACATTGTTGCTCCGAATCAATTTCTGGTTCTCCAGATCCCATGTCTAGTATCTGAATTCCCCATCAGTTCCATAATTGAGAAAGATACACATTGTCGAATGGGGCGCCAACTTGGTCCTTTTCTTCCTCGGAATGAAGGCAAAGGCTTCACATCCGAATGTACGAAGCCGATCATAGGTCGGTTGATTTCCCGACCAAAGTGCTTGTGGCACTTGGAGCCGTATTGCTCGTGACAACGACATATTTATCAAATATAATGTTGTTTGCAATGCCTCGACCTAGAACTCCAACTTTAGTCCAGCCTGCTCGAGCATTGTCATCGCCCTCTCTAGAATGGTTTGGTTCACCGTTCTACTACACCATTTTGCATCGAGGTGTAGGGAAGGGTTTGTACATGTATGTTTTGAAGGCTTTGTAGGTGTATTCTCCCCCATTGTCCGACCTTAGTGTTTTCACTTTATGGCCAGATCAGTTTTCGACTTCGGCAAGCCACTACGCGAAAACCTTGAGCACTTTGTCCTTGGACTTAATGAGTAAGCCTAGACCTTTTGTGTACATTATCAACGAATGTGATGAAGTACCGGGAGCCTCCTAGTGATCGTTCATGCATTGGCCCACATATATCGGTGTGTATGTACCATTTCTAGGCGTTGTCGTATCGTCTCGTAATGGAGAGAGTGCAAACTTCGAGTCTGTTTCCTATACTAACAATGCTAGCAAAAGTCCATCTTCGTTTGGAGCTTTGGAATGTAACCGATTTTCGTTAGCCGGTCCAATAAAACTTGAGATATATGACAAAGTCAGCCATGCCATAGTGTAGCATTCGACAATTCGGTTACGTTGATTGTGCCCTCCAGACTAATCATGTTCAGTGGGTACAAGTTGTTGTACTTGCTGTTGCAGTAGATTTTCATATTTCCTTTCCTATCAGCCATGAAGACTCACTGAGCATCGTCTTGTACTTGGTTTTGGCTAACATGTCAATGGAGACCAAACCCTTCTTGAGCTCGGGTACGTTCCAGACACATTGCAGGATGATCATATTGTTGTTCGGCAATTGAATTGGGACCTGTCTAATCCTTGCAATTGTGCACTCCTACCCATTACCAAGTCGGATTGTGCCACTAACTCTGGCTGAATAGTTTGAAAACCATTCGATGTTGGGGGTCACATGGAATGTGGCGCCGGAATCCAGCAACCATGTTCATGCATCGTGTACGTTGTATACGACTTCACTAGTCAACGAGTCTTCCAAGGAGAGGAGTTCTCCCAACCGGGATTCGGCAACATTGATATGGTTGCTAATCAAAGAATTATTTGAGTCGGATTATCTTGAGTTCTACTGAAATCGTCATCCATTATCCTTCTCCTTGATCGACCAACAATTGGCAACAGTGTGTCTGACTGTCACGGACACACCAACCCTAGACTATGAAAAAGCATAGATGACGAGGCTACAACCGATAAGGTTACGAATGTGGAACTCGACGTGATGGGGATAGAAACTCGGGAAGTTGGGAGTGACGAGATGAGGAACTTAAGACGCTAGGAATAATACAAGAGCATAAAGACAGAGATGTAAATCACGGAGAGAAGATGGGTTGAAACGAGAATTCTAGATTGATGTGTCAATGACTGGTGTTGAATCCCTTAAAAAGGACCAAGGAGGTTACAAGTATTTATATTGTGAGTTGAAGTACATGCATTAGAATATTCGGGAGAATATTCTAGAACCCTTTAGAACTTTCTAGTTCTAGAGCTTTCTAAAAACTCCTAGAACTTGAAATAGATAATTTACTAATAATCTACTAAAATATAAATAACATGACCATATATTTGGATGGGTTGGTTAGAACACAACACTTGACTATATACAACAGGTCAAGAGTTCAAATCTTGTCGTCATATTTGTGACATTATCTTCCCCTTTACAACCGCCTTTTCGAAAGTGTGGTGTAGGGGTGAGCTGAAAGAGAAAACGAAAGTACGTTGAGGTGTGAACGCGGGCAACCATGTGTGGTCCTCACTGAAGACTAGACACCAACGTGAGCGTGAGCAACCATGGTTGGTCCTCACCGAAGACTGGAACACCAATGTGAGCGTGGACGACCATGTGTGATACTCATCGGAGACTCGAACACCAACATGAGCGTGAGCAACCATGTTCGGTCCTCACTGGAGACTGGAACACCAACGTGAGCGTGAGTGACCATGAGCAGTCCTCATCGGAGATTGGAACACCAACATGAGTGTGAGCAACCATGTGCGGTCCTCGCCGGAGACTGGGACACCAACGTGCATGTGAGCGACCATGTGTGGTCCTCACCAGAGACTGGAACACCAACATGAGTGAACGACCATGTGTGGTTCTCACCGGAGACTGGAACACCAACGGATGTGAGCGACCATGTGCGGTACTCACCGGAGACACGAACACCAACGGGCATGAACGACCATGCGTGGTCCTCACCGGAGACACGAACACCAACAGGTGTGAGAAACCATGTACGTCCTCACCAGGAACTGGAACACCAACGGACGTGAGCGACCATGTGCGGTCCTCACCGGAGACACAAACACCAACGGGCGTGAGTGACCATGTGCGGTCCTCACCGGGGACACGAACACCAACAAGCGTGAGAGACCATGTACGGTCCTCACTGGGGTCACAAACACCAACGGAAATGAGCGACCATGTATGGTCCTCACCGGAGAATGAACACGAACGTGAGTGACCATGTATGGTCCTCACCGGAGAATGAACACCAACGTGAGCGACCATGTGCGGTCCTCACCGGAGACAGGAACACCAATGGGCATGAGCGACCATGTGCGTTCCTCACCGGGAACTGGAAAACTTGATGTCGATGAACGCTAGGCAAAGTAATGTTGATGACGACACCAAGAGGTGTTGAAGATGATGATGTCAAAGAAGAAGCAATGAAGACAATGATGTTGAGGAAGTGTCTCTGGAAGCAATGACTGTGAGTATGGCAATGATGGAAATAGAGAAATAGATAAAGAGGATAAGAAACAGAGAGATCAAGACATTGAGGATAAACAGAAACACAAAGACAGAGATATACAGGATGATAGAATACACAATGACAGGGACGAAGATGATAAGAAACACATAGATAGGGATGATGATGATAAGAAACACATAGATAGAGATGAAAATGGCAGGAAACACAGGGAGAAGGATGACAATGAAAAAAAACGCAGAGATAGGGATGTGGAAGATGATAAGAAGCGCAAAGATAGGGATGATGATGATAAGAAACTAAAAGATAGAGACAACGATGAGAATAAACTAGGAGATAGAGATGGCAAGGAAGATAGGAAACGAAGGGGGCGTTGATCACGGTAACTCTGGAAATATGGATGGTGACGATGGTAATTCTAGAAGCAAGGGCGATGACGAAGACGGGTGATGCTTCTAGTTGGAAGGGATTCAAACTGTCACAGACACACTAAGAGCGGATTACGATGAAGCACAGATGATGAGGCTATGAGCGACGGATGAACTTGGATCTTGATGTGATGAGGCTAGGAACTCTAGATGTTGTGAGTGAAATGAGGGCTTGAAGACAAAAATAAAGATCAAGGAGACAAAGATAAGGTTACGAACGTGGAACTCGACATGATGGGGATAGAAACTCAGGAAGTTGGGAGCGACGAGATGAGGAACTTAAGACGCTAGGAACAATAAAAGAGCATAAGGACAGAGATGTAAATCAAGGAGAGAATATGGGATGAAACGAGAATACTAGATTGATGTGTCAATGACTGGTGTTGAATCCCTTGAAAGGGACCAAGGAGGTTACAAGTATTTATATTGTGAGTCGAAGTACATGCATTAGAATATTCGGGAGAATATTCTAGAACCCTCTAGAACTTTCTAAAAACTCCTAGAACTTGAAATAGATTGTAAAAGAATATGTGTGCGGAAGTGTATGCGAAACACAGAGTACATAGTTCAAGAAATGACAGCTCGGTAAACCACAGAAAACGCAGAGATGGAGAGGGAGAGAGAGAGAGAGAGCAAACAACTCAGTTCTCTTTCAAAAATAATAACGCTCTATACATATCTCGTGCTCAGTGAGCACCTTTTATACAAACCCTAACTATCGGGCTGACACAAGTACTAACACTACTTGACTGCTCATAAATGAGCATCATACACTTACTCCCAAAACTATTCCTTACGAGGAATATCATTCTTACGGCCTCTCGGTGTCTGTACCGTTACGGCCATGTTGTGCGTAACTGTTTTACACACCCGATTACACACCGAATGTCGAGCTTGTCTCTCAACACTCCCCCTCAAGCTCAACTTGAGGTTCCACCTACTCTTCCGGATCTTCGCTCCGGCCTCTTCTAGCTTTACGCCTTACTCGCGCTCCTCCACCTGTTCGATTTCGCGCGCCTCGACCCTTTCAGTCGGCTTGTCTGCTCGTTTGGCCCTTCTCAGCTCCTTCGCTGTCGTGGTGTTTGCGCCTCTTCTGCTGCCCTTTTCCCGGCTTGGTCCTCAGTCGATTCATAATGTCCGAATCAAACATTCCGATTGAACCGAACTCTGCTTATTCAATTCTGCTCTCATCTGAATTGGTTGTCTCCAATTCGTCTTCTGTCTTCAGGCCTTTGACAATGTCTGACCACGTTTTGATCTTGGCCTTACTTACTCCTTGTTCGGCTGTCTTCGGCTCTTCCCTAAGATTACGGCCCTTGCTTCCTTCTTCGACTTTTTCAACTGGCCCGAAATCAAATTCTTCATCCGACTCCACGTCGCGGTCAATTCTGCTCCTTCCATGCTCTTATTCCTGTTCTTCCTTTCTCCCCCTCATGTTCGGTGTGTCGAGGTGATGCAACCCAAGCTCACGCGAGAAATGCCGCAACTTGTTGAGACCAAGGGGCTTGGTGAAGATGTCGACAACCTACCGATCCGTCGGACCATACACCGGTTCGACTTCACCTGAAAGGACCCGCTCGCGGATAAAGTGATAGTGCACCTCAATGTGCTTGGTCCGGGCGTGAAATACGGGGTTTTTCACAAGGTGGACACTATTGAGGTTGTCGCAATAGATCGTCGTTGGATCGGACACCTCGACATGCAGATCCCGTAATAGCCACTTTAACCAAATGATTTCGCACATAGCGACAGTCGCCCCTCGATATTTGGCCTCCGTGCTCGACAGTGCTATTGTCGGCTGCTTCTTACTGCTCCACACGATCGCCGCACTTCCTAATGAGAAGGCGTATCCGGATGTGGATCTACGATAGTGGGCATTTCCGGCCCAATCGGCATCCGTGTAGCCAACTAACTGTTTGGCTACGCCTGCCCGATACAACAACGCCATGTCTTTCGTGCCACTCACATATCGCAATATGCTTTGCGCGCACTGAAAGTGTTCGGTCATAGGCTGCGACATAAACTGACTGATTAAGCCGACTGGGTAACTGAGATCCGGTCGAGTAATCGTCAAGTAAAGGAGGCGCATTATGGGGAAGAGAGTTGTGCGGTACGTTTGGAGGAGGGTCCCGACGACGAGTGTCGTTATGCCGTCGATTGTTCCGCGAACCTCTGTAAGAGTTTCTACTATCGTTTTGTGAGTACCATTGATCGTAACGGTCCTCCCGGTCGTCGTCGTCGTACTGGTCATACTCGTCGTTTGCTCTATATTGGTCATCGCGGTATTGGTCACGATGGTTATCCGATCTCCTGCGGTTGTCGTGGCGATAACGGTCGTCGTCGTGGCGTTGACGATCCGGGGATCGTGGTCGCTCGTTATCCCGATGTCGGTATGACTGACGTTTGTCTGGCCGTGAGTAGGTATTGCGCGGCTCGATTTGGCGAACCGAAGCTGTCGTTGTGCAGTTGAGCATGTTGTATTCACATTGTTCGATCGTGTGAGATCGGGACTGACAGATTGGACAATGTGGCCGGTGAGGGCACTCGAGAGCCAGATGGCCCGAGCCCGAGCAAGCTGTGCATTGGAGGGCTTGTCGGAACCGATTGTCCTCCTGAGAAAGGGTGCTTTGCAAAGAGCTCATGGAGAAAGTTGTGCTATGTTGTGTCCGATCGATGGCGAGGACGCGTGCGATGACTTGCTCAATTGTCTGGTTAGAGAAATTGGTAAGTGCGAGAGTCATCCATAGAGGTTCCTGTGGGCTGGAAAGGGAGGTATCCAGAATGTGATGCACAGAGACATCGTCGGCCAGTTGTCGGTAGAGATCCTGAAACCGGATCGTGAACTAGGCGACCGTTGTCGTGAAGAATTTCGGTCAGAGGCGGAAACCGGGAAACATTGGCTACATCGGCGGGGTGCAGCGTGTGTACGCACCCATGTACATTTAGTGTGAATAACGAGGGCGCCTTTATGGCGCCGAAGAGTAGTCAAGTCGGGACAGACGGTCCCATGTAAGTCGGGGTTTATCCCACATTGTAACGCATCCATGTCCTTGTTCTATAAAAGGAAGGGAACACCCTTTGTGAAAGGGTTGCCCATTTTGCATTAGAGGGTATACCGTTAGGTTTAGAGTTAGTTTCTTCTTCTTCTCCCCCTTCGTGTTCGCTTAGGGTTTGCTGCAGCTCATCTCCTGCGCAAGACCCCGCTCGGCGCAACGAGCCCGTGAGCTCCCTGACCGGTGGCTTGGCAGCTGACGACTACTGTAACCTACCTCGGTCCGGCTCGACGCTGGGAATGTATTCTTCTTTTATATATATATATATATACGTTTGTGTCTGTCTATGTATATTCGCGTCTTCGTTGGTGTCGGGTGCGTCCCCCTTCCTGCATTTCTTGTACTTAAAGGGGTGAGTCGGGTTGGCCTATGTGTGTGTGTGTGAGTGTGTGTGCGTGAGTCGGTGTTAAACGCTCTCTCTCTCTCTCTCGCTCTCTCTCTCTCTCTCTCTCTCTTTGGTTGCTTCCAGTGTGCTTCTGGGATGCCCCCGAGACGGTGAAGCACGACTTCCTACGCTCCATCACTCCCTAGTCCAAAACCCCCTGTGGTCCCGCCTTTCTCCACGCACGCGCGTAACAATGCGACATCTTTGGTGAACCCGACGTGAAAGGCGGCAAGGGAGGATGGAGTCGGAAGACGACGACCTCGCGGAGATGGTGGCCGTAGTGGTGTTGGAGTCGGCACGAGTGATGATGAGGCGAGAAGCAGCGCAACAAGCGGTTGAGCGAGTGGTCGAAAGAGTCGGCCGTTTTAGCGGGGACAGAGTCCCATCTTACTTGGAAGCCTACAACGCAGAAATGGAGGAGTGCGGCGTAGACGAGACGTTGAGGCTGGAGTTCTTCTGTCGGGTTGTAGCTGTCCGGATGCATGCGGAAATAAAGGAGCTCCGTGAGGCTCATAGTTCGTGGGAGGCCTTCAAAGAGGCGCTCCTGAAGGCATACGGAGGACAGCGGAAGAGCCGGGGACGGCACGACTTCAACCAGTGGGTAGCATCGGCAAAGACCCACCGGGGCGCTGCCAAGGCGTTTCGAGAGTTCGAGCGGCGGCTTGCTCGGCTCCCGGAGCGGGAACAAGGTTTGGTGGGGGCAGACAAGGTCCTATTGTTCGTCAAGTCGATCAACCGAGCGGAACGGGAGGCCATCGGGATTGAGCTCGAAGACGATGATGGAGCGAATGGGCTTACGGAGGACTGGTCGAAGGTCGGAAGGGTGTGCCAACGACTAGACAATGAGCGAGCCGAGAAGGCTAAGAGGAAGGTACGCGATGGCGTGCCATCACAGCGGGAAGAGGCCGAACGGCAAAGAGAGTCGGCAAGGGTCGGCATTGGGGCCAGGATTGCGGAGGCGTACGCAGCTCTCGAGGCGATGCTCGAGGAAGAGGAAAGACGGAGGCCGCAAGCCGAGACTGAGAAGACGGAACGAAACGCCCTCTCGACTTGCGGAGATAGAACGGCCAAGGACGAGGCCGAGATACAGATCGCGGAACCGGAACGTTGGGACCAGCGGTTTCGGGCGTGTCAGCCCGAGATCCCGGTCATTGGAGAAGCAAGCCCAGACGGGGCTTGCGCGATCGGTAAGAAGACGACCGCCGACCACGAAGAGTCGGTGGCTACGGACAAGGGCGTAAAACGGACGGGCGATTCTTTGTGTCTTCCCACACTTGCTCCGGGGACGATGGTAGTCGAGCCCGAGTGCCCACGTGAGTCCCAAGCGGAGGAAGGCGGCGGCGAAAGGCCAAGAATCACCGGCGAGACGATACGGGGAAGGAACGGACGAAAGCCCACGGACCCGATTCCGTAGAACTCGGCATTCGGGCCCGTATGCCCATGTAAGACCGAGGAGATGGATGGCGGTACCGAGGAGTCCTGGCACAATGCCAGCGAAGATGGATGGGAAACGGCCTGTGAGGAGGCCGAGGATGAACGCGGCACGAGGAGATCGGCATTCCGATACGGGTGGAGCGTGATCCGGTCGTGGATCGTTCGATCGGGGCCGGATTCGGCGTGAAAGTGCCGATACGGAAGGGGGTGCGGGACAAGCCGCCCTCTTTTACATGGGGAGAAAGACCGACCGGGCGAAGGTCGAGAGTTGGAAGGAGAATGAAAGCCAGTCCTATGGAGTTCCTTACACCAATCCGGCTGCCGGCCCGAGTGCCGGCGTGAGTCCTATAAGAGAGATCGGTGGCGACAGGAGAATGGGACTCGGCAATCCAGAGAATGACGAACGGACCCGAGCGAGAACCGGGCGGAGCGGACTCCCGGATGACCATTCCGGGAGGGAGGAAGAGAGATGGCCTACGAAGAGGCCCAGGACACGGTATGTCGGTACCACGGGAGAGGGTGCGGAACAAAACGCCCTCTCGGCATACGGAAAAGGACGACCCGGGATAGGGTCGGGAATACAAATCGGCGATCTACGGAGGATCCTTCACACCGGTTCTAGAGACTTCGGCAGTCGGCAACGCGGTCGACGTAAGACCAAGATATTGATGGTGGCGGTGAGGTGACGAAGGCAAAGGGGCTACGGATGGGCGGTCTACGGAGGATCCTTCACACCGGTTCTAGAGACTTCGGCAGTCGGCAAAGCGGTCAACGTAAGACCAAGATACTGACGGTGGCGGCAAGGTGACGAAGGCAAGGGCGTAAGGGAGTCCGGTCCTACGGGATCCCCACACTTAACCAGAGACTCCGGCAGTTTGGCCAACGTGGCAACATGAGACCGAGAGAGAAGGTTGGTGGCGGCGGGAAACGGGACCTGACTACGTGGAAGACACGAGGAGAGTCCGGGAGGGACTCAAACAAAAGACACCCGAATTTCGGCAAGCATAGAAACGGAGTCCGGTCCTATGGGACCCTCACACCGATCCAGAGACCCCGGCTGATCGGCCAACGCGGCAACGTAAGACCGATGGAGAAGGACGATGGCGGCAGGGAACGGGACCCGATGACACGAGGTTTCGGAAGGAGCCGGTAGGGGCAAACACGGGGAGGTGTGTCAGGCTGGAAAGGCACACCTGGGACAGAACAAGAGTCTCGCAAGTGGCCATCGCGGGCCGGATTGAAGCGTGACTACGGGATGGTGTTCGGCGCGGGCGGGGCTGAACGAAGGAAGCGGAAGACGGCACAAGGGAGGTGCCGGGAACGAGGTGACAAGTGCCTAGTGGACTGCACAGGGTCGGGGTCAGGGGATGGCAAGAGAGGCCGGAGGAGGATCCTCCACACTCGCTTCGTAGATCTCGGTAGCTCCGTCGAAGTAGCGAAGACTGACACGGCAAGCCGGGATGACAAGCTGGTGGGGGCGAGGGGACGACGGCAAGCGGAAGACTCAGGACCTATCACGGCATCACAAAGACGGGAAGGGCCAAGCGGGCTACTACGGGGTGTTCCTCGGATGCAAAGGACATCGGTATGCGGGTGAGCGGCGATGCACAATCTGGCCGGAAAGGGGGCCGACAAGGAGTGCAACACAGGCAGTGCCAAACAACGGACGAGGGTATGCGGCACATGGAGGTGCCGGAGCGGAAAGGCGAGCGCGGAGATAGGTTGCGCGGTTCGGAGGTAGCGCGGAGAAGGCCGGAAAGGGGATCGTCCACACCGTTCCGGAGACCATGGCGGTTCGAGCCGACGCGGCGATGTAAGACCATGGAGAAGGAAGGTGGCGGCGAGAGGACGAGGGCAACGTGAAACGACATGGGACGACAATCAGGACGACGCGAATGATCAACGGAGGCTAAGCGAGCCACTACGGGCATGCCTCCAGCGGAGGACATCGGGCAAACGGAAGACTCAGGACTTGTTGCAGTAGCACGAAGACGGGAAGGGCCATGCGGGCTACTACGGGGTGTTCCTCGGATGCAAAGGACACCAGTATGCGGGGAGCGGCGATGCACGATCTGGCTGGAAAAGGGGCCGACAAGGCGTGCAATGAACCGGAGTACGATACAGGCAGTGCCAAACAACGGACGAGGGTATGTGGCACACAGAGGTGCCGGAGCGGGAAGGCGAGCGCGAAGAAGACCGAAAAGGGATCCTCCACACCGTTCCGGAGACCATGGCGGTTCGAGCCGACGCGACGATGTAAGACCATGGAGAAGGAAGGTGGCGGCGAGAGGACAAGGGCATACGACGGGAGCGGGGCGTTCATACGGCCGAACAAGGGCCAGCGGAGGTACGCGTACTACGGAGATGGTGGCAGAGGACCCATCGACGGGTCGAACGAGCCTACGGGGAGGCAAGCGCGAAGGAAGAATCGAAGTCGACGGATCAAACCGGCAGCGAGCCAGGATGCGGATCACGGAAGACTGGTTTCTTACCGGCTGAAATCTCTCACCCTTCAACCGGACTTCGCACATACCGATGGATGTGAGGTTAGGTGGGGGCGGATGTCGTGAAGAATTTCGGCCAGAGGCGGAAACCGGGAAACATTGGCTACATCGGCGGGGTGCAGCGTGTGTACGCACCCATGTACATTTAGTGTGAATAACGAGGGCGCCTTTATGGCGCCGAAGAGTAGTCAAGTCGGGATAGACGGTCCCATGTAAGTCGAGGTTTATCCCACATTGTAACGCATCCCTGTCCTTGTTCTATAAAAGGAAGGGAACACCCTTTGTGAAAGGGTTGCCCATTTTGCATTAGAGGGTATACCGTTAGGTTTAGAGTTAGTTTCTTCTTCTTCTCCCCCTTCGTGTTCACTTAGGGTTTGCTGCAGCTCATCTCCTGCGCAAGACCCCGCTCGGCGCGACGAGCCCGTGAGCTCCCCGACCAGCGGCTTGGCACCTGACGACTACTGTAACCTACCTCGGTCCGGCTCGACGCCGGGAATGTATTCTTCTTTTATATATATATATATACGTTTGCGTCTGTCTGTGTATATTCGCGTCTTCGTTGGTGTCGGGTGCTTTCCCCTTCCTGCATTTCCTGTACTTAAAGGGGTGAGTCGGGTTGGCCTGTGTGTGTGTGTGTGAGTGTGTGTGCGTGAGTCGGTGTTAAACGCTCTCTCTCTCTCTCTCTTCGGTTGCTTCTGGTGTGCTTCTGGGATGCCCCGGAGATGGTGAAGCACGACTTCCTACGCTCCATCACTCCCTAGTCCAAGACCCCCGTGGTCCCGGCTTTCTCCACGCATGTGCGTAACAACGCGACACCGTCTCGTGAGGTTCTTGGCTCATGGAAAAGAACTGTCGGAGTAGTTCACGCTTCGGAACTTCGCGGTGAAATAGTTCTAGAAACTTTGTTCGGACTTCCTGGAATGTTGTGACCTCCCCCACGTCGAGGCGGGAATACCATCGAGCAGTTGGGCCATCGAGGGATAGAGCAAATTCCGCGATTTTGGAGGACTCAATTTTGGCAGCCGATAACTGCTGCATCGAGTGGCTGGCCTGCCATGTGGACACGGAAGTAGGGTTGTGCGATTCCGCTTCGGGGCCGTCTATATATCGTGGGTAAGGGTAAGGCATGGTATCGAGATCTGGGTCTTCAGGTAAAGCCGGAAAAGGGTTAGGGTTAGGTTGGGTGACCTCTAGAGGGCTTGGCGGGGAGATTGGTGCGGAATCAACTCGCGACTGGGTATCGGGTGGCGAGGATTGCAACCGGTGAGCTTTCGATAATTCCTGGAAAGATTGGTCAATGACTGCCGAGTCGGAAGTTCCGTCGACTGGATCAGGGTGTCGGGCAGGTGGCCGAAACCGCGTGATGCGATTGGGCGTCGTAATGGCAGTCGCATTTGAGATGAAGGACCTAGGGGACCTTGATTATTTTCTTGGGATCGAGGTGATCCGAACCCCTGACGGCATATTTCTCTCACAACAACATTATGTCTTGAATATGTTGTGCAAGTTCGGCATCACAGAATGTCGACCTGTCTCCACACCCTTGGACCGAAACCAGAAGCTTCGTCCCAACTCCGGACCGGCCTACAACGAGAAACAGTTCCAACAAATTGTCGGAAGCCTTATTTACTTGACTATCACGCGACCTGACATCAGCTATCCGGTCGGAATGATAAGTCAGTTCATGCAGATGCCAACCGTGGAGCACCTTCAATGCGCGCATCGTATACTGCGATATGTAAGCAGCACGAAGGACCAGGGACTATTATACCGACGAGGTATAACCACAGAGCTAGTCGGTTACACAGATGCAAATTGGACCGGTTTTATGTTTTCCCTTGGGAGTGCAGTTGTTGCGTGGAGCAGCAAAAAGCAGCCAATAGTGGCTCTGTCAAGCACTGAGGTTGAGTACCGGGGCGTGACCATTGCCACTTGCGAAGCCGTTTGGCTTCAGCGATTGCTACGAGACTTGCGGATCGAGGTACCGACCCCGATCCCGATTTATTGTGATAACATCAGCAGCATGCAGCTCGCCAAGAACCCTGTGTTCCATGCTCGCACGAATCACATAGAAGTGCATTATCACTTTGTGCGTGAGCGGGTCCTGAGCGGTGAAGTTGAACTACGGTATGTTCACACGGATCGGCAAGTTGCTGACATCTTCACCAAGCCGCTCGGATCGGACAAGTTGTAGCACTTTACCGACATGCTTGGTGTTCAACATCTCGACATGCCACACTTGAGGGGGAGAAGAAGGGGCAAAGACACCGCTGGAACGGGCAAAGGCAAAGAGACTGTTGCCGACACCGGCAAGGGAAGAACCGGAAGAGGGGGAGACAAGGAGGCTGAAGAAGCCGAGGATGGAAGCAAGGCCAAGTCCCGAACGTGGTCTGATGTGGTGAAGGGCCTTAAACCGAAAGACAAGTCGGAGAATACCGACTCGAACAAGAGCTGGAACGAATCGGGGACAGCTGATTCAGATCAACAGACGGATCCGGATGAACCGAATCAACTAGAGGCTAAGCAGACACGGGTGCAGCGAAAGTCGATGCCATCGCAGAGGAACCGACGGATCAGCAAGATTCGGAGTCACAGTAGCGAAGGAGCTGAGAGGGGCCTATTGAGCAAACATGCCGAGCGAGAAGGTCGAGGCGCACAGAACCAGAAGGGTCATGGCAAACGAGACCGGACCGGATGAGGAGCGCGAGCAAGGCGGAGCGACGCTAGGAGAAGTCGGTTGGAAGAACCAACTGCCATAAAGGCTGACACTAGGATCCAACCTCAAGTTCAACTTGAGGGGGAGTGTTGAGCGGCAAGCTCAACTAGAACCGGATCGGCTGGATAAGCCTGAGCCGGTGAGCGAGACGGATCAGTAAGCCGGTGAGCTGGGGAGCCAGTTAGCCGGATCCAATCGGTAATCGGAAGCCTAGTATTAGTTTAAGACTACTAGGCAGTTATAGTCTCGTAGTAAGTGTCAGATGCTCGTGTGAGCATTGAAGTATGCGGTACTCTTGTCAATTCCACGAGGACTTGTATAAATAGTGCTACTGAGCACAGTTGTATAGATAGAGAGTGTTTTGTTGTTTTGAATATAGCTTTTAGGTTCTGCTCTCGCTGTCTCTCCTGTGTACTCTGTGTATTCTCTACTTTCTCTGTTTTCTAACGCTTCCGCAAGTAATCGTTTACAAGAATGGACATCCGGCCCTCTCTTCTTCCACGCGCAATGATTCGTCCCTCTTTTTCAATGAAGCACCCTTCTTGGTCGAATCGTACTTGCATCCCTTGCTCAACCATTTGGCCGACCGAGACCAAATTCTTCGTGATGGTGGGAACATGCAAGACATTTTTAATGTATGTTTGCTTACCTCTTTCGTCGAACGGAACATTGCCGATGTGCCGAATCGGGTGCGTAGTGTCATCTCCAGTTTCGACATAACCGGGTCGCTCTGGCTCTCGAAATTCGAGAAACCATTCTTTATGAGATGTCATATGGTTTGAGGCTCCGGAGTCAACAAACCATACATCCTCCGGATTGAGGGCACTAGTTGAGGTAGAGGCCGACATAGAGTTTGCTCTATGTTTCATCATGAACATTTCGCTGTCGCGAAATTACGACGAGGATACGTGAACTTTGAGGCAAGACCCCGGGGCCTCCGATCGGAAGATATCAAATTCGTATGCTTATATTAAACAATTAATGGAAAATGAGAAAGATTGACAAATTTCATTAATAAATAGAAAAGAAAAATTACAATCAATCCCAAGATTGGGATTACAAAAGTTTTAGCTTTTGGAGATTACTAGAATAATAGATTAGAAGAAACTAAGATATGGATTCGATAGGAAAATTATATGGCTTCCGTAGGGAAAATTAGGGTTTATGACTTCCGTAAGGAAATTTAGGGTTCTTGGCTTCGCTAAGATAAGAGAGCTCAGAAGGAAAAGAAAAAAAATTAAGATGATATGGAGAGAGCATGAGTGTAGGAAAAAATATGGAATTTTATATGGAGTTCTGCCTTGATCATCTGCATGTCCACTTTTTGTTGCATGGCCTCTACTTTTAGTTGCTTAGCTTTTTCTTTCAGTTGCATCTATTTTTACTTGCATGGCTTTTTCTTTTAGTTGCATGCGACTGTCCACATGACCTTTACTTTTTGCATGCACTCCAACTTTAGTTGCTTGCGTCCACATGGCCTTTACTTTAGTTCTCTTCACTTTACTTTAGTTTGTTGCATGATCCAATCTTCCGTTCGTCCGCGTCCAACCTCGTCCGGTAGCCGGTTCCGCCCGATCGCCGAATCCCTCACCGATCGGTTCCGGTTTGCTTGCTAGTTCCAGTTCTGGTTTGCTTGCCGACCGGTTTCGATTTGCTTGCCGATTTTGCTTGCCGACCGGTTCCGGTTCCGGTTTTGCTTACCAGCCAATTTCCGGATTTGCTTGCTGACCAATTTCCGATTTCACTTGCCGGCCGGTTCCAGTTCCGGTTTGCTTGCCGGTTCCAATTCCAGTTTTGCTTACCGGCCCGGTTTCCGGATTTGCTTACCGTCCGGTTTCCGGTTTGCATACCGGTCGGTTACCAAATTTGCTTACCAGCCGGTTTCCGAATTTGCTTACCGGCCGGTTTCCGGTTTTTGGGAACTTGGCCACCATCATCCATCAAGACAAAGTGGCCAAAGTGCTCTTAGCACAAATGAAAAATGAGGGAGCTCAAGGTGCTTATATAGCCATGGCCTTAAGTTTCTTATCTATGTGGGATAGTTCTAATTTCCCTATCTTCTCAAACTTCATTTTCACATAACTTGATATGTATTTCTCCATTTTGTATATAGTAAAATACGTTTTGAAGCTCTTGAGTATATGCATCTTTCTATAGTAAGCTACTAATCTAATCTATAATAATTATTTATTTATTTTTTTACATAGTGTGTGAAGATTCACACGACACTGCCACGGTCGGAGTTGTGTGCATACATTCCGCCACAATCTTTGTAGTCAAAGTTGTGCCTGTACATTCCGCTATACTCATCGTAGTCGGAATTGTCTGCGTAATTCGTGAGATGTCGGCTTGTGGAAGCCGATTCACGCATCTTCTTTCGACACTCTTCTTCGTGGTGGCCGAGCTTTCCGTAATATCCGCATTCGGTTGCGTTTTGACGACTCGGGCCGGAGCGGAAGCTCCCCCTTCTTGCGAAGGTTCCTTGTTGGCTTCCATTTTGCAGCCGAAATTGGGAGTTGTTGTCGTAGGTCGGACCTCGTCCGCCTTGTCCTTGGCCGAATCGGCCTCTCGCTCGTTCGCGTTGTCGGAGTGTGAATCACACACTACGTGAAATATGTAAAACATTATATCCTATTTAGAGTACGTATAATAAATAAAAATAAAATATTAAAAATATTTATTAGGTGCATAGGGCAGGATTTGAACCCTGTACCTCCACGTAGACAAACCCCAACCTTACCACTATACTAACATATTATGAAATTTAAAGTTATATTAAACTTTATCCCATGTAAATATTCTAGATATGCATGGGTACAAAAAGTTACTCATGCATACACACTCGAGTTAAAAGAAAAGATGGGATAGAAAGCTAATCATGCACATGTAGTGTGCATGAAAACGCATGTTAGATAAAGCATATAGTCTATAGTTAGAGAAAAAGCATGGATTGTGAAGACTCTCCCATCACTATATAAGGATGAGGAGCACAATGTAATAGGGTGTGGATTATTTGGAAATTGGATATATTTCCTAAAACACCAATTAACAAACTATATTCGTGGGATTCACGAAATAATCTATACTTGTGGGATTCACAAGTTCTTTTTTAATCTCTTTCTTTCAATCTAAATACATGTTCTTATCTAAAAATTGATTAATTGAATACAATACACTCGTGGGATTCACAAATTTGTGATCAAAATTGTCTCTTACTATCTAAATATTGATTAAATACACTAAACTCGTGGGATTCACGAGGTTCATAACTTACCTATCTTTCTACCTATTGATTACTAGCCTTCTCTCATATTCTTCTTTCTCCTAGTCCAAAACCCCAGCGGTTCCCACCCGACTCATGCAAACGATCCGGCGCTGAAAGGCACGACAGTGTCCTCTTCCTCCGTTCGAGTGAGTATAGAGCATGTGGCCTTCTGACTCATTGCTCCTTGTACGCACGTGGTTTTCTTCGACCAATAGCATTGATTGGAGCTCGAAGGAGGGAGATTTCTACCTTGCTAGAACGGCGGTTCGCATCGCGCCGAACCATGGTGCGAGGCCACCGAGGCATATTTGCACCATCTCATCATCATCGATACTTACGCTTATTGAGCCGAGCGAGTCGCAAAGCTCCTTGATCTTCACGGTGTATGTCGTGATGGACATGTCCCTTTGTTGAATGTTGTTCAACTCTTGGTGGAGCTGAAGCCTTCTTGTGGTTGTGTTCGCCGCGAAAATCTTTCATAGATTTTCCCATGCCTCCTTCGGCGTCTTGGCTTCGCGAATGTAGCCGAGCATGTGATCGTGAACACATGTCGCCAAGAAATACATCACGCGGCTTGCGGCTTGCTCCCATGTCGCATATCCGGGAGCCGCTTCGGCGGGTCGGCCTTCGTGCTCTCCTTTGATGTAGCTCCAATAGCCTTGTTTGACAAGGTATTGGTGCATCTTGTACTCCCAAGTTGTGAAGTTGTTTCGATCCAACTTCTCGGTAGGGAGAGCGCTCCCCATTTGAGTATTCATTATGTCGATTCTTCTTCTTCTTCTTCTTCTTCTTCTTCTTCTTCTTCTTCATCTTCTTCTTCTCTCTTCGAATGCGAGCTATGTAGTGAAGCTACGATAGTGATGCGTCGGCTCTTGGTCGTCGGCGTGGAGCACAACACACGATCACGATGAGGCGAATGGGCTAGATCGAGCTACCAACCTTGCTCTGATACCATGTAAAGAATCGGGTATGATTCTTGTGTAGAGAAATAGGTGTGAGCTGTGTGTGTGTATGAGAGAGAGAGAGTGTGCGAGTGAGACAAGGAGTAAGACAAAGAGTATACGCAAGATAGATTATATTAACAAAGGAGAAAGACTCAACTCCTATACAAGGTGGGAGGAGGGTGCTTTATATAGTCACCCTCTCTCTTCATTAACTACAAGATTCATGGAGCATGGGGAATGTGAAAGCTCATAAGTTATGTGTCATAGAATATGATTCTATGACTCATACTTAATGCTAGAATACAAAGAGGTGGCATAATGGTGACTCTTGACCGTTTGAGTGTCTATTCACTCTCAAGGTGAGTTCACACACTAGACCAAGTTGAGCTTGATTCTCAACATTAATAAACAAGTAATGTGAGTTTCCATTGGAATTTTTTGGCACATCATCAACAAACTTGGATGCCCTTTGGGCCATGTTTGACACTATCTCAAATTTCTATGAACAATGTTTAGTATATGATCCAATGATGTATTACTCGTATCTTTTATCTCACATTTCCAACGTCAACATGGAAATACAAAAATGATTGTTTTGACATGTAGTTCTAGAATATGCAAAACAGTCACAATATCATGTTGTTGTTAACTATTCCATTGACAAAAAAAAATGCAAAAAGTGAGATACAAAATATTGATATTTTTTGAAGAAATGATGATGTTTGATGGGAGAGACACATGTGGCTAATTAGGAGCACAAATCTATATTGGCAATTACAAGAGAGACGGAGAGAGAAAACCAAATGAAAAGGGGTGCCACACACATCCTCACTATGAGATTGTCAATGACGAGGCTAAAGAAAAAAAACATTAGGATTGCAAGGTTCTAAGGAACGGTCTAGCCAATGTGAAGCTTTGAGCCTAATTGGCCACATCATAGTAAAAAAGAATAGAAGTTTGGGGATGGTGTAGATGATGCAACAACGAGTGTCTCTAAAAGTCGATGCCCAAGTACCACTAAACTTGAGAAGGGAAATGCAATGGTTGGCTATGGTTCCAATGATAGCGCGAATGGTATCTCCAAATTTTCTCATCCAAGATTTAGTGCAATTGAGACATTAAATGAAGTGGTGAAGGTATGGAAAAAGAAGGATCCTTATGAGAATGAAGAAAAACAAAAAGAAGAGGCACTAATCATTACCTCCAAAACCACATTCTCAAACTCAATTATGCTTGACATGAGGTTTGGAAAAGAAGTTGTGCAATAATGATGATGTTGGAGTTCGGAATATGTTGGGGTTGCAAGTCTAAATGATAACACGAATGCAATCCCCAAGGCTTCAAGCCCAAGCCCCACTACGGTCAAGACCTTACTTGAAGAGAATATCAATGAAGATAAGCCCTATGAATTTGAGATGACAATCGTCAAAAGGGTAATAGAGGTAGAACATATGGTAAACTCATCTTTGATCCCAAAACTTGAGCAATCTGCCTATTATCACGTTCAAATAAGATTTCCACACATCTTGAACCTACCAATCCTTGCACAAAATTTTGTCATAGTCATAGTGTGTACTCTCAATTGCAATATTCATTAGTAAAGTTCTTGAACATTGAGTGTTGCTACTCAATTTCACATGTATTGCATGAAAAAATTATCTTTGGTCCGCCATGTCATATTTGACCGTAAAAAGATGATGATAAGATCCTTCTCTCTCTCTCTCTCTCTCTCCATAACCTATTTGAAATAATGAACTATGATAGTTCCATGCATCTTTCTCAAGAACCAATACTAGATTGCTATAAAAGTTATTTTCAAAAGTTTAGGGGAGTGTATATGTCTATAAACTAATGCAAAGATGTCAAATGTGGAGGTAAATTGTATCATGTACATGTAAGAAATTGTTGAAATATGTTATCAAATTGTGGGGATATCAAAGAAAATTGAAGTTTTCCCCCAATTTTTAAGAAAAATGGTGCAAGAAAACTTAGCATTGTCAACTTAAATGCTCCTTAGCATATAGATGAGATTGCATTGTGCATGAATGACCATGGCTCTTTTATCATTTTCTACTCCCCCATATTACTATCTAGTAATCCATAACTCTCCCTTTTTTTCCAAGAAAAACTTCTTCCATTAGTTATAAAATTTTACAAATGAGACGATTATGTACAAATCCCTGTAGGGACGCAATAGTTCCATCTTATGTGGATGCCCACTGACTCAAGAAAGGGAGAGGACGACCATTGTTGGATGAAGGCTATTTGTTGTCTTTCAACTCCATCAGAGCCGCCCTTAAGGCCATCATATTGGCTCTTCAAAGTGGCTATAATTTCACTCCATATCTCTTGCAGTAACCTTGTTGGATGTGCGGTTTGGTTGGAGAAGGCTCGCCTACATCGTTGTTTCCATAGAATCCAAAGAGTTATTGGGCTAACCAATTCCAACACCTCTTGAGATTTGTCATTAAGAGGAGTGGAGTGGACATTGCCATTGGAGGAGAAAAAGACCTCTTGTGCTTTTATCACCAAAGTCATCCCCTCCTCATGATGCTCATATCTACCAACTACGGTCTGCCATGATAGCTAACATATATTTCCCCACTTGATTGAGCTTTGCACCTAGCATAATTGCAACAAGCGGCCAACCCCCCGCCATATTCGATGGGACGTTGGGTAGTCCCATAGAGCGTGTCGTATTGATTCTAGTGCATGTGGGCACTCTACACAATTAGGAGAGCTAAGGTTCCCACGTTGTTATGCTCCCACTGGTAGGGACTTATGTATTAATGGCCATTGGAACGTGGTAATTCGCCTCAAGTGTTGTTGTTTCCAGATTTTCTGCCAAAACTTGGTGATTATTGTGGGAGGAACTTGAAATGTGTCACCTTCACAGCACTCGGCTCTCGGGCGGTTTGAGCAGCTAGAATGTGGCGACCCAATCTAGTTGTGAATTGGAAGAAAGGGATGGGTTTGCTTCCTTGCCCCATGTAGGGGTCATGCCATGTCCATTGCAAAGGGTTCCAACTAACCTTACATAGCCATGTGTTTTCATGAGTACATATGTGCCAATCAGGTTGTACTTTGATCGGATCAGGATCTACAATCCATTTATGACCAGTACACGCGAGTACTCGAATTGCGTTATTCTGTGTTGGTGTCTCAATGTCTCGCAATTCAGAGCCTTTGAGCCTGTCTGGTGGTCCCCTACCTCTCGGGATCAGAGATCCTTCCTCTGCGTGGCCTATCCATTTCTCCATTGTCGTCCTTTGAGTAGCAGATTCCCTAATCAATAGAGCGTTAATGATTTCCGATCTCATAATCCATCTACCCCTGATTCCATGGAGTATGTTCGCCTGATCTTGTAGTGGCAGTGACATAAACTGTTGCCAACATTCTACACTTTTTCCTGGACCATCTACAATGTATCCCCATGACAACCCCTTACGTGATCCCAATAGTTGATTAGATTCATCCTTGATACATGGGTTCCATAGGATACGTTGACTGAGCCAAGCAGGTTCGGATCTCGATTGATCACACTTGGACCCTCGACGAATGTCACACCATGCCTTCCACATGGATGCACTAAATCTATCCTCCAATTGGCGGGAGAAACTAGGTTTGAGATCCATGTTTAGAATCCATCCTGTTTGGGGGGCCCAAATGACCCCTTTTCGTGGCCTAAAGTAAGCGAAACGTAACCCCAGTAGCATTTTCCAACAGTCATTTCTTGGTTGGAGTCCTCGCACCACAAATTTTGCAAGTAAGGCTTTTGATTGTGAAAGGGGATCAATAAGACCCAATCCCCCTCTCGACTCAGGCATTGTGAGTATCAGCCACGCCACCTTCGCGCGAGCTACATGGTCTTCCTTACCAGACCAAATGTAGTTGCGGACCAGTCGTTGAATCTGATGTATACTTTCCTTGGAGATTGTCCAGCATGATAGACTGTACCATGTTGTTGCGAGTAGTACCTGATTTGCCACTATGATGCGACCCGCTAGCGACAGTTTTTTCGAGCTCCAATGTATCAACTTTTGTCGAATGGAATGGATAACGGGTGCAATCATAGTCTCCGGCGGTATGTTGAAAACAATTTGGAAACCCAAATATTTGGTGGTCACTCCTTGATTGATCCATTTGAAAGCGGGATGTGGGTGCCATGCCGGATGTGTTTCCTAAGAGAGCCATATTGCACAGGATTTGTGCCAATTGATCATGGCATTGGATCTCTTGCAAAATACAACTAGCCCACTTTCTAGCTTTTGGAGGTTTTCCAAGTCCCCTTGCATGTAGAACGATGTGTCATCTGCAAATTCTATATCCAGGATGCTTTGGTGAGAATGAGGTACGGGAAGACCACGTAGGTTGAGATGCCACGAGTTGAGAAAGCAAGAGAGTGCTTCGGCGTATAATAGAAATAAGGATGGAGCTAGTGGGCATCCCCGTCGTACAAATCGGGATATTCGGAAAAAGGGGCCCCTTTCACCTACCAGTGAAACACAACTGCTACCATTTCTATAAAGTCTTGCAATGCCTTTGATCCATGTCTCTTGAAAGCCGAGTTCCAGCTAGCATACCCTGTCATATGCTTTCTCAAAATCTAGTAGCACCACCGCTACCTTGTTGTTGGTACGCTTGGCAAGGGCTATTGCTTCCCAGAATGAGAAGAGGTTGTCTAGGATGCTCCGATTTCTAACAAACCCTGTCTAGGATGGATGAATGAGTTGAGGGAGAAGTGGTGTTAAACAACGTGCCACGATTTTTGCGAGCAACTTATAGACAATATTGAGAAGAGTTATGGGCCGCCACTTGCCAATATCGTTGGCATTCCCACCACTTTTAGAATGAGATGTATCATCCCCTGTCCAAATTCCTCGGCATGCTTCCAGAGGTGATGATCTCCTCATATGCCTAGAGGAGGTCTTCTTTAATAGTGTCCCAAAGGCATGTGAAAAAGTGTGGGGTGAGGCCGTCGATTCCAACACAACTATCGGCATCTAAATCAATGAGGGCCTCCCATATCTCGATGATTGATAGGGGACGCACGAGCCATGTATTCATTTCCAGGGTGACTTTCTCGGGTATGCTTTGGAGGATAATATCTTCTCTTATGTCTTCTTTTGTAGCTATAATGTCTTCGGTAAGTAGGCGGTTATAGTAACTTGTGGCAATATTCCTCATTTCGTCGCCATCCTCCGTGGTCGTTCCATCCTCTCGGTTGAGGTTGTGCATCATAGTTCTAGCGTGCCTCGGGCCTTTGGAGCGGAAGAATTCCTTCGTGGTTTTGTCCTCTACTCGAATCCATCGCGCCATGCTTCCATGAAACTCCATGTCATATATTTCCTTTTCCGCCATGCTAAGTTCATGTTTGGTCGTGGCGACTTGTCCTGCGATCCAAATACATGACGAGTATCTCTGTTGGAGTTGTTGTAAGGCTATTAGTCCCCGTTTTGTCCTCTATCGCTTCTCCTGAGCATCCTTGCTTCTGGTCTTGACAATCTCATGTAGGAGAGTTGAAGCTCTTGTTAATTTAGCTAGAAGTTTGTCAGATGTTGATGAGTCATTGACGGGTAATGACCATTGGTTCGAGAGTTGGTCCTGCACCTCTATAAATGTGTAAATAGTGTGTGGGATGCGAGTATGGAATGGGCCCCATTTTTGGTGCAATGGAAAATGACCAGCTACCGAGTAATGGTCAAAGAAAGTCCTGCTTGGAGTTATGTGACACCACCCTCCCTTCGCTTCTAGAGCCTCACCCACATAAATGCGGTCAATGCGAGATAGGGTGGGTCCACTATTCCACCCGTTTGATCGGGAGAATAGGAGAGAATCCCTTTTTCGTTGGAAGTTGTCAAAATGCCAGATGTCTCGTAGGTTAAGGTGGACACATAGCTTCTCCCATTGTTTATGTTCCCTTCCTTATAGAACTATGGGGTTGTTGTTGGAGCTATCGTGAATGGATTCGATCATATTAAAATCCCCTCCAATGCACCACTCTTCTGCACTCGCTACTTGTAGGCGGATGCGGTCCCAAAATGTTGCCCTTTCTGTTCTACTATTTGGAGCATAAACATTCATGAAGTTCCATCGTTGTCCTTGGATGGCCAACGTGCAAAAATATGCCCTACCAGGCAGGTATAAGTGATTCCTAGTGTATTAAGCCTTGGGTTAGATGTTCCTGAATCAAAGTGCAAATACCACCATGATTTCCATCCTCCCCAATTGTTGGCTCCCAAATAGTTCGCCATGATCTTGGTAGAAGGTCTCCAACTTCCTTTAATTGCGTGCTATCGAGGTGGTGTTCCTGCAACATGATGATGTCAACACCACTCCCTAGTAAATATTCTTCAAGATCCCTTCTCAGTTTCCATCTGTTTTGCTAGTCTAGTCTACTTCTAAGCCCTTGCACGTTCCATGTTACAATCTTCATACTCATGGAATGGGGTGGGAGATTGCCAGTTGTTCCTGGTGCTTTGCACAACAGGTCGTGAGTGGGGAGCACTCACCATTTAGACATCCAGTCATTTCAAGGGATGGAATGTTGTTCCAAATCCAAGAGTGGAGTTTGTGGGCTAACATGTGAGTTTCAATAGTCCCTTCTTGCTTCTTATAGAAATAAAAAGAAGTCTGGCGTTAGATGGGTGTTTATAAGAGTTCGCAAGTGGAGTGGCAGGGATGAGGTTCCTCTTCATCCATGGTGCACCAGTATTCTGTGTTATTCCAATGCTTCTTTAGTTTGTTCATGAGGGCTTCATCTCTTATTTTTGTGACAAAACAGGCTGCTTGACTGCATAGGGTATCTTTGATCTTGGACTTGGACCATTCCTCTTGTGCCGGAAGCAAGAGTGGAAAAGAAATTGAGCTCATCGGTACTCCATTCGTGTGTACCGCCGATACATGTACCCTTATTTTGTCCACTTTCGTGTGCCCTATATCGAGCCACTTCAAGGCATTTTGCGGGTGTGGTTCAAGGTCCTGGCTAGTTGTATCACACTCGTTTATGGCTAGGAAGGCTATGATCTGAGGAGTGATATTCAAAATATTGCCTTGATTTGTTGTTCTCCATTGGGTGCAGTTCCGTTAAAGCTCCGCATTAAGGTCTTAACATGACCGATCCTTCGTCGCTTCCCTGTTTTGTAAGCTTTAACGAGAATTTTCTCTTGTGTGTTTGGAGTCACCTTGGGTCTTTCCTTGGGGCTTAAGAAAGCACTAGGGGTGGCGGTGTTCTCATTTGTGGGGGGGAGCTCTTGTAGTAGATAAAAACGATTGGGGCTCACTAGCAATGGAGGATTTTGTGACTGTGGAGTTTGACGTAGGACATGGGATTTCCCCACCACTCGCCATTCCATCACAACCTTATCTGGGGCGTGGTGGGGGAGGTTTTTGATGTCCTATGGTGTCCCGACCTTCCAAGGTCTCCATGGTGGGATCCTTAATGCGTCTCGTGGGGCAGTTCTTTTTTAAATGACCAAGCTTTTTGCATGCAAAACATTGTCTCGGTGCGCCGATCACTTCTATGCGTTGTTCAATCCGTATTCCGTTTTTCCCCAGAATGAGAATGTTGGAAGGAAGTTTGTTGATGTCATGCACCAAGAGGCGGATAGAGGGAAGGCCTAGGTGTTTCTTTAGCTTGTTTGCTAGCGTTAATTCCTCGTCCAATATCATACCCAAGGAGTTTCCAATAGTAGGAAGTAACATATTGTATTCTAAGGATAATCCCAGAAACAACATTCTTACCTTTTTCATGGAATCATCCTGTTGCGTGGCTTTCTCTAGGTTAAAACTGGGGGCCCACTTCTCGAATTGAGGGCACTTCTCAAACTAGGGGGGGGGGCGTGGAAACCCTTAGTGATTAGGGTGAAGTAGTGGCGGCAGGGAGGCTATGACGACACCGCCTGTGGGTCGTCTGCAGGAATGAGTAGAGAGAGGCTATTGTGCCCCACGTCTGCAGATCACCTCCTTGCGTTGGTGCGGTTCAAACCTGCACCGGCTCCGTTTCCGCACCTCCTGCTCCGCTGCTCAGGGTCTTTTGTTGAGGAGCTCGCGCCGCAGACCTCTGCCCTGCACTAGCGCACCGTTCCTCTGTTGCTGCTCTCGTTTAGCCTATCAAGACCTACGTTTATTTGTAATCCATAACTTGTTGTTTGTATTCTACATTATCACAAAATATTTACTTTTTCACAAATATAACATATATGGCACAATCCCAAAATGTGGGTTTGTTCAATGGACTCATTATCTGAAGCTTGGATTATACGAAATGATTATTGAGGTTCCAAAGCAATCATTGTGTAAGTAGGAGAATAAGGTAATCTCTTAACAAATATCGTACTCCATGTATACAAACTTCAAAGCATTTGCATTTGTACCTATATACTTTGATGGTTATCTTTAAGCTAAAATTAGTGTAATAAGCATAATTAATTATCTATTTTAACTATTAGTATTTAAATGTAACTTCGATTTCTTGTTTATTTCTTAATTTAATATTAGTACAATACTTTCTCAACCAAAATATAGAGAGAAAGTCAATTATATTAATGTTGATGTCTTGTTTTGGGAATTTTTTTTCGAGAAAACCCTAACTCAAACCCTCTTTTTTCTTTACAAATCCTCCTCTTTTCCCAATGTTCCCACGACTTCTCAACATAGCCTCTCTAGTTTCTTTTTTTTATGGTTCCATTCCTTCCACCATTATCTCTTGAGCCTTGACATAGCAAGTAGTTGATCACTACCATGGCTTCAAAATGTTAGCAAAGATGGGCATATGTAACCCCCCACAAAAAGGGAAAAAAAAACTTTCCTTGGCTAAGATATCTTATTATTGTTCTCATGATGCCAACAAAGGAAGTCAATGTCATCTTTCTCTTGCCAAAATGCAACAAGTTGGAAGAGGAGAACAATATTAAAGCTTAAAAATGCTAAAGGTACTCAAATCAAAAGCCCTAGAAGGTAAGCTACACTACTTTGAGAAGTTAAAATAGTAATTTAGCATCAAACATAATCATGAAAGCCAAGGAAGAAACAAGATAATTTCTTACCAAACAGATAACATCAATGCATGGCTTAAAGGAGGGTGGACTCAGTCAAACTTCAAATGAACAATTGTTGTCAATGAATAAGATAACGACAAACATTCTCAACCATTATACCAATAAGTTATCCACTATGACCAAATGACAAATATGCTGAATTTTTTAATGTTTATGCCACTTAAAATGTTGGCAAATGGAGGAGAACTGTAATAGTAGATAAGTTCACACACAAGGCTATTTGTTGATCAATACCTTTATTGGTTGATCAAGTGACATAAACCACATAGGAAAGCATGATGAATTCGATTTGCTCAACTCCTAGATCACCAATTGACAAGTCACAATAATGATTAGGTCAATTTGTTGCATGATTCAACATGTTGAAGCACATGGGTAAGCGTGATGCATTCCAACTTGTTTGGTAGTTAGATCAAGAGTAGTCTTGAGGAGGGTGAGATAGTGTGATGAGATGAAGACAAACCAATGCTACGACATAATTATGTGATTGAGCAACATTACTTGATGTTTGTTCATTGATATTGTAAAGCTATAAATAGATATTTGTAATAATTGAAAGCCTAAAGACAGTTTATGAAATTACCCAAAATTTCGAAAGCCTTGAAATGTTGTCAAGCGGGAGTGGAACGTGGGTTCAATTGAGATCTAGCCACACATCGTGCAAAACTTAAGGGAGGGGGGGGGGGGGGGTGAATTGTTAATTTCTCTCCAAAACCGAAAGTAGATGCATGAACCGATTGCAATAATTCCGAGCCTAAATTGCTACTTTTGCTTCGAAGTAGAGGATCCATTTGCTCACCTAGCTCCAAATCAGAAGCCTGACAGTACGAATCAATTGAGTCGAGTGGCTCTACTATCGCACTTTGATCCTGAATGCATAATTGAGCCGTGCTGCTTATGCACATTGCATGTGTAATCTGCTCTTCTCCATTAATCACAGGCTTAGTGGGGGGTAAGTTTGGCTCTTAATGACGTGCTTAGTGTGCTCTTAATCATGTGATTAGTGCGCTGTTAATTACGTACGTGTGTCTTTAAAATTGATTAAAAAACCTTTGATTCAATTTCTCTGAAAATTTGGCGCCTTCGTCGCCATCTCTCTCTCTCTCTCTCTCTGAAGCTGAAGCTGAAGCTGCAGCAGAAGAACTAACGAAGAAGACGAAGGTAGAGATCGTGGCCAATATCTTCATCCCCACGCCATAGCCGGTCAATCCATCTTCTGCTCAAAGAAGAATTCAGTAGAAACCATTACCTGCGACTCTCTCTCTCTCTCAGACACCCATCCTCGTACACACGCTGTTCTCACATCCATGGATATGAATCCTGTACTTCTCCATGAGCTCTCTGATGATGACGACGATGACTTTTGTGCTTCTCACAAGGTGAAAGTTTCTCGTGTCTTAGGCCCTCGTATTTGCTTCACAGGAGAACGTGGATCAGATGAAACGGAGAACAGCTATGGAAGCTTAGATGCAAGAAACTGTGAGATTATTGGAGCTAAATCTATTCCTTTATATGAATCATTCGTCATTCAAAGCAAGGCAAAGAACAAAGCTTTAGATGAAGACGAAGATCTTCAAACTCTCGTACTGAGGAAGCGGAAAGCAAGAACATACGTTTTGGAGGACAGTGACGAAGAAAATTTCAGGCCTTCCCGAAACAAACATGAAGAAATCCAGCGAAAAGCTAGAAACATACCGATGCTGAAGCAGACCGTTGTTATTGATATCACTGATGAAGAAGAGTCCGGTGTTGCTCAAAAGAAAGCTGTAGAAGTGACAGGAGAGTTCAGAAACTTACAGAAGAAACGTGAAGGAGTAATCTCTGAAGAGTTTAGAAACGTAATGGTGAATCAGGATTTGGTTATTGACGATAGTGATGATGGAGAATTCGAACCTGTACAAATGAAACTTAAGGGAACGTCAGGAAATTTTAGAAACGCGATCATGAAGCAGAATGCAGTTGTTCATGACAGTGATAGAGAGTTTGGGCCTGTATTGATGAAACGTAAAGAAACGCCAGGAGGGTTTAGAAACGTAAAGATGAACCAGAATAATGTGGACAATGATGAAGCCATAGCTAGAATGATCCAGGAAGAAGAGGATCTTACAGAGTTTGGTTCTTTAATATGCACTCAAGATGAAGAGACGGAGTCTCAGGTAGACCTCATAAAAAAAACACTGCAAAAATGTGATGAAATTGCTGCATCTTTAAGGAAAGAGCTGAACGTTGGAGGTTCAATCACAGATTCTGGAGGGTGTCATATGGATAGCTATGCTGAAGTAGATCCTTCAGCAGCAAAAATTGTCACACAGGTGTGATAAATCAGGTCCATCTCAGGTCCATCTTATACTATGTCAATTCTTTTACTATATTGAATCTTATACTGTTAAAGCAATGTGTCCTTCGAGTAGCTTTGACGTGAATCATTTTCCTATGGATGGGCACTTTTTACTCTAGAGCTGCCTAGAGGTTTTTTCCCCATGTACCCACATATACATGATATACTCATATGTGGTGGTACAAAGTAATTAGGAAGTTAGGGCTTTACATATAGCACTCACACTCATACTTACTGTTGTTGTTCTCTTCATCAATCTAGAGCTCTTCCAGCCATCTTATTTCCTTTGTGTGATCTCCTTCTCATGTTCTGTGTGTGCTTCTATTCGTGATCACTCATTTTCTCATACCTATCGTGTAGTTTTTTGGATCTCATACTATGAGCCATGTCCTAGTGCATTTTAGTAGTGTTACGTTAGATTTTTCATTTTTCAAAAAATATTCTCATCCTCATTTCCATGTTTTGATAAATTTGGCAGCTTCTATGATCTCTTAAGCTAGAAGAGAAATTGTGGTGTCTGTGAATATTGAAGCTTTGATCAATACTGTGTTGAACCATGTTATTTCAAGGCATTGTTCTAAGATCTTATTATCTGCTCATTTTTAGTCAGACGTGTGTGCTGCTTGTCAAATTAAAGAAAATTATGTACAACTAATTTTGAAGCCCTATCAATTGGTGGGAGTGAATTTTTTGATGCTACTATACCGCAAGAAGGTTGGAGGAGGTATGCCCTCAAAATTTTATTCATAAATTATAAGTATGGATGAAACTTATATATGATGTTTCAGATCAGTATGAATTTTCATAATCTTGAATAATAGGTATACACAATTCATAGAAATATAGTGCAAGCTGTACTCATTTCAAATGTCGAAATAAAATGCCATAAACTTACAAATTAAAAGGCATTGTTCAAGTTTTGAATGAGTAATGCAAAATAAGTTCAGATACATCTGTCTTTACTTACATATTAATCATAGTTCAAAGTAACCGAAAGAAATTGGCCAGGCAAATATTGCCAATGTGTTAGGAGCTACAGGATTGAAGTTGTGAATCAAATAATGATGCACCAATGACAGGTGAATCATGGCTAGATCAAAACTGTCGTAACACGATCCTTGTAAGACCACCTAAATTAGAAAATTAGAAGTCATAATGCAAACTGTGCATGCTCCTGATTCTCTGGAATCTGTAGGTGACTCTGAGTAAGAAGATAAAAATGTTGTGAGTTGCTGAACTGCTCATAGAAGCAACATTGTGCTGCTTTGCTGTGAGAGGGGGTTTGATATATGTATGATGCAGGTTCATAGTAGATAAGATTGTGGGAAATAGAGGGAGATCGCCATTTGGAAAAAATTCCAGAAACTTACAATGCAACTTGCAACTCATCATGCAACACTTAGCAAAATAATACTGATACTAATGTATGTGTATGTATCTATGTCTACCAAGGTGACTAGATGTATGCGTGTTCATCTGTATAAACATGTAATTTTATAGATGCACGCATGTAAATGAACACATCTATGTATTTGTGAATGCACACATGTATTCCCTAGACTTCAAATTGAGGTGTTCTTATTTTATCTAATCATATTGAGAGCTATAATCTGGAGTTCACTTCCATTTGCAAGTATTCTTCGTAATATCTGCAGTGTGAGATAGTTTTCTGTTGCTCTAATTGCAGCTATTCTTGCCGATGAAATGGGTCTAGGGAAGACGATCCAGGTATATTGCAAGTGTGAAGCGGCTGGAAATACTAGGAACAATGGTGAATTCTTTTGAGAATTAAATACTGATCAGAATGCCATGAATACTTGACAGGCAATTTCATTTTTGGCTGTTCTCAATCACTTAGACAGAGACCCAGGTCCACATTTGGTAATTTGCCCAGCTTCCCTGCTAGAGAATTGGTCAAGAGAACTCAAGAAATGGTGCTCACATTTTTCAGTAGTTTCCTACCATGGATCTGAACGATCTGCACTATTTAAGGAGTTGAACCGTATTGCCAAGGCAGGAAAGCCTGCACCATTCAATGTAATGCTTACATGCTATTCACTTTTTGAAAGACAGAGGTACATTAACTTGTAATATTTGAGCTTTATAGGATAATAGGAAACTTATGCTATTGAAACAAACACATATTTTATGTTGTTTGCTATCAGTGCCCAGCAAAAGGATGATAGAAAGCTTTTGAGACGGTTTAAATGGAGTTGTATACTTATGGATGAAGCTCACTTACTAAAAGATAGAGACAGCAGTAGAAGGAAACACCTCTGGGCGTTAGCACAGAAAGCCAAGCAGCGTCTTCTTCTTACAGGAACTCCACTTCAAAATGATCTTCAGGTAAAAAATGTAAGGCTTGCTTTCAGGTTCATCAAACATTACAACTTGGAATGTGATTCATTGTCTTGGCTGTTACAGGAACTGTGGTCTTTACTGGAGTTTATGTTACCAGATATCTTTGATTCCGGTGATATTGACTTGAAGGAGATTTTTGGGAACAGAACAACTAGTGACAACCAAATGGACAATGTGGACCTAATAACTCGTATAAAAGCCATACTTGGACCCTTTGTTCTGAGGCGTTTGAAGTCAGATGTTATGCAGCAGCTTGTGGCAAAGACTCAGAAGGTAGTTTATGTTATTTTTCAAGCATATATATTAATTCAGACTATCAAAGAAGAGCTCCTAAATCGTGCATTTGCAGATTGAAGCACTGGAAATGACAATAGATCAAGCTGAAGCTTACAAGGAAGCACTTGAAGAATACAGGGCAACAGCACGACTGGCACAGTCGGGTCGAGCAGCATCTAAGGAACTAACAAATGCTGTTAAACTTCTTCCGAGACGTCAAGTATCTAATTACTTTACACAGTTCCGAAAGGTATGCTATGGCTATTTCAGGTTTAGGCTATGTTGCATTTATCGATTCACACATCAAACCTTGTGAGGTGGGCTCACTATATGTTTTTGTCCATCACAGATAGCTAACCATCCTTTACTTCTAAGAAGAATCTACACTGATGCTGATGTTGATAGTTTGGCAAAGGCATTGCATCTGAGGGGCGCTTTTGGATTTGAATGCACCTTGGAACGTGTCAGGGAGGAGCTGATGTCTTACAGTGATTATGCATTGCATAAGGTAAGCTCAGAATTTAAATTTTTTTGTTTTTAGAAAACATGCTTCTGTTGATTCAGACATGCTTCTGTTTCCTTTTTTGTTGTTTGGCGGCCAATTTGTATGGAAAGGACGCATTTCAATATTAGAATTTACTACTAGTGTCTCAGTGTTAGAGGCTTTTAGGTCAACTTTTCCTTTCTTCTTTGCTTGATCTAATTTTCTGGATGGACGCCTTTAGGAATAAGAGTGTATGCTTACATTTTGATTTTTCTTGGTCAACTTTTGTAGTACTTGGGCTATTGACAATATGACAAATGAGGGTTAAGAGTTAGAAGATGATCTTTTGCCTCAAAAATAAACTTTTCAACAAATGCAAATGCATCAAGGGTATCATGATGTGAGGGCTCTACTTCAATTTGTGCATATTTCTTTTTCTTTTGCTTGGTTCACCCTTGTGTATTTGCTTGTCTCATGAAGTTATTTTGAATTGATGATTAGATGGTAGATTTATGAACTGTGAAGATTTTCTTTTCTTATCATTGTATGCGAGTAACTATTCTTTCTGCTTAGTTTGAACCTACTGTTCTATTTAAGGGTAGTCTGATTGTAAGCACTTGACTGGATATTGCCATATTCTGACACGTTGCAGATACGTGTCATGCACATATTTAGTTGAGTTGAAGGACATGTTTTCAACATTCCTCTAGTATTTCTTTTTTCTGTCTGTTCATCGAAACCTGCTGTTCCAGTACATGCAAATTGGATCCAAGCAATTAATTGAGTAGATGTTTTCATTTCCATATCTAGGTTTGTTCTAGGATGTATGGTTTTTTCATCTAGTATTAATACAGATACATTCTCTTTGTCAAGCAATGTCATAGTATTGAAGATGCCTAATTGAATGTTGGCTTTGTGAAGGCAGCGCCTCCAAAATTCCACTTAATTGTCCTTTCTATTTCTTGCATTTTGGGTTGATTTATTCTATATTATGGTGTTTAAAATTGGGTGCTTAAAGAAATCATTGATCCAGCCAGAAAATGTACAGCTATGAGTGGCGAAAAATGAAATGTCCTTCACATTCTTAGTATGTGTAAACCTAAAGCTTTCCTAATGCTCTGATTTACTGAACCCAACATGATTACCTGCGACAACAGTTTGGCCCCCTATACTTTCCCTGCTGCATTTGAGATATCATATGATCTTTCTTCTGCTTTTGTGTGGCAATGCTTTCTACATTTTTAATGGTAGAACTCTCTTCGTGAGATTAGGTGTGATTTAACTGTGGCATTTTTAGATCTCAGAATCATATGGAGGACTTGGACAGCGAGGAGTTCTCAGCAACAGTTACGCCCTTGAATCTGCAAAATGTCAGGTGGTTTTCTTTTCGTGTTGAAGGCTGCCGCCTGTTCTATTGAGAGATAATGGGACTGACCATGAGTCATTGTTCCAGGCATTATCAAAGCTTCTTCCAAAGTTGAAAAAGGAAGCTCATCGAGTACTTATTTTCAGTCAATGGACTGGAATGATGGATATTCTTGAATGGGCTTTGGATGTTATGGAGCTCGAATATACACGATTAGATGGAAGGTGATGAAAAATATGTTTTATAGTCTTAGCTTTAATAGTGAAAGAAATGCTTTAACAAATGTGTATCCTGATAATTACATTCACGATTTTCCATGTGTTAGCTCACAACATAGTGGAATAAGAGCAATAAATTTAGGTTTCCCTTTAGGGTCCTTTCTCATGTTTCACATTAGTGAGTTTTATTTCTGGTGAAACACATTTTTGTGACTATGGCCGTAAGTGGTCTCATTTGGATCTGATCTAGTGCAACACAGCATATTGTGCATATTCCCACCTTTGAAGCCACAATTTAACTCCATGTAAGTTATAAGACATTATTTTTGCGAATGTTAAGACTGCTGACAGTTCATGCAACTCATTTATACACCCCTTCAATATTATGAGCACAGGTTTCGGTAGATGATGCAAAATGAAACAAGATTATGACTCTGACTGGGTGCGATGCATTCTATCTTTGTCACCATTACCATTATTATTGGCCCTAAGAAACTGCTTTTTCATGTCATTCCTTTCTATACGCCATCTGTCTCCATTGCCCTAAGTATGTAATATTATTATTCGAAGCCCATCCACTGTACATTTTTGCAAATGTGCTGAAAGTGCAGAAATGCTTGATTTTGGATGTGGCGACTAAATTTGTATATGTATATGTATGTATTTATACATTATTATGCAGTACACCAGTGGCAGAGCGTCAAAATATTATTGATGATTACAACAATGATCTTGATATATTTGCATGTTTGCTATCTACACGAGCTGGGGGTCAAGGCCTGAACTTGACGGGCGCTGATACAGTCATTATTCATGATATGGACTTCAATCCACAAATGGATAGACAAGCAGAGGATCGTTGTCATCGCATTGGACAGACAAAGCCTGTCACCGTGTACAGGTAAGATCTATAAGGGGTATTCTGGAATTTCGTGTAATTTCCCAAATGCCCAGTTGTTTTTGTTATTTTGCAAAGTGCTCATGTCAGTCCCCTCTTAAGCAATTATATGGTCTGTATTTCCTCGTTCTCTCATCTGGGGGGTTGACAAGAGGCATATGGAGAAATAAAGAACATGGGCACGTAACGGGGAAATAAAGAATATAGCAATATTTCAGAGATTTCTACCAATCTATAAGTGTGGTTCCACAAGTTTATTTATTTTCCCTGATCTTTTATCTGAATGTATTGTCAACGACCAGGCTTGTCACAAAGGGGACTGTTGATGAGGATATATATAGCATTGCGAAGCGGAAGTTAATTCTTGACGCTGCTGTTTTAGAAACAGGAACAGAAGTGGATGACAACAATAATGAAAATGAAGTCCTTAGGATGGGTGCTATATTGTCTGCAATTCTTGATGCAGCACCATCATAAGACCAATGTGTGATATTAGGTTTTCCATTTTGACTATGACAATGTTTGAATAAGCAGCAGGCATATATCTGCATTTCTTCAAGGCAATAAACTGATCCTCGCAAGTATGAAGGAGGGCAAGAACTGAAAAGACTAGAGTTCTTAAAGGCTGGGAGATCTTGAAAGTATATTAATAATCCTAGAGAATCCAATTATGTTTCAAAAGGGCTTTATGGAAGGGTAATTAACTCAAGACAGAATCTGCAGTCCGACTTACCATATTCATACTTAAAGCAGCACTACAGTTTTCACTCCGCATCTGGCAGTGTCCTGGTGCTTGATGGGGATGAATGTGGTTAACTCCAGTGACTTGTACCACATTGTTCAATGTCAAGTGCAAATGAGAAATGTATGGTGAAAAGGTAGGCACTTGAATGGTTACTGGAATACCAGCTCTTTCGATTTGGATGTGGTTCTCAGAATAAAAAGCCTATATGAGCATATGATAAATGTAAGAGAGATGATGGGTTTATGCCATAGTCACCTTTCAACACATCATGGATTGCATTGCGCGATGCTTGGAGTTTGTAATAGCACGCACACACGCACACATATATAGAGAGAGGCAAGGAATTTAGGACCTTTAGATGAGAAGACACTTGGTGAGGAATGGGCAGAGCCCACATACAATTTCTGAAATTCAAAGAAGCTCCACATGCTTGATGTTTATATAACTTCCCATGGGCAATTATGGATTTTTAACATGCTTTTGTTTTCTTTCTGCATGGGACATTTTAGATACTAAACTCGTGTTTGATCCTTGGCGAACTTGATATAACCATCGTTCTCTGTATCTTTTTCATTTAGGTGTTGTATCAAATTATGATATAGTTAAGTGCATTATTGTGGTTCTAATTCCTAGACACTAGAGCTATCATCGTGTAGCCTTATGGGGTCAAGAAACTAAATGTTCTCAATAAGGTGAATGAAGATTATTATCATCTCTCCCTTGTTGTTTGGCTCAATTGACATGAGGTTGGTATTTGTAGATGGCTCAATAGGTTAATTTGCGTGATCTTGACTCAGAAACAATATCGTTCTAGTTTAGTGTGTTAGAGCGATGTTATGTAGGTCGTAGTCATTGTGATTGTGATGAATCACCAGGAAAGATTGTAGAAGTAAATGATTAAGGGAAGTGATGGTTGGGGTAAAGAGGAGGGTTTATGTGAAATAGATACAGAAGAGGATGAACTGAAATTTAAATACTTTTATAACTTGAATATATCAATTTACACCACTTAAAAATCATTTTGAGAATGTGAGATCACATAACTTGCACCTCTCGTGTATGTGTAAGGAGAGAGATTCTAATTCTCGTGATGGCAAAATCTCTTGTGATAGGCTATTCCCCTTTCTCTTTGTTCGTTATCACCTTCCTTTGTTTTCCTTGTCAAAGGCAACTCTTCCTTTTCTCCCTCTTTATTCTCCCTTACCAATATCACTATCTGCTTCTTCCTCCTCACTTTACACTCTTGCTCCCTAATGCTATTGCTGGCCTCTTCTTGCCATTCCTTAATTTCTTCCTTTGTTTTGTTTTGTTCATTTGTTGGTCCCCTCCCTGCCCCAAGTGGTTTTTATATAGGTTACTCACCACCCTCATTGGGGTGGTTAAGATGCTTCTAGGCTTCTCTAGTACTTTTGAGAAGTTTCAAGAACCTTCTTTTAACAACTTCAAAAATGGTTATATTCAATTTTGGGCCAATCATTCCCTCAAATTATACATATGGCATTATATATAGGGCCTATATTAATACTAACAATCGGCAATGGTTCGGTTCGTTTCGGGTTGAGAGTGTCAAACTCAAACCATTTAAAAAACTTGAAACTTAAACTGAACCATGAAACCATTCGAAATCTTTTTAACCAAAACCGTTCAAACCGAACCATTACAAAAAATCCAAATGGTTTTAGAGAATTTCAAACCATTAAACCATTAAAACCGTGGTTTTGCAGTTTGGTTTCAAATTGCAAGTTAGATCAAAATTCAAAAATTCAAAAATTTCAATATGTCAAATTTTAATGATTTTTCCTAAAATGTCAGAACTAGGCTTTACAATGAAAAGGTTGCTCAAAAAATATTTAAGAAACTTTTGCTTACTCTGTAAAATTAGTTAGGGAATTCCAACAAAGGAGGAATCAAATTATGCCAGCTGTAGCTAAGCTATGGTTAAGTAATAGTATTCCTATGCATTCAGTATTGGTGTTTTGGAAATGGTTGTGGGCTCTACAGATTTCTTGCAAAATCATTACATTTAAATGGTTATGTGTCAATTATGCACTTCCAGTCTTGGAAAAGATGCATATAGATGATGGAAGAAAAAGTTGCTCTTTTTGTGGGTTTCATTTGGAATCAATGCAACATTGTATTATGGAATTGTATGGCTACATGTGCTATTGGGAAATGTATGTTGCGCTTCATTGATGTTGCATATGGACCTAATGTGATTACATAGGGAAATATCTTTTGGATGGATGTAAATGTAGAGAAGCATAGTTATGAAAGGAAAAAAATATTAGTTACCTTTCAAACTAGCGAAGGGCAAGTTAAGGACATAGCAGACTTAGGCTCAAATTGGTTGAATGTAGATGCCACAGTATGGGCTATGATATCATCGTGATTTTGTGGCAAATATGGATAGCTCGATGCAAAAATGTGTTAAGCAAATAAAGCAGAATCCTATTCATTGTGTGAAGGAAAGTTGGTCAATGCTTATTTCAATTTTAAAAGGTCAATATGACTCCTTCACTGGTAATGAAGATGCCATTTTTCTCAAACAAAGGTCCTTTAAAGGCAAGTGGAAGGATTTGTTCGTCTTTGTGGAGAGAAATGACAAAATGACTTGGCAATATCTACCCCCTCAATGGTTGTTTCCTCCATAGGTAGAGTTTGTTTTACCTTATGACATAATGGGGGCTCTACTTTTTTCTCTTCTATCTTACCTATCTTATGCTCCGGGCCAACACGCCTACACAAGCGGCCGGGAACCGCTCACAACCTTTCCCACACACTGAGCACGGTGACACCAACAACTCGACATCCGTTACCTGCTTTAAATGTAACCAACCCGACCACTACGCTACCCAATGCCCAACCACAGACCGCGGCAAGGCTCCGACCGTGAATATTATTATGGCCGACATTCAACACGTCACTACACGTAGCAAAACCCAAGCCATCCAATGTCAAGTACAAGATGATGTCCGCCAAGCAACCAAGGAATGGATTGACACCGCTAATAAAAGCAACGTGGAGTGGATGGACACAGAGATGCAGGACGTGACCTTCAGAGCACCACAGCCCGCAGGACCATCCACCGCGGCAAAAGATGACCATCTATGGGAAGCCCTTACTAGTTCTAGGATCTCGCTGGCATTGCATAAGCTTTTACTGCTCATGCCGCGCTTTCGGGATACCTTGGCTACGCTCACGACTAACGACAAATCGGTCGCAACCCCTGTTAACCTGGCAGAGCCAGGGACGGGCCCACCCATCATGGATTCCCAGAATACAGTCGTGAAAATTATGCTTAAAGGACGCGACCTTCATGGATGCATAATCGACGGTGGCTCTGGCGTCAACGACATCAGCGAGGCCACATGTCACACACTTGGTCTGAACCAATGGGAACCTTCCCCCTTTTGGCTTCGGATGGCTGATACACGATCGGTTCGCCCCATAGGGTTAACCCGCCACCTCGACTTCACGTTAGGAGGCCACATGTTCACTATCTCGGCAGTCGTGTTACGCCTCTACCCAATGCTGCTTGGCCGACCCTGGCTGCGCACAGCAAATATTAAGCAACATTGGTAGCGAAATATGATCTCTTTCCGCTGGGGGAAGACCAAGGTACGGGTAATAACAGAAGAACGCCTAACCACGCCCCACAACACCACACCCTCATACGTGGAAGGGGTACACATGCTCGATGGGTTAGCCGACGAAGAGGTGGATGACTTCCTGGAAGATTATCCCACTATCATACCCTTCTTCGAAATAAACGCCATCTCGGCCTTCGGCACACCACCGGACGAGGATGTCATGGCAGATTCACTTCCCTAGGACGAGGCCGATTCCACAACTATCGTGGAATTACGACAAGCTCGAGAGGCGTTTGAACGAGAACTCACCATCTCCCAGCGAGTCAAAGCATCAACGCTCGAGTCACTGAACCTCGGCTCCGACGAGAACCCGCAGACACTAGAAATCGCTAACAACTTACCAGCCGACAAACGGTCAGCCTTGATACGCCTGCTCACGGAGTATCAGGATGTATTCGCATGGTCTTACACTGATATGAAGGGATTGGATCCCCAATATTACCAACACCAAGTACACCTCCTGCCTAACATTCGGTTGGTTCAACAACGACGGTACCGTATGAACCCCAACTACGCAGCTAAGGTCAAAGAGGAAATCAACAAACTCCTATGAGCAGGTTTTATACGCCCAGTAAAAAGAGCCACATGGTTAGGCCCAATCGTCGTCGTCCCCAAGAAAAACGGGAAAATCCACGTTTGCGTTGATTCCTGCAAATGCAATGCCGCGACAGTCACGGATGGGTTTCCTCTCCCGTTCACGGATAGTGTCCTCAACACGGTGGCTGGTCATGAATGCTACAGTTTCCTCGATGGGTTTAGTGGCTATAATCAAATCAGAATGCACCCGGACGATTAGGAGAAAACGACATTTGTCACAGAATGGGGTATCTTCGTGGCCGAGGTAATGATGTTCAGATTAAAGACGGCATTGACCACATTCCAATGCATCCTCACAGAGATTTTCAATGAGTATATCCTGACGTTCATGCAAGTTTTCCTCGACGACTTTGCCGTGTATGGCCAGCGGCTGGAGCATATGACCCAGCTACGCCTCTGTCTCGATCGATGTCGACAAGCTCAGTTGAGCTTAAATCCGGCAAAATGCGCATTCTTGGTGACAAGAGGCAACCTGCTCGGGCACATAGTCAGCAAGGAAGGTATCGCCATGGACCCGGATAAAGTGCAAGCCATTCTGAACACTCCCGCGCCCTCTACCACGAAGGCTCTTAGTTGATTCCTGGGCCAAATCAGATGGCATTGTCGGATGTTACGACACCTGGCCGATTTCGTGACTCCATAGCACGCGGCGGTGCATAGACTCCCATTTCAGTGGTCTTCAATAGAAGACGAAGCTTACCAAGCCTTGAAGTTAATGCTCTCCCATGCCCCTGTTGTACAGACACCAGTCTAGTCGAAACCTTTTCACGTCTTCGTAGACGCATCAGATATAGCCATCGGCAGCGCGCTCATGCAACGCACACCACCAAATTGGTACCGGCCAGTGTATTACACTAGCCGACGACTCTCGGTCGCGGAGAAGAACTACTCAACAACTGAATGTGAGGCCCTCGGTATGGTCTACAACATCAACAAATTCCGGCATTACCTCTTGGGCCAGAAATTCATATTCCACGTCGATCACTCGGCTCTCCTCTACTTGGTTAATAAGCAGGCCCTCACAGGTCGCCTGGTCCGATGGATGCTCTTGCTACAAGAGTTTGATTTTCAGATCTAGCACCGGCCCAAAGTCCAACACGTCGTAGCTGACTACCTGAGCTACCTCGAGTCAGGAGAACCAGCCAAGTATACGTAAGATGATCTACCCGACGCCGCCCTTTTCAATCTCGCAACGGTGCCAGAAGAAAATGAAGATGAATGGATCACGGAGATGACCCATTTTCTTAGCACTGGCCTTCCTCCTGACCACTTGACCCTCGACGCTCAGAAATGACTAGCGATTAGGAGCCGAAACTTTTGCCTGGTCTCCAACACCCTCTACCACAAAGGCTTGGACGGCATCTGGCGCCGTGCAATCCGTCAATTCAAGAAACAGACAATCCTCCAGGAGGCACATCACAGAATCGCAGGGGGACATTATGCTAGAGAGGCCACGACAAGAAAAATATGGCAGAGTGGCTTGTGGTGGCCCACAACAAAAAAAGATGCTCATGAATTCTGTCGACAGTGCGATCTGTGTCAACGCATGGGACAACCGACCGAGCAAGCCCGGATGCCGCACCAACCCATTCTCCCGTTAGAGCCATTTCAAAAGTGGGGGTTAGATTTTGTGGGACCTTTCAAACCATCCATTGCTCGCACCGGTAACAAATACATAATCGTGGCCATGGACTATTGCACAAAATGGGTCGAGGCTAAGGCACTACGGGATAACACGACTGCATCCACGGCAAAATTTGTATACGAACATCTATGGTGCCGATATGGATGCCCAATTGAGCTCATTAGTGACCAAGGCGGGCATTTTATAAACCACATAATTCACGAGCTCACTACACACTACGCGGTCGTACATAAGAAAAGTACACCGTACTATCCTCAGGCAAACAGATTGGCGGAATCTACTAATAAAATTTTGCAAACAATCCTGAAAAAGATCGTCAATGAGAACCACACCGATTGGGATGATAAGCTCCAGAGTGCATTATGGGCATATCGCACCACATTTAAAACTAGCATTCAATCTACACCTTTTCGAATGGCCTTTGGTTTGGAAGCAGTCATGCCGATCAAGTTCCAAGTTCCTAGAATGTTGGGTTGTAGGCCCATAGCTTCTCCAATCGACCAAAAGATCAAGCTAACTGAACTTGCGGGAGAGAAAGTTGACCGTGAAAGGTATCAAAGATTGGTAGGTCGGTTGATTTATTTGACTGACACCCGTCCAGATATTTCATTTGCAGTAAGTGTGGTAAGTCGCTACATGCATGATCCAAGGAAAGATCATATGGATGCAGTGTACCATATTCTGAGATATCTCAAAGGTGCCCCGGGGAAGGGGTTGATCTTTAGAAAACATGGTCATTTTAATGTTGAGGGCTATTGTGATTCTGATTAGGCTAGTTGTGTTGATGATAGGAAATCCACATCAGGATATTGCATGTTTGTTGGGGGCAATATGGTCTCTTGGAAGAGTAAGAAATAGTTAGTAGTAGCAAGGTCAACAACCGAAGCTGAGTATAGAGTTATTGTTGTAGGAGTTGCGGAGATGTTATGGCTGAGAACTCTCCTAGTAGAACTAAAGGTGAATAAAAAAAATCAGATGATGTTGTGGTGTGACAATAAGTCGGCAATCAACATTGCCAACAATCTGGTACAACATGATAGGACCAAACACATCAAAATCGACAGATTCTTTATCAAAGACCGTAGTCTTCCAATTCAGAGTTGGTGGCATAGTTTCTGAGTTGCCAAGTTGTGGAAGCCAACTCACCTCTTTTCTTTTGACACTCCTCTTCACGATGCTAGATCTTCCCACAATAGTTGCATGTAAAGGGCCTGTTTTGCTGGCCTTGTTCGGCATGGAAGTTCCCTCTTCTTCCGAAGGTTCCTCGTATGCTTCTGTCTTCTTCCCGAAGGTTTGAGTTAGCTTCGTGAGATGGGTTAAATCGACCTCCTTTGCCATGGCCAAATCGACCTCTTTTGTCGTGACCTTGTCCTCGGCAACCATTTGAGTTTGAAAAGAACATATGTCTTTCCGATGTCTTAATCTTGGTTTGTTCATGGTTTTCTTCAACTAATAGCATAGATTGAAGGTCGAAGAACGAATGTGGTTTTTCTCTTGCCAAGATTTTCTTCCTTATTGGATCGAACCGTTGTGCGAGGCTGCCCAAACATACTTGAACCATCTCATCTTCATCGATATTTATGTTGATGGAGCCAAGAGAGTCACAAATGTTCTTGATCTTGCTGGTGTAGTCCAACACGGACATGTCCTTTTGCCAAATGTTGTTCAACTCTTGCCAAAGTTGAAGCTTGTGGGCGGTCGTGTTGGCGGTGAAGATTCTTCTCAAGTTCTCCCACGCTTCTTTAGGCATCTTGGCGTCTCAAATGTGGCTAAGCATGTGATCATGGACACATGTTACCAAATAATACATTACCTGACTTGCTCCTTGCTCCCACGTTGGCTAGTTGGCATTTGTGATGTTGGGTTTATTTTTGAGGTCGTCATTGATGTAACTCCAATATCCTTGACCGACTAGGTATTGGTTCATCTTGTACTCCCAAGATGAGAAATTGCTCCGGTCTAGCTTTTCACTAGGGAGCGAACTATCCATTTATGCATTCATGTTGATGTAGTGTCTTCCTTTTCGGCTTTTCTTCCTTCAATCACATACATGTGCTATGTAGTGGCACTACGATAGTGGATAGCCTCGGTTGTCATAGGCATCTTGAACACACAATCACAAAGGGGTGGATGGGTTTAGGGATATACTAAACCACACACTCAAATACCATGTTAATAATTAGATAATGAACTAAGGGTTAATTAGTATCTAATTACGTGAGTAGTTAATCACGTATGTGATTAAGCAGCGGAAGACTATGTGATATGTGTGTGTGTGTGTGAGTAAGGAAGTTAAGTGAGAGATGGAGAGTAAATAAACTTATGAACAATAAGACAAATGGGGGATGATTAACAAGAGTGTAGCTTGAAGACCTTTCTCTTTATTAATAAGCATCAAGTTACAAAAATACCCACAATGAGGTATATATACATCTCTTGTGCAAAGGTGCACATGTGTGAGGAGAATATAGGTACAAGAGTGTAAGTCCCATATTAAATGAACTTGGAAGTGGGGGATCTAGAATGTATCCTGACGCAAGTACTAAGTACAAAATCCTATTTAAGACTTTATAGTCAACACACTAATTAGATTCTATTCATGTAACTATGAAGTTACATGATTGACTAAATGGCTAAACCTAGTTGAACTTGATATCTCAAGAGAAGGCCAATGCATTATATTGCAAGAACATGTGACAATGGATGGCAATGGAGGCAAAAATATAAGCTTTGAGGGAAAGGTAATGGAAGCTTGGCACATCACCATGTGCGTCAGTGCTCGAAGGTTCAAACCTCAAATTGTTTTCAAATGGAGCAAGCATAAATAAATCAGATTAAGAGCACAAGTGAGATATATGCATCCACGAAGAGAAAGAACCCGAAGGAAGTTGTGGGCTTGAGGTTAGGATGAGTCCTACTTCATATTTAGATACAAATCTGTATTTTGGACTCAATGAGATCAAGCTAGGTGTGCGCCGATAACTCATGGAGAATGAGAAGAGATGGGAAGTGAGGAAAGAGGAAAACACTTGGAGCTCATATGATGATTCAAGAAGGAGTAGAGATAAGGTTCGCACACTTATATTATATGATGGGTTATGTTTAAAACAAAAAGTGCAAAAGACGACAACAAAGACTCTGAAAAAGAGGCAATATGGAAACAAGGTTTGGTGGATTGAGTGTTCTCCATGGGTATGGTGGAAGGAATGGTCTGGTGGTGTTGAAAGAAGAAAGATAAGGAACCATCGGTTTAGGTTCTAGGTCAATCCAACATAGATAGTTAGGTTCCAACTTGATGGAGGCAAGACCTAGCATGCAAGAACTACTCAAGAAGAGGCGACGTGGTCGTCGTTCATTGGGACGTTGCACTGAAACTCGAGGATCTCCCCCTAAATCTTTACTCGTGATCTTATCCTCTCTATTTGCTCCTATCTTATTCCTATCATTCTTAAATTATCACTTGTTCACTCCATGTAGCGAATTCAAATTTTTCTTGTTGTACTTTCACTCTATTAAATTTACTATGGAGCTCACAAAATCTTAATATTTTATTTTTTCATTATTCTATGCGCCTAACACAAAGACTTCATGATAAGGATGGTGTTGGAATTTTTGGCTCAGAATTTCGAGCTTGGGACATAAAGTTACGTGAATTTTCACAAAAGTGCATAAATCAAGTCATCGAATCATCTTGTTGGGAAATTCATCACGTCAATATGAATCCTTCTTCACGAGCCTTCGACTATGAAGATCCTTAGACTCTATGGACCCTTTGACTCTAAGGAGCCTTCGAGTCTGAGGAGCCTTCGACTTTGAAGAGCTTTCCACTCTCAAGAGCCTTCGAGTCTTGTGACGTTTTGACTCTTGAGAGCCTTCGAGTCCTGTGACCTTTCAACTCATGGGAGCCTTCGAGTCTCCAAACATTCGTTCCCTCCCAGTCTCAGCGTCCTCCCTGGTCCAAGTCTCTTGTGGTCTCGCTCGAGCAGTACACACATGCCCATAGCTTAGCGACAATGTGTATTACAAATATAAAGTAGGTTTTAGACACAAGGCATTTTGACTCAACATCCAATGCATTCATGCCCTCATCAAGTAGTAAAATGTGAGGATTTTTCAAAATCTCTCGTGCAATTGCAATCCTCTAATTCTGACTACTAGATAACCGAGTACCGTGCTCTTCCACTATAGTATCAAAACCCTAAAAGAGCATCATGAAATCACCATCTATAATGTTTTGGGTCATAAACAAATGAATAAACACTTAACCCTTATAACCATTGTTATGCTACTATATTATGATGTACACATAGTCGAGGGAAAAGAACATATGTACATATCTCTAGCAATTGTGACATGAAGGTAGATGCATTTACTAAACCAACCACCTATTGAAACCCCTCAAGTGTTGCATTGTCCTCCCCATATGATGTATTGTTCTTAATGGATGTTCGAAAAAGAACTAGCTCTTAACCAACAAGCCCTATTTGGTTTCCAAACCATTTCAGTTGTAAAAGCTTGATATTGATTCCATGCAACAAAGTCATTCCACCTTGGGGATCATAAAACCTCTCAATTAAGTTGATTAGTGTTGACTTGCCATTGCCACTCTCACCAACTAGGGCAACAATTGTCTTGCGAGCAATGTGAATGGATAACTTTGAAAATATCTTAACTTCAGGGCGTGTGGGATACAGGAAATCCACATTCACAAACTCAGTGTCTTTGTGTACATCCTCCAACACATCCCCTTTCGTGTGGTCAATGTCAATTTTTGGTACCCCTTCTAAGCTCCTACTTTTCCACAAGCAAAGGCACTGATTGAAGGTGAAGCTTTACCCAAACAATTCAAAAACTTGACGTAAGGATGATGATGCTCTTAAAATTCAAAAACTACATATGAAATCAAGGGATGCAACCAAATAATTTATTGCATGTATATATATGTATATTGGTTTGAGGTAAACCCACATTTATGCTTGTTCATTTATATATTCAGTAAACACACTACATGCATATCCCTATACATACACAAAACACACTACACTCATTCAAATAAAACTCAACATCAAGAAAGTTTGCATGTGAAGTTAATCTCTGTGTTTTTAAGGAGTTCCAATGATCTACCTTGCTAAATGTAATTATACAGTCCCTACCATCAAATATATAAATCTGGTCACCTTACATGCATTGAAATTCATAGACTTTGCATTAAAGGTCATCAATGTTGAACTAAATTATCGATAGTATTTAATGAACTTATGGGTGGAGAAGGACATATGCTAAGAGCACCCAAGCCAACTCTTAGTTTCCCATGAATGTTCAACAAATCAAAGAAATTGTAAATAAATAGATCTTGATGGCACTTGTCTTAAACTTTGAAAAAGGATATAAGATTGTGATTGATTATCTATTAATCCCTCTTATACCTAGCATAGTCTTGCCTTATGATAATTTTGACAATACAAATTCTTCATAATGTCTTGCAACTGAACTAGAATATCCAAAAGCTCTTTGGCATGTTGATTATTCATCAATAGTACATTGCATCATAAGAATATGTGAAAACTTATCAATCAATTGCTTACGTCTTTTCGCATTAGTCAAACCATACATACGGTGAATATCAATGATGTTTTTTATATTGTATCCCATGCATGCCATCCCTTTGATTAACATGTTCTAAAAATATACCAAAAATTTGTTGCAAATAGGCATCAAATAAGGAATGGAACAATAAAGAAGAATTAAACCTCAAAGAAACTCTGTCAATCAACAGTTTGTACATATCTACCGCATGTTGTTTCGAAACATATTGGAAAATGATCTGAGGTTACAACCTCTTGCATAATTGGCATATTAAGCATCTTTGGAAGATGGGTTTAAGTTTTAAGAGGAAATGTTTACTTTCCTCTTTGCATAGTACTCTAATCTATTTAGAGCAGAACATTCGTGACCTATTGATAGTGAATTGTTTTTGGACTCTCGTGGTTTTTATCCCTCGAGGGTTTTCCACGTTAACTTGCATTGTGCATGATTTTGTTGTTTTTCTTGAATAACTTGCACAAGATAATCTTTATTCCTTAATAAGTTTTAGAGTGCTATTGTAAATCTCAACAAGCACAATTTGTTGTGTAATTTGTTATTTTTCTTGAATAACTTGCTCAAGATAATCTTTGTTCCCTAATAAGTTTTAAAGTGCTATTGTAAATCTGAACAAGCATATTTTGGACTAGGTTCCATCGTTTTTATCCCTCCTTGAGGGTTTTCCACATTGACTTGCATCGCACATAATTTCGTTGTTTTTCTTGAATATCTTGCACAAGATAATCTCAACAGGGATACATAAATTTCATTCTCATTTGTCCTCTTCAAAGTAAATGGTAATATATTTAATTTAAGCTCATATATCAATAGCAAACTAGTCAAAATTGCTAAAATGATTAATCCCATGTGAATAAATTCAAAATTTGAGTGATTCAAGGAACCTAAGGTGCTTAAATCCCTTAGTCAACATATTATATATGGCAATCTATCTTTATGATGCATTTTCACAAAACACGTGTACCATTCTCTTTGTACAAGTGCATCAAGACTTGAAGCCTCCGGAAGTATATGATGGGGATAACGAAATATATTGGCTTCCATAAAATCAGAGATAGGCAATAGGCTATCTTTATACACAAGGAAATGCCCACAAAATCGTCAGTTCAATTTTCATCGCAAGGACACATTTCACAATACATAGTTATTCTTTTGTATATATGTATCTTAGACTTAAGCCTTCAAGTTCTATCCAAAATTTCGGAAGTCTTTGTTTGCAACATATTCTCTTCCATTGATGGATAGATAGATGACCATGAGGTAGTTTTCTCATTATACATAAATGCTCACAAAAATTACAACTACAACATAGAATGATGTTATGGAGGGAATTCAATGATGGGGGAATCACCAAGTGAAGTTGAGCGATGCAGACTCTTGGAATAAGTAACTGATGAAAGTGGAGAATGTGTTTTCATCTCAAACAAAGGCAAGGGATCAACCGCATTCGGTCTTGATGGTGCAATATATGGTAAGGAGGGTTCTCTTTTCGGAGGTATAGGAAGCTTATGCAGCTCACTGATGATAGGGCCAGACAAACCTGCTTTTATTGGAGAAGTATAGGGTGATATCCTAGGCAATACAAAAACAGAGGTTCTATTTAACTGAGAACCATGGTGATTGTCGGTGGTATCTGCCAAAACATCTCCAACATTTCCAATAATTTGCTTATTGTGCATTTTCGTCTTTGATTGCAAGGGCCCAGAGTGGCCATATCTGGCCTGAGATTGATTATGTTTCAACGTAGAGGATGTATCAATGTCCTCTTTGTGTGAGAAATTCATAGGGGAATCTATTACATGTTCAGATGATAGGTTAATCCGTCCATTTTCATGAGGGTCTTCTCTATCATATACCTCTTCCTTGAGTAGGTGGTGAACTACATTTGTATCAAATCTTACAGTAGGCTGATCATGCTCCCTCACGCGTGTGTTCTTTGGATTGGGCAGTGCATATTTTGTAGCCTCTTTTTGTGGAAGCTTCTGCACTGAAAATTCTTCGGTGCCTACCCCATTCCGAGTCCCTGATGGAAAGAGTGGTGCTGACTTGCTAAAGTTTGTATTCACCTTCCATGCATCTCCTCCACTATACACATCTGCTTCAGAATTTTTCATCTATATACCACAAAGTCAAAAGTGAGCTTAAGGCAGAGCATAAACAAAAACAATTGATATGAATGTTCCTATATGGGCAAAAGAAGTTTGACCACTGGCATCAATACTTTAGACAAGCAAGGAATGCTAGTAAAACTTACATCATCTACAGTCCCCGACACTGTTTCAAGATAATCATCATTTAATGCTCTATCGATTTTAAGCTTCTGAGACAAAGTCTCCACAAGGGACTCTACTGCATTTAGAGAGTTGAGACTTCTTTTAAAGAAATGACACTGCAGACAAATAAGGTAGTCGGTCAGACTAGTTTCTGTAGAAAAATATGAGCTTCTCACTACAAGATATAAACCCACCTGTGCTGTGTAGTGTCGAACAGCTTGTGTCATTAGGCTAAGCTCTTGCCCATGTTTCAGAGACTTGAAACGGATGTCAAGTTGTATTTGCTGTTTGTTTAGCTGCTCCTTCATTGTCAATAACTGATTTCCCCCTTTCTTAGTTTGAACTTTTGCTTCTTGAACTCTTGTTTCACCATACAAGTTCCTGCACATTTTGTAAAAAACATGCAGTAATCGACCAAGTCAACCATGTGTTGTTATATGAAGTATCATTTTAGGAACTGGACGCATGTAGAAAACTTAAAGCCTCAATATCTCAGTTCTCATTACTTGTTTTGCGAATTAATTGATAGTAATGTCTACAACAATTAGGAATGGTCTCTCATGTCTCAAAAAGTTCCAAGTGAAGATTTTGTACAGCTCTACAAGAATAAGGGAAATGCAGAACTTGTAATGTAATTGGTACCTGTTATCTGACATTAGATTCAGGAAATCAGCATAACTTCACTCCTTGTGCAACCCTAGGAACTTGATCTTACGTGAGCTATCCAAAGATCCGTATTTTTACAGAACTAATGGCGTTGTTTAAAATGAATTTTTACAACGTTTATGATTCCCTCTTTTTCTTTCATGAAATGTTTGCTACTAATCTAGCATCCCTTATGTCAAGTGTTGATCTATGGACCATCTTTTGTTCTAATGGAATTTCACTATCATCCAGACTTTTGGAATCCCCAGATTTAGAATTCAGTGAGTTGACAACTAGAAGAGACAACAAACATTGATTTGGTATCTTGAGATGAAGATCCTTGTTCCTATGAGAGTTGTTCTCTCTCGCTTGCATAAAGATTGTTTGGCTGAGAAGTATAGACTTTGTCAGAGTGAGACCATATTTTGTGGATGCCCCACACACCATTCTGGAATAGTAGCCAAGCACTTCACATAACATGAGATAACCCCATTTGCCAGTAACATTATTAGGCATGCCTTGCATCTTATACATATATGTCCTCTGTACTAAATGAACAATGTATCTAAACAAGGAAATCTAGTTATATAGGATGATAAATGGGAAATTGCAAAACATAAATGAGGATAACACACCTCTTTTCTTCACACTGCCTTTTGACTTCCTGAAAGACAAGTATAGAAAATCATAAAATATGGTTATCTGGTATAGCTATACATTAAGAAAGCACTGTTATACCTCAAAAGACTGGATCTCTTTCAGTATGTTCTCAGTAGGCCTAATAATAGTTTGAGAAATATGTGTTGCCTGAAATAACAACAGGTGCTTCAATATTAAGAAAGAAAACTATTTGCCATGGATGAAAATCCTAAGGCTACTTGACGTATTTCTTACATATGTGTCAAGCAGTTTTGAGATCTCATATTGGACTTTTGCCAGCATGCTAAAGACGGTAGCTGAATTAAAAAATAAGAGCCACATCTACATCAGTGTCCACTTATGTTTCGTTTCTTTTGTATCTGTATAATGACCAGAGAACTGGGTGATGTACATGCGCAAGATCTGCATGATTTGGATGCTTACAGAATGTAACTTTAAAAACATGTTCTCCCTCTCTTAAAGACTAATGTTCCTGAGCACAAGTGCATTCATTTACATGAATCAACACATTCAAATAATAGAAAAAATTTCAACCAAATATGCTGCAGAATTCGTTATCAGTCAAGGTAACTAGTATAGCTAGATGCTGTGCCTGATATAGTCACTACATAGTAGAGTAATATTAAAATCTATGTACATTTATAAAACCAAAAGATTTTAAGCTACCAAATTTGTAAGTGTGATATTTTATGAGCACACTGACATATTCTAAAGATATCAACAGAAATATGATAAATATTATTGATCTGTTTCCTCAGTTAAGACCATATATTCCATATATACCATGGCAAGGAATACATAAATCAAGCCACCAATCACAACGCCCAAGTATAGATACGAAAACATGCATAACTTACATAGAGAGATGCAAACAATTATAGGAGTTAATAATGAAAAACCTCCAGTAAGGCCAAGTTATAGTTGTTGAAACTCGCATATTTTATATTTAGAATATGTTTAATCTGAAGTATTTGACAAATATTCTATGTTTTAGAACTGTCATTTTAAAATGCTTCATATATTTTACATATTTATTGTTTCCAAAAAAATTTTAAAAAGAAAAATTAAAATAAAATATGGCCAAAAAACTAGTGTTTATGTTAGATGCATTATAATTATAAGACATATTTAATATATTCTACGTACTCTACATATTTTATTTATTTAACAATTTTCATCTTTAGAATACATATTCTACGTATTTTAAAAATAAATAGAATACGTTGCATATGATTGTACGTGTATTGTATGCTAAGTATTCCATAACTATGAGCCAAATATAATTGAAGGGTAGTTTGTGGGGGCATAAGGGTTCAGTTCACATGTATAAATTATCAATATCATTCCATACCAATGCACAACCACATTTCACATAAGTATGTACAGATATCTGCACATCTATGCAACATGTCTCTATCTATACATAATACTCCAAAATGTTTAAAATAAAAGGAGATACCAGTTTCTCCATCACTGGTCTTCTCAAACATGTCAAGCATATATGACGTCATGTCTTGGAGTGCTCTTGAGAAGTCTATCAAAATGTTAATGAAAAAAGTTTGAAATATGTTAACAAACTAGAAATGCTTACCAAAGGATGCTTTTAGAAATACACCAGATAGACTCTAAATAGAGAAGATAAATGACTGTTTAATGCTTACCAAAAGATGCACCTGACACAGCTTGTGCAACTGCTAGGAGGTTATCATATTGATCCTTCATGCCCTCAGCAACCTAAAAATAACAATGGTGGAAAATGTATAGGTCATGTAAAGATTTCTATCTCAAAATGATAGAGACAATATTCTAGAAATAGCTACACAAATTCAGAACTCATTTGCAAATGGGATTTAGTTACTGAGTGGTATCACAACAGCTATTCCAATTAAAAGTATGGCATTTTCATTCCCCATATATAGATGTAAAGACCCATAATTGGTACAAGCTGAAGAAACATTTCTTTCAACTTTAATGGAGGAAATTACTACATGTGAAAGTTCAAAAAGCGCAAGAATATGCAAGCCTATGGACATGAATCTGAGGTTGATTACATTCGATATTTACATGGCCCTTCTAAAATAAGAATATCATATTTAAAATGCATAGTCACTTAAATGCCTATAACAGATGCGCATTTACATTTGTGGATAGGTAAGAATAATGTCAAGGATAGTCAGGTTAATTCAGCAATAGATCATACACCATTCCAAGGTGCATAATCCATTCAAGATGAAAAATATATGCAATACAGAGTACATGAATGTTTCTGTCATCATTTCAGCATCTAGACACAACTGCCCAATTGTTATATGCTCACAAGGGCTCCTGGATGCTAAACTTCCTGTCTTTAGCCTCGATTGATTGGCTTAGCTTTATGTGCGATTTAACTACTAGCTTAGTAGTTAAATCGCAGTTACTAGTACTAACTCCAATTTTGAATGCATAGTTACATTTATGCTCGAAACAGATGACATCCACCTTTAAGGACAAGTAAAGAACAATCACAATGATAGGTAGCGATCAATTCAGTGGATATATCATATACCATTCCAAGGTTGTTAATCGATTCAAGATGAAAATTATGGGTAAATTAAAGAGTAGTTTCATGTTTTCTGCAGCTGATTCTGCATTTGTGCCCAAATTATAGTTATCTAACAGGCCTTCCGATATCTGATCGGACTAACTTTAGTTTCATGTCACTTCTAATTGCATATAACATGCATAGTCAGTGGTCACACAAATGTTTGTAACAGATACTCCATGGTGAGGGCAATCTTAGAGATAGGTACGCCTCAAATTAGAAACTTACATTGATGACAGAATTCCGAGGCTCATAATCCATTGAAAGATGAAATTTATGTATAATTCTATAAGTATGAAAGAGTTGCATCTTTATGGACAGGTAGCAAAAAATGACAACGATAGATCAGATCAATTCAAAAGTGCACCCTATGCCATAATTCTAGGGTTCATAATCACTTCAAGATGAAAATTTGATGAGAGTAAATGAAATAGTAACTCCTTTTATGGATAGTTCAGAACAATCTCTATGCTACCTCAAGCCAATTGAAGAATATTCCGATACCAGTCTTAAGGCTCATAACTTATTCAAGGGATTTAGGATTTCGTAAGTAAGATGAAAGAGTACCTGTGGGCTAACTGTAACTGTTTCTGCATTCTCGGAGAGGTGAGCTGGTGAAAAAGAACTCTTTTCTTTGTTAATTACAGTGAGACCACCAGTAAGCTTCAAATGATCTGTCTTTGAAAGAGGATCCGGAAGGTTTGTAGGAGAGTTAGAACTGATCTTCTCTTTGGAATGGCCAAATTTCCTTATAAGGGAAAAACCACGAAGCTTCTTCAATGATGATTTCATGATGGTACATAGAAATTTAAGACTTGATGAAAGCTGTCAAGCTTCCTTATTTGCTGATCTCAATGTGAGGTAGAAGACGATCGGGGAAGAAGAAGAAGAAGAAGAAGAAGAAGAAGAGATGAGAGTGAATCTGTAATGTTGATCTGAAACCCTAAACGACAAGAATCCAGCATAGCCTCCGAGACAGAAAGATTTATCATCACTTCGAGTCTTCATATGTGTATATATAAATATAAATAAATTAAATATGTATATATATTTGTTTTTTCTTCATTAATTGGAACTATCAAAAACGTAATGAAATTGGGGAGGGGCACCGTATGGAAATATAATCAAAACCAGCATATCGGAAGCCCCCGGGGGCAGCTACTGAAATTATGCTTCTATTTTATCTCGCATTGTAATTCAAAAGAACGATGAGTATCATTCAATTTCCAATCGTGAGAATTTCTTAAAGGATGTATTTTCATGGCTTTTGTAAATCAATCCTCCTCATGTTTTTCCTTCTCACATATGACTCCACGCTTCATCCAAATTTCATGCCATGATCAATGCTTTGAAAATTTATTAGTGTGATAGGACACTTCTCGCAAAACCAAGACTATGTTATTCAGGAATCGGCAAGCCGGTAAACCGTTTGTAAACGGTTTGGCGGTTCAGCTCGGTTCAGTTCAAGCTTGAAAACTTTCAAACCGGTTAAGGCTTAAGGTTAAGCCAAAATCGAATCGTTGCCAATTTTGTTATTTATAGCTATTTCCAAACAAGATTGAGCTCCGTTTACGTTGCTATGTTTTTCTCACTAAGTTTGAAGATGCCTTTTGTGACTTTGATAAAAGATGAACCTTGATGAATTCCACCAAGTCGCTTGAGATGTTAACCTCCTACTCAACCTTGATGAGCCAACTTCTTTGGGCGACACCACCACTCCAAACGTGCATTGTGACAACCAAATTTTCAAGTTTTATAATTAGCAATGTTCTACTCAAGTATGATTGTTAGCCCCTTATCTTGTCCTATGCTAATGGATTCCACAAGAAGTCATAGTGATCCAATGGAGATCCAAATGGTCAAGATCCATGCCTTCTCATTCACACAGAGGCAATGTTGACACACTAAAAATCATTCCCTTTGTTGTAGCACATTGGGGCATTCTGTTTACCTTTTCCCCAACAAGGGAAAGACCTTAAGAAATAGCCTATGTGGATCCTACATCCCCATCAAGAAAGACAATTACAAATTGCAATAGGAACCTTGTGGTTAGATATCATGGTATTATCAACATTGTGAAGGTTAACCTTGAGCTTTACCACCCTTGTACAAGTCAGTAATGACTTCAAAGTCATAAAACATAAAACTCTAATCCATTCAAGAGACACATCTTGCTTTATCAACATCGCATATGTACCGTAGTACCCACTTGTATCTAGTTGTGAAAAAACACACCTTTGTCCCAATTGACATGATTAACAAATGTTCAGTCTCATTTAACGCTCTTGGTAATGAGACGATCCTGTTAAACCTTTAGTTGGATTGCATATTGTCCTCAACCTTATCATCTCCGCTTTTCCTTGGTATACTTTGGCTTGAAGGACACAATGCATAATAGAGAAGTGAACAAGGCAATGGATGGTGTGCATTGAATGCCAACTCATACCTAAGTCACAAATGACATTTCATTTACATTTTTCTTGATAAGAAATTTATAGTAAAAAATAGTACTTGACCTAGTTTGTCCTCATTGGATTCTTTTGATATTTACAGTTGTTCAATGGTATTGGATACCAAGGCTAAAACTGGCAACACCTTAGCAAAAACCCTTGGGACAATGTCTCTGATGAAGAAAAACCGAAGATATCCAACCTGAGATTAGATCACCATTGCACGCAAAGATAATTTTTCAAACAACAAGCATGGGAGATCATAGAAATGATTGTTGAACTAGCCAACATATGACTAATTGCATTTTCCATATAGGGCCTTGATCAACTTTAGGGTCCACTTCTTGAATAGAGCTTTTCTCATAAGATCTAAAACTCTAGAATAATCTTTTCCATTCTTTGACCATTGTAGGAAAGACAAAAACAAGATGTCCCTGAAGTTGGGTATCCATCTTATATTATAGGCATTGTGTCCCATAAATTCGTGCATGTTTGTGAAATGTAAAATGGTATGAAATAAAAGTTTTGAACTCAACACATTTTCTATTTGAGACAGTTCAAACACCACTTAAGAACCATTATAATTTTCATAACACTAACCGACAACATAGTCTTAGCCTTTAGTGTCATGAGATCTACATAAGGGAATCTCATCTATAATGAGGGGTGGGGTAGAATACAAATTCTCAAGAAGAGGAAAAATATCCCTATTGTAAGTTAATATTGTGAAGTGCACATAAAACCAGCCTAGTTAGCTTCTTACTTCTTACTCAATTTATAGTTGATACAAAGGTACCCATTTGGGTTGGCTTATCTAAAAAGGGTGTGCTAAAAGGGTGTGTCGGCTTAGGTACATGCATACTAAAAAGGGTGGCATAAAGGAACACATGCACACCACATTTCCCCCCTGAGAGAAACAAGAGACCGAGGAACATGAGCACCATCAAGATCTGGAACAGGAACAGGAGCAAGAGCAAGAGTAGAAGCACGAGCAGTGGTTTGTCGAAGGAGGGGGTGCATATGTTGGAGATAGAGCCCCCCAAATGGCACTATCCACGTTGGCAGGTTTCGAATGGACATCAATGGAGTGGGAGGTGAGGATTACGCCCATAGAGTGCTCGAAAAGGGTTGATCCATGTCGAAGCCTGCACGGATATATTGCATGCATGGGTGACGAAAGGAAAGATTTGATCCCTGGTTTTATTGCATGGATCGATGTAAGCGGCAATCTCCTTCTTGAGGGTCTTGTTGAGGCGTCTAGTGAGGCCATTTGTCTGAGGATGGTATCGGTACGTTGTTGTGAAGATTTTCGTCCACAAGCGGAAACCCGAGCAACGAGAGCCAAAGAGCGATGTGCAACGTTGCACACATACATAATGTATTTGTAATAGTAATAAAGGTATAAAGGTGATGTGGTTGTACGCACATCCACACGAGAGAGAGAGAGAGAGAGAGGTACTATGTGGTACATAGGTACCTAGTTGTTTGTGAGGAGGTGGGAGTTAAGGGGCCATCAATCTCACCCTCCCCCAAATTAAGGCAAATATCCCCTTTGAATGAAAGGGGATATTTTAGTCTCACTTTTGTAAGTGGTCTTCCCTCCTTGTGCTATAAAAGGAGAGAGAAGGCACCATTGTGGGGGTTGCCTATTTTGAGTGTGCGAGGTATACCACATAGGTCGAGCGTTAGGGTTCGGTTAGGGTTTTCTTTTTGGGTTTTCCTTTAGGGTTTTCTTATAGTCGTTTGGTGTGGCCATTGCGGCCACCATTGTAAAGCGTTTATGTTTTCTTAATCGAACTTCTTGTTGAGTATCTTGACTCCATCTTCTTCATCTTCTGCTATCATAATGTCATATTCGTTCTCTTCTCCTCTTGAGCTATGAGCTAATCTTCCATTCGTTGTCTTAACCTTTCTCCTCTTCTCCCTAGTCCAAGACCCCTGTGGTCCCGCCCCCTCCACACGCACGCGCGTAACAACGCGACAACGTAAACACCTTCTAGACACCTAGTTGAGCTGCAACGACGTTGAGGACATCCCCATACAACTGACGACCCTAATCAGATAATAGTTGGACGGGGCTAGTGACGGAAAACAAGCTAGAAATTGGCAGATAGAGATCAATCACTCCTGTGGATTGAGGACCACCTGGACTTGGCTAAGGTGGGGGACGAGAGGGCTATCATGTAGCAGGGGGATCTGGGGAAGATCAATTGGCGGTGAAAGATCAATCGCTCCTATGGACTAAGGGCCACTTGGACTTGGCTGAGGTGGGGGACAAGAGGGCTATCGTGTAGGAGGGGGATCGGAGAAACTCGTGGGACAAGAAGTTAGTGAGAAACTTGAGGTGAGGGGGAAGAGGTGATTACTTGAACATGGGGGACTGGTACTCCGCATCTCCACCAATATGTGAAATTCACATAAGAGATCAAAACCAGCCCGGTTAGCTTCTTACTTCTTACTCAATTTATAGTTGATACAAAGGTACCCATTTGGGTTGACGTAGATAAAATGGGTGTGCTAAAAGGGTGTGTCGACTCAAGTATATGCATCCTAAAAAGGGTATGCTAAAATGGTGGGTCAGCTTAGGTAAATGCATCCTAAAAAGGATGTGCTAAAAGGGTGGCATAAAGGAACACATGCACACCACAATACTTAATCAAATAAAATCACATTATTTTGATTTGAGTGTGTGTTGTGTAGTGTATTGGATAGAAGTATCTAACCAGAATAGAGGTTGTGAGTAATACTTTAATAAGAATTAAGAATCATGTTTCCGTCAATCATGTGTTGCAATCTATTAATGGGGCCTAAAAAACGTTTATGGGCTCAAGGGTTAACTCGGAAAAATGGTTTTATTAACCATCTATTCACTCCTCGATTGCCACCTCACGCATGTGAGATGCTCACTTTGAGAATCTAGGGATAATAATTTTGATGATAAAGGGTTACAAGAGTCAATAGATAAGTTGAAACTTGTTTCTGATTCTTGTCTTTATTCACATAGGTGCACTTGTTAACATGCACCATGGATCCAATTTGTGATGTCCTCATATGACCATGCGAAAAAATCCTAATACCCATTGATCACCTTGATGAGGTACTGGCAAAACATCGGAGCGCCATGTACTAGAAGTTTGAATCAAAAGTGGACCAGTGTCTACATAAAGGTGGATATATTCTAGATATGTTATTGGGACACATTGGGATATCAAGAACAGTTGCTCCACTATATGCCAATTGTTGTGCAAGATTTGGTTGGTGTTGACATCCGGTGCGGAAGTTGGCAATAAGAGTAAGATTCATGAAGAATTTAGATGATACTTGAGATACTGTTGAGGTGACATTCTACCATATTCATGTTCATCGCATAAGCGGTGATGAGGTGTTATATCGAGTGGCCCAAATTATAGCTTGACTTTGGTCTTGCCCCTATAGAAGGTAATGTGGCCTTGAAACCAATTGTGTTTAATGCAAACCATATGGAGCCACAAGCATCCTACGAGAAGTGGGTATGTGTGGAATTTCTCTTGTTGAATAACAAGTGTTGAGATGTAGAAGAGGTATCCATTTATCTAGATGAGAAGACCATTGATAAGGCCAAGCGATTGGGTTGTGCTAGTGACTTCATGCATATCCAATATGGGCATTTGTCCCATGTGGTGATTCTAGGCATTTGTAAATCGCTACACTCATTATTTTTACAATAGATCCACCATTATCATGAGAATATGCTTGTGCTTGTGAGATGTTGAGTAGGTACACTAGGGGACTTGAACAACAAAGAGGGCTTCTTAATGAAGAGTTAAGGAAGTTAACAGTGGAGTTAGCACTTCTTTATTCTTCTTCAAGATGAGCTTCTTATCCCGATTCACACGCACACTTGCAAACACGCACTATGTGTGTTGGAAATATATTTGTATTAAACTTTTGTGTGCATTGGGATGTGCGAGTGCATTTGAATGGTGTGCGAGCATATTGATGTCTTAGTACTAAAGTCAAACTAGTGCTCTCTTGTGAGTGCATGTTTTTGTTGATATGAGTTATTGTGGGTATATGTTTAATTATCTTTTCCCATGTTTATCATTGTGTGTTTAAGTTTCCTTTTAGGAATTGATTTGTATAGGTGTATGCATATTTGTGTTTTACGTGTATGTGTAAGCTTGAGTATGCATGTTTGTTTTTATGTGTATGTGTGTGTACAAAGTTATTTGTGTATATGTAGGGGTATTGGGTGTGTAGTTATCATTGTTTCACGATTTCTTTGTGTGAGTTGAATTGTATAGTAAATATATGTGTACCAATTGACATTCATGTTTGTGGGTATGTGCTTGTATATGTGTTTTTTTTGTTTGAGGAGGGTGGGTGGTGGAGGGAGAGATATACTTTAGGAGTCGGTATATATTTTTATAATCTCATCGAAAAGGGAGGGGATCTTAGTAACATCAAGTTTCTTGCCTCCCTTGTAGTGTGGTTATAATTCCCTATAGGAGGGAATGAGTATAAAAGGGAAGAAAAGGGGTATTGTCTAGGTGTAAAGCCTAAGCGTGGTATGACCAAGCTATAGGATCAAATTGTACGTGAATCACCGATGCCCGACTATTGTATTGGCATAATACTTTATGTGTGTTTAAGGGGCAATCGATCGATTTCTTCTTCCTTTTTCTGTGTTGTTACCTTGAAGAGCAATCATCTACTACTTGTCACTGTCTTCCTTCCTCCCAGATGTCCTATGGCCAAAAAGGAACCTAAGGACTATTTGGGGGGAGGAGGTTCTAGATCTGAAAAGGAACCCAAGGACAATTATGGGGTTCCTAATGATCATAACATTTTGTTGAGAATCGAACTCAACTTCCCATATGGAGAGTGTTCACACTAGTCAGTGGACAACTTACTAGGATAGATTTGTAATTAGTAGAAAGGGTATTTGCCCTAGACTAGTTGGTATTTAAACCAACCTTTTGTAATTGAGTAACCGAAAGGATCCCGGTATAATATGGCTGGAGAGGCGAGTATAGTTGATGAAGGAACGCTACATGGGCTTTCTCCATACGAACATTTATCGGATGACATAATCTGATATTCTTCTCAAGGGGAAGTCTTCCTTGTAGGAGATTTCAATGCGAGAACCCAATCCCGACAATGCACAATATTTCAGATGGATAGAAACCTCGAAATGGTGAATGTCGACCCTTTAGACTTAAACATAACGCGTACATCAAAGGATCAAGGTGCGGACGCCACAAGCTTTGGCCATCATCTGCTTGAACTTGGAAGCCGACACGAAATGACCATATGTAATGGCTTAGCCAAGTGGCCGAGCTCGGAAGCGCTCACATGTTTCCCACATGGAGGAGGGGAAAGCACAGTTGATTACCTAATAGGACGCCTTGAAGCTACCCACATGGTTAAATCCTTCCAGGTGGCCACCTCCCACGCCACCAACTCTAGTCAACCAAACCATCACACCATAATACATTTCACACATGAGTTCGTTGACATCCACTCTCGACATATTCAAGCCCATCTCTCCTCTTTTGATTCTTCCTTGCCTTTAGAGAACCTCACTACAAAACTCACACACACCCTTCACTCGGCAGCAATTAGTAGCTTCCCATACATGAAACACTCCAATCATAGTAGAATAGGGTCTATGCCACATAACAAGTGGTATGATGAGGATTGTAGAGACTTGTGTAGACAACTTAAAGTGTCGTGACTTAGTGGTACTATTTCCTCAGTACAGGCTCGAAAAGAGATGCGCAAGATGACACGTCGTAAAAGACGAGCTTGGGAAGCATCCCAATATTGGGAACTCTACCATATGCTCATGGGTAGGGATTGCGCCCTTGCATGGAAGAGACTACGGGAACCGCGACCACAAACACTCATCGAGGATCCCTATATTTGGCACACATATTGAGAGACTCTACCATGTCCCGAACCAACCACCCATCCCAATGCCTTCCACACCCCGACCTAACATGGGGACACTTTTCACGACATCTAGGGTCATGAAGGTCATAAAAAAATTACAACATAGGAAATCCATGGACCACATAGGATTGCGAGTTGAGCACATCATATATGTTTGAGAGTGCCTAGCCCCCTTTCTCACTCTAATCTTCAACTGCGCCCTCGCCAAGGGTTTTCCACCAAAATGGACCATGAACATAGTGGCCCCTATACATAAAGGAGGGGACCCAATGGACCCAAATACATATAGGACCATTATGATAGGCCATACGCTCGCTAAACTATATGGTGCGGTAATGGAAGCGGAGCTTAGCGATTATATGGAAACATTAAGTCTTCGAGCACCTGAGCAGGCTGGCTTTAGACGAGCCTTCTCCACTATTGACCATATCTTCACACTTAGGTGCTTAATTGACCAGACGAAGGCTCGTAAGAAGAAACTATATTGTTGCGTTGTGGACTTCCACAAAGCCTTTGACACAGTTCCTAGGGAGAAGTTGTTTGATAGACTTAAGATCTTGGAGATACCAAATGACATGATCTGGGCCATTTATGCCCTATATGAGCAAGTCTTTGGTAAGATGCCTGGGTGGCCTATCCGATTGTTTCACTAGCACCATTGGCGTAAAACAGGGTTGCCCCCTATCACTGACTCTTTTTGGGATCTACATTGATGAGATCACTGATTTTATTGCTCGTAAGGGGGGCAAGGGAGTAGCTATTGGAGATATGCAAGTTAGTCTCTTACTCTATGTAGACGACATTGTCTTGCTCTCAGAGTCAGAACACGACCTACAAAAGCATCTTAATGCCCTAGATGACTTTTGTACACAATGAGGATTGGTAGTGAATCTAGCGAAAACTAAAGTCCTTATCTTTCATACATCGTCCCGAGTTAGGAGTAAATGTCACCTAATCCTCTCTCATAAACTAGTTGAGGTAGTTGGATCATATGTATACTTGGGAGTCACTTTTAGTGCTCGCTTAGGTAAATTCTCGATGACCCAAGCAACCAAAGATAGGCTAACGAGAGGGTATGCATCCCTCTCACTCTTAGAGAGACAATGCCACCAGACATACTTTCAAGAGCCACGGACTAAGGGATGGCTCTTCAACTCATTAGTGACCCATTCCCTCATGTATGCATCAGTAGTATGGGCTCCAGGTCTACCATCTTTCATGTGGATGCAATTACTGAGACCTTTGGTGATGATGTTATCACGTCAACTCCGAAGCAAATCGACAGTACCACATGACATTATTAGAGCAGACTTCAGTCTGCCCCCGATGTTCGTAGAAGCATTGTTTCAAGTGGTAGTTTTTATTCATCGGATACATAACCAACCACAAGATAGGATATCCCGTCGAGCCTTTGAGGCATCTCGATCCCTACATGCATTTGGAGACACTAGCTCTTGGTATAGCACTGTGGTGAGTTGGTTACTTGCAAACAACATAAACATTAATAACCTACCCCCCCTTAAGTACAACCATGGGACTGACCAAACTCTAATATCTCATGAAGATCGTAATAAAGTGATACGCCAAGAAATATGGCAAATTTACACTGGATATAAATGGATCATCCCATGAGAGCCACTCCCATCTAAAATGTTGTACTATAAGGAACACTTCTTGCACTTCTCTCATTTAGGTTTTATTAACATGACCAAGATATCTAGATACATTCTTATCAAATGCACTAAGGGTTGCCATTGGACAACTTAGGATATCATCTCACCAACTTGAGATTGAGAATGGTCGGGCTAATAGAGTCCCTAGGGAGGAAAGACTATGTAGGTTGTGCCACATAGAGATGGAGGATGAGTATCACTTCACATGCAAGTGCCCAACTTATGCCGAGATACGAGTGGAATACCAAGACATATTAGGACCCTCTCCCACCCTCTCCAAACTATTAGATACCCTGGATATAAAGAGACTAGGTAGGTATATCTTCGAGCTAAAACAACATAAGGAGAATAAATTACAAAGTGTTAACCATAACCCTTTTACTATTCATCAACTTGTAACTAGTGTAATTTTTCAGGAACAAGAGGAGACGATGAATGTGGATACACTTATGCTGCTCAGCCTCTCTCTTGAGGAAGCTGAAACGCAAAGAACAACCAAATGCCCTCGGATGTTGGGCTTCAAAACAAGTCGACACAGAGTAGAAAGGATTAAGAAGATAAGGGAACATGAGCTACGTCAACTAGAAGCTATGGTTGGGGTACCTTTTACATTGGGGCCACCGGCCACATCCACATCGAAACCCTTTGACCTCCCGTTTCTCTTCGAGAGACTTGGATGAAAATGAAATTAGGCCTAGTATAACATCATTTTCATTGTAGAACATGTTTGTTATTTTATTTTACTAGAACTATTTAGCTTAAAACTCTATTTTTATTTTTATTTTTATTTTTTACTTTCGATGAATGGGTAAATATCCCATTTTTTGTTGTAAACCATTTGTCTCATGGGCCAACTTTGGCCTTAGAAGAAGTTAATGTATCTTTCTCTCTCTCTCTCTCTCTCTCTCTCTCTCTCTCTCTCTTTGTTGCATCACGTGCACACACACTCACACACAAAGCTCACTTTTGCTGCATAGCACCATCTACGCCTTTCACCCTTTACATGGTATCAAAGCGTGTGGTTTAATTGATCAAGCCTAATCGACTGCCTTGCATCATGCGTTCATGACCACATGCTCGGCTATATTCGAGATTCGAAAACGCCAAAAGAAGCTTGGGGAAATCTAAAGAAGATTTTTTCGGCTTATACGGCTGCATGAAAGCTCCAACTTTGACAGGAACTAAACAACTATGCAATAGAGGGATATGTCAAGCACCGACTATACCTTGAAGATCAAAGAGTTGTGTGATTACCTTGAGTCAATCAATGTCATCATCGATTATGAATAAATGGTGCAAATATGCCTCGGTGCCTTAGCACCTCGATTCGGCACAATCAGATCGGTCATCCTTGCGAGGGAGAACCCTCCCTCCTTTTTCGATCTTCAATCGATACTATTAGTCGAAGAAAATCACGTTCGACAAAGGAACAACGTGCACGATGGTCAAATGCTCTACTCCCAATCGGATGAAGGATGAGGATCTGGCCGAGGAAACAAAGGCCGATTCAGCTGAGGACAACAGGGTCAACTGATCCGAGAATATAACGTCTACCACTGACAAGACGTTTCGAACATGCGAGGCAGAGAGTTCGGCAAAAGGGGGAGACATTCTGCTGGACCGAGCAATTGTAAGAGTCCAATCGAATGCGGGTATTGTAGAAAACTTGGCCACTACGAAGAGGAGTGCCAAAAGAAGAAATGAGAGGCGGCCTCAACCAACTGACACTTACGAATTACGTCTCGAATTCCAACTACGATGATCGTGACGGAATGTTTATGATGAGGCACAAAGCACACTCGATGTCGACACAAGGTGAGACAAGCACCTCAACCTCAAATCACATGACCTCTCATGAAGATTGGTTCTGAGAATTACGAAAGCCCGATCGGCCTGGTTATGTCGAAATAGGCGATCACACAACTCATTCAATATAGCACATTGGAAACGTCCCATTTGGGAACGACAACAAACAAACCTACCTCAAAATTGTCTTGCATGTTCCAACCATCATTAAAAACCTGGTCTCGGTAGGCTAGATTGTCAAGCAAGGGATGCAAGTGCACTTCAATGATGAAGGGTGCTTCATCGAAAAAGAAGGCCGTCTCATCACTCACGGTCATCGAGAAGGCAAAATGCTTATCCTCGAATCAAACGAGGTAAAGTCGACAATGTATGCAAAAGGTCTTAAAGTCGACACCAACTTGAAATTGTGTCACAAGCGAATTGGTGACATTAACCTCTAGAAGCCCTAGAACATGCAATCAAAAGGAGTCGTAATTGGACTCCCGAACTTTACAGAGAAGGAGATTACAATGTCGTGGAGAAAACTGTCCCTAGGAGGAATCGGTAAATAGAGAGTGTGAACCGGCCCTTACACGTGGGCACATATTTTGATGTATTGTACATAGTTAGGTATAGGTCAGCGATGTGAATATCCTATGTAGCGCGTATTCATTAGGTAGGGAATCGAGGAGTATCTCTATCCGGAAGGGCAGAGAATAAAAGTGATGTAACAGACTGTAACGTCTCTCTCTCCTTGGGCTATAAAAGGAGAGGGAAAGGGACTCAGTGGGGATCACGTTGTGGAGGACGAAGTGCTGTCGGACTGGGGCCGAGCTCTTCTCCTCTATCTTTTATCGTTTTCTACAAGTTTTGGGAGGCTTCCTCTGCTTTGTGGAAAGCCCGAGTGCTTCTGATAGAGGCTCCATCTCGCGTTGTCCGTGTGCGTTGTGTGAGTTGGTTTCAGTGCATTGACGTTTACCGGCTAGCCATATGTGATCTTGATCATAAATATATATTTTCCTTATTCGTCGTTCGATCTTTGTTCTGAGTTCTCTGTGTATTTGTCTATGCGGCTCGGCTGTGGTTTCGTGTTGCTCCTCCCTCTGTTCGGTTATTCCCCGGGTTCAACGCCCCCGTGGTTCCGCGTTAGTTTCTCTTGCGTGTGCAGAATAACACGACATTATTTGGTGAACTCGACGTGAAACAAGGAGGCAGAGGAATCGAGGATCAGGGGATCAAAGATCACCGAAGCCATGGTGGCAGCAGTCAATGGGATAGTAAGTGCTTGCGAGGGCACAAGCGCCCTCGACAATGCCATTGAAACAATTGTCAGCACAACAGGACGGTTCGATGGGAAGGACGCCACGAGTTATTTGGTGGCCTACCGAGCCAAAATGGTGATGAGGGACATCCCGGAGGAAAGGCGTATGGCTGGGTTCCCTCAGGTGGCGACACCGGGCATCCACGCAGAGGTGCTCGAGGTGCAGGCTGGATGCCGAACCTGGGGAGAATTTGAAGCGCAGCTCCTTGAACGGTACGAGCTTGATGATGCGCTTCGGTTATCGAAGCGGGATTTCATGGATTGGGCGGAGACCCCCGGAAATGGGATGAATGCGTTAGCACTTCTCCGGGAGTTTGAAGAACGCTTCGCGCGGCTCTCGGCACTAGACAGAGCAGTGCTCGACACGAGCCGTGTCTTGTTGTTTGTCAAATACGTGGATGCGCGGGATCGAGATTAGGTGGGTCTCCTACTGGAGACGGACGACGGGCTGACGGCCCATTGGGCTATGGCAAAGAGGGTCTGCGGCCATTTTGACAAACGGCGTGAGTTGGTCGACAAGGGCTCATCGGGGGCAGGAGCAGTTGCGGCAAGAAAGATCGAGGGACTCCTGTCGGTAGAAAGGGAGGAAACCCGGGATTGGCTTGAGACAGGCTCGACTTTGAGCAGCGTGGTCAAGGGCCCGTCCGGAGGAGCGGCTCTGGAAGAGCTGATGCAGATGGTACGAGACCTCTAGATTGCACAGGCAAGGAGGGATGACAGCAAGCAGTTTCGCGACCGGAGGTCTCCGGGTGGGCATCGGTGCTTGTGGTGTGATGCGGTCGGTCACATCCGGAAGGACTGCATGGACTTCGCAGAAGCGATAAGGGCTAATGTGGTGTACCTGTGGAACGGGCGGGTGCACGCTAGTGAGACCCGGAGAGCCCTGGAGCTGAATATCGGACGAGGAGGAATGAAAAGGCTGATGGAAGAAGCGGCGGTGCGCCATGCGGAGACCATCCACTACTCGGCGTCGGCAGGAATTCGGGTCGGGAAAGACGAAGGACTCCGGGTTCTGGCCGTTGGTACTAGAAGGCTTCGCCGGCGTGTGATTTAGGAAGGAGTAAGCACACCGCGTGGAAAGACGGGTCCGGGAGGTCATCGGGTGGAGCGATCCGGTCAAGGAAAAGACCGGCTTCGTGGAAGCCGCATGCCAGAACTACGAGGTTCTAGTAGAAGACAAGCGTGCAGGGAAGGCCGGTGGGGCCGGGCCCTCGTAGTGGTACGAGACTTGGTTCGGGCTGAAGCAGAATGACATTGGTACTTCCAGCGCATCGGATAAAGCAAAGAAAGCCAATTACTGGTTGAGCACCGAGATAAAAAGAACGACGGACCTGCGGAAGGTCCTTGAGGAACGAATCCTCGACAACAAGGTGGAGTTGTCGCTGAGGGAAGTGCTTGGGATCGCCAAGAAAGAATTCCATGACTCCATCGTGGACTTGGTGAAGCGAAAAAGGCTTTCGACGGAGCTGGAGCCGGAAAAGCTGGTGGAGGTGCGAACGACGCACCTAGAAGACATGGCCCTAGAAGACGAGTTGGCGGAAAGCCACTATTCGAAGTTGCATTGGGCAAGAGCCACTACGGAGACCCCGGTTCGGATTGGAGACATCCAGGAGCCGGTGGTGGCGTTGGTAGACCACGGTTTGGAGATCAACCTGATGTCTATGGACTTATACAAGAAGGGCAAGTGGCCGATCAACACCAAACACAGGTGGAAAATACGAGCGGCAACGCGCGCCACGGAGGAGCTACACGGAGCCTGCCCAAATGTACAGGTGAAAATCGGTGATGTCGAGATTGACTAGCACTTCTTCGTGCAGGAGATGTCAAGATCAGTACTAAGACAGAAAAGGAATTAGTACTAAAAGATGAGGATTAGTACTAAGAGAGATGTAGAACTCTCGAGAGAAGGAAAGAGTGATCAAGAGAGAGAGAGAGAGAGAGAGAGAAAGGGTGAGAGAGAATGATGATAAATGATATATATTATGTGAAGAGAGTATACAATAGTAGCTAAGAGGCTTAAGACTGGCGTTGAACCAATTTGGTTCGAAATAATGCCTTGTGCCTCCTTTTATAGTGTTCTTAGGAGTACTCCTGAAGTTTCTAGAATGTTCTAGAGAAATCTGGAATATACATCAATTTTCTATAATAAAACATAAATGAAAATAATATTCTACGTATTACAATGTATGGTCTAATGGTCAAGAGCTTGACCCATGTAGCATAAGGTCATGGGTTTGAGTCTTGCCATATCATGACACTATCCCCCTTTTAAGACGACGAGTGCCACGAGTTGTTTTGGATTGAGGACCTGGTTTGTCTGGATATTGACGATGGAAGTCTTCAAGAAGAGCACGAGCATTGGTCACATTCTCTATCGGTTCCCAAGTATGCTCGCTGGGACTATATCCTAGCCAATCGATTAGATAGTAGAGCTTGTTGCGAACAATCTTGGAATCAAGGATGGTGGCAACCTCGTACTCAGGTCCATCTTCAAGCTCGATCGGGGGTGGAGGTTGTGTGATACGTCCTGGGATGGTGCTCTCTTAATAGGGTTCGAGGAGAGAACTATGAAACACCGGATGTATCCGAAGTTGCGGAGGTAGATCGAGACGAAAAGCGACATCATTAATCTTTCCTATAATACGGAAAGGACCTAATCGCCAATAATCCAACTTCTCGCATGGGTGAGTAGTCTTGATGTGTCGTCGTAGTAGCCATACCCGATCTCCAATGTAAAAACTGGATGGAAGTCGATGACGATCTGTGTAAACCTTGTGTGTTTGTTGGAGATTAGTAGATAAATCGGCTTGTATCTTGCGTAACCGCTCTAAACGATCCTCTGCGCAAGGATTTGTGGACAACTTTGGGGGTTTCAAATACACACCACCGGGGGTGACAACCCGTACAAGCATAAAATGGCGTAACTTTAGTCGACGCGTGGACAAAGTTATTATAGGCAAATTCGGCGAAGTGGAGAATATCTACCCAGTCATCCTGATGATAGCTTAGAAAGCACCGAAGATACTGCTCCAGCGTTTGATTTGTTCGTTCTGCTTGACCATCGGTTTGTGGGTGGTAGCCGGAGGAGAGGTTACAAGTGACCTTGAGCATTTTAAAAAGGTGCTTCCAGAATTTCGATACGAACTGGGGTCCACGGTCATTGATGATACTACCGGGAAGGGCATGATGCTGACATACTTCACGCATGACAATTTCAAGGGTTTCTTCACTGGAGATTTCCTTAGTACATGGCAAGAAATGAGCCATCTTCGTATATCGATCTACGACTGTTAGAATCGCATTGAACCCCTTAGAGACTGGAAGATCTATGATGAAGTCTAGAGCAATGGATTGCCACAGCTTACTTGGAATTGGTAATGGTTCTAATAAACCATATGGATGATGCCTTGACATTTTCGCTTTGCACCATGTATCACAAGTCCGAACAAAATCTTGGACAAATTGTCGCATACGGGGCCACTAAAATGATCGTTGTACTAAATCTAATGTTTTAGTACTACCAAAATGCCCAGATGTATATGTGTCATGACAGTTTTGGACTATTCGAAGGTGGCAAGATCCATTAGGAATATACAAGAGTTCATTAAAGAATAGTAATCCATCATGGTACCTGGTGGTTGCGACTGTGAAGAAGATGCTCGAGAGGGATCAATTTGTGCTAGAATGGTTTGGGCGAAAGCATCGGTTTTCAATTCCTCACGTATAGTATTGATAACATGGGAATCCATGGGCATGCCAAAGGCCTGTGTTGCTTGCAGTCGTGTCGGTCCCAAGATTACTTGCTTTTGGCTATCAAAAGCTGGCTCGCCGGGACGCGATGCTAGGTACGAACGCCGTGATAATGCATCTGCCTTCCCTTGGTGCTTCGCCGGATGACATGTAATTTTGAAGTCGAAACATGTGAGGAAGTGGGCCCACCGAGCTTGACGTCGATTTAACACACGAGCGTCCTGAAAGTAGGCAAGGTTTTTGTGATCACTGAATACGGTGACTTGATGAGAGAATCCCTCTAGAAAATGCCTCCATTGCGTAAAAGAGTCCACTATTGCCAATAGCTCCTTATCATGAATTTCGTAGTTGATTTCGGCGGCGTCAATCTTGCATGAGTGAAAAGCCACAGGATGTAGCTTCTCATCATTACCCCGATGTGACAAAATGCTGCCCAATGCGAAATCTGATGTGTCTACTTCGATAATGAATGGTTTTTCCGGATCGACATGAGCTAGAATTGGAGCCGATGTAAATGCCTTTTTAAGACTCTCGAAAGCCATGTCCGCTTCTTTAGACCAAACGAACGATTGTCCCTTCTTGGTAAGTTGTGTGAGAGGCAGAACAAGCTTTGAGTAATCCTGTATGAACTTCCGGTAAAAATTGGCAAAGCCAAAAAAACATTGCACATCTCGCACCGAACGCGGAGTTTGCCACTCTACCACAGTTTTGACCTTAGCTAGGTCCATGGAGATGCCTTCCGAGGAAATGACATAGCCCAGAAATTCCACCTAGTTGCACCCAAAACTACATTTTTCCAGCTTTGCATAAAGACCATGTTCTTGAAGTCATTTTAGTACTAACAGTACATGAGAATCATGCTCTTCTTGGGTCTTCGAATAAACCAGTAGATCATCCAAATAGATGATCAAACAAACATCCAAGAGATCTCAGAATATATCATTTTCCATGTGTTGGAAGACTGATGGCACATTAGTGAGGCCGAACGGCATGACCGTATACTCGAAGTGCCCATATCTGGTGTGAAACGCGGTCTTCCATTCATCTCTTGGTCGGATCCGTACAAGGTTATAGGCTTCCCCGTAAGTCGATCTTCACAAAGAACCTTGCACCATTGATCCGTTTTAAAAGACTTGAGATAAGGGGAAATGCATACCTATTTCTGATTGTAAACTTATTCAAGCCACAATAATCTACAACGAGACGAAGTGATTCATCCTTTTTCTTGACGAAGAAAATGGGTGCGCCGGCTAGAAATTTCGAATGCCGAAAGAAACCATTTTCCAAATTCTCCTCTATATAGGCTCGCAGAACTTCTAGCTCAATTGGTGACAAATTGTAGATCGGTCCCCATGGTGGCTCTTCCCCAGTTGTAAATCGATGGGGCAATCATACGGTCAATGGTGAGGAAGCGTATTGGCTTGTACTTTATCGAACACATCGGCATAATGATGATACTTCTTTGGAAGTTGAACGGTGGAATCCTCTTTAATGGTGTCTAAGGGCTTTATTGATATTGCGAAGAGAAACATTTCTTCCTTGCATCCTTCTTCCTGCAACTGATGTAGCGAAATGGTTGCAATCTCATGAGTAGACCCTCGGGCTTTTCGATAGTGGATTTCTCTTGTTCTCCAATGTATATCTGGGTTATGCAATTCGAACCATGGTAATCCTAAAACAATGGGGTGTTCTAGGATGCTAATTATATTAAATGATACTACACATGCTAGATTATCTAGGACAATATTAACGGGCTCTGACTCTTCTATGATATTTCCGGAAGCAATGGGATGACCATCAATGACTACTACAGAGGCTGGACACGGGAGTTTTCTGAGTGATATCTAATGAGCTTGGGCAAAGTCTCTATCCATGAAGCAAGAATTAGCTCCGGAATCTAGAAGTGCTAAGACATGTACTAGAGGGGTACTTTTAGTACTAACTGTTACTTGAGCTATGAACACATTGCTAACTTGCTTAGAGGGAATGGAACCACTAATGGGTTGCATAGATCTAGGGTTGTCCAACCAAACGTCTCCTAATTTGGTTGGACTTAGTCATTTAACACTTCTTCTAACTGACTAAGGACATCAAATTTATTCGCTACATTTGGGCTATTAGTACTATTAGGACTATCAGATATCCCTACTGAAATAGACTCGGGTTTAGTACAATCATAACTAACAACTATTTGGTTTACCTACCTTCTTGGCCTATGGGGACAGTTTACGGCGATATGCCCTGGTCCACCGCAATAAAGACAAAGTCGGTTTACTCGACGTCGTTGCTTTTCTTCTTCCGATAGCGGTCCACGACGACATGTGGTGTCAATTTCCATCGGAGTTGGAGTACTTACTGGAGGCGCATTATATGACTCCCTCGGAAAAGGTTTCGCTACCACTGAGGCGTAGGTAGGCTCAGATCTTGCCCTTGGCATCTGGAACTGACGTTCCGAACGTCGTTCAAAGAGGCGATTGTCGCATCTCACTACGTGACTGATTGCTTCTGTTAATGACTTTGGTTCTTCGGGAAAGGTCAAGAGTCAATCTTTGACATCGTTACGTAGACCATAACGAAATTGCTCCATTAACTCTTGATCATCCCAGGGGATATCGGAGGCGAGTAGATGAAAATCTATAGCATATGCGGAGGCTGGATGATCACCATGATGTAGTCGTCGGATTTTGTTGATTGATGTCCTTATGCTGTCAGTATCTCCAAAACAGGCTTTAAACTCACTTATAAACTCTTCAAATTTGTTTAGTAATGGAGATTCTTTTTCTAACAGCGGAGCAAACCATGCCAACGTTGAGCCACTTAACAACGTGCCTACTAAACCCACTCGTGATGCATCGGTGGGATATCGGGAAGGATGCATTTGAATAACTAGTCGTACCTCATTAAGGAACCCTCTAAACTACGATCGCGTTCCATTGAATTTCATGGGAAGGCCGATCTTGGGTTCTTTATGAATCCCTTGTGTTCCAGGTCCTTGTTGTTGCATCACTACGATGGTTGCTTCGAGTTGTTGCACGCGTAACGCAAGTTCCCCATGTTGTTGCGTTTGCTGCTTTTCTAAGGAGATTTGTTGAAGATCCTCCAACAACCGTTGATTTTCTTGTTCCAAAGCAAGGAACTTCTCTTTCAAGCATTGCAACTCTGAGAAAACAGATTGATATTCTTGAGTGCTAATAGTGGCCATGGGATGAGAGGAAAGAGGAATAAGAGATTAGTATGAAGGGAGGGAGACAGAAGAGGAGCAAAATCGGTTTAAACTGTTAGGATCAGTACTAAGACAGAGAAGGAATTAGTACTAAAAGATGAGGATTAATACTAAGAGAGAAGTAGAACTCTCAAGAGAAGGAAAGAGTGAGCGAGAGAGAGAGATAGAGAGAGAGAAAGGGTGAGAGAGAATGATGATAAATGATATATATTATGTGAAGAGAGTATACAATAGTAGCTAGGAGGCTTAAGACTAGCGTTGAACCGATTTGGTTCGAAATAATGCCTTGTGCCTCCTTTTATAGTGTTCTTAGGAGTACTCCTGAAGTTTCTAGAATGTTCCAGAGAAATCTGGAATATACATCAATTTTCTATAATAAAATATAAATGAAAATAATATTCTACGTATTACAATGTATGGTCTAATGGTCAAGAGCTTGACCCATGTAGCATAAGGTCATGGGTTTGAGTCTTGCCATATCATGACAGGAGACATCCTCGCACCCGGTGATACTCGGAGAACCGTACATTATGGCAACACACATGGAGACGAAGGTGTTGGATAACGGTTCAGCGTATGCATGCGTGAAGACATGGAGACGAAGGTGTTGGATAACGGTTCAACGTATGCATGCGTGAAGAGCCAAGATGGGCTACATACCGTCCAATTTCTAACGGTGCGATCGAACCACGAGCGCAACCGCGAGCCCCTCGGCGTGGGGATTTTTAGAGAGGGCTATCAAGGCGTGGGGCCGCGGTAGTCTGGACACCCCGGAGAAACTCCACATGTATACCATAGGAAACCCTGTACTATAGACAAGAAATTTTGGTTCTCCAACAATGGTGGTTGTACAATAACCGGCATTAGCGGTGGGGAGAAGAAGTGGGCGGAGGAACGTCTCAGGGCATGCAGAGTCCTAGGACCTGACGAAGTGATAAGCAACGTCGTGGAGGCGGTCTCTTTCGATGATACCTTGGCAGATCTGAGGAACGTGCTCGAAGAAGGCCTCAGTGAAGACCGGATGATTTAGGTTAGTTCGGAACGGATGTACGAAGTCATCGCCGACTTCGGGAATGAGGTCGAGTCGGATCGGACGGCCCGAGTGGATACAAGGTACAAGACTGTGGACCAGAAGGTGAGGCCAATCGTGGCACCCTTGCCAGAGGGCAGCGAGTTACGGATAAAAGGGGTCACATCGGACCCAAGTCTACGGGATCCAGCCGGCATAGGACACCATTTCACCAACATAACGGTGCGGGAGCTCAAGGTTGGTGGGGGTGGCTTTCTATAGCCAACGGAGGAGGAACGGTTTTGGAGAATGCTCGAGAGGCACAGGAAGTCCTTTGCATTTTCGCCAGAAGAGATCGGGTGTGTAGACCCAACGGTCGTTGAGCCGATGGTTATTTTCACGGTACTGAATGTGACGTGGAATCCCAGAGCTCACATCCCAAAGCTAATGGAATTGTTGAACCAAAAGGTGGAGATGGGCATCCTCGAACCGTCGAGTGCCCCATACTCGAATCGGTAGTTTACCATGCCAAAGAAGAACGACACGTTGCGCTTTATTCAGGACTTGCAGCCGGTCAACAATGTGACCATTCGAAACACAGGAATCGGACCGATCATTTACAAGTTTGCAGAGGCCTTCACCGGAAGGTCGATTTACTCGATTGGGGATCTGTACTCAGGGTACAACCAATTCCAACTAGCCATAGAGAGCAAGGATATTACGACAATGCAGACTCCTCTCGACCTAGTGCGGATGTGTACCCTTCCGCAAGGGGGGACAAACTTGGTAGCGCACATGGTGAATGCGATGAATAAGGTGCTAAGGGATTGCATCCTGGACATCACCATGCCAGTTTTGGATGACATTCCGATCAAGGGATGTCCGGTGGAGGATAAGGACGAAACGGTCAGACCGAACAGGTGTCGGAAATTCGTCTCCAACCACATTGAAGACTGCGAGAAGGTGCTACAGAAGCTGGAAAGCGCGCGGCTCACCTTCTCCAAGGAGAAATCGGCTTTCAGACATTCGGAAATCATGGTCGTCGGACACTTGTGCGGGCCTTATGGCCGGAAACCGTCTCCAGCTAAAGTTGAAGCTATCTCCACGATGAAGGAAGACTACAGGTCGGTTACAGAAGTCCGGAGGTTCTTGGGAGGTTGTGCGTTCTACCACATTTGGATCCTGCATTACGCCCATATTGCGGAGCCACTCTACGGGTTGTTGAAGAAAGGGCGCAAGTTCGAGTGGGGCAAAGAGCATGCGAAGTCGGTCTGGAAAATGAAAGAAGCGCTTGCCGTGGCACCGGCAATCCGAATAGCGGTCTATGGTAAACATGTTCCGATTTATGTAACCGTAGACACGAGTCTGACCGGAATCAGATGGGTGATCAACTAGGAGGATAAGAATGGCACGAGGTTCCCCATCCGGTTCGGTGCGAAAGTACATAGCGAGCAACAACGAGGATATGCCCAGGTTAAATGCGAACTCTGGGGTATCGTTTCGGCGGTGAAGGCTGACAAAGACTACATGATAGGGATAGAGGTAATAATAGAGATAGACTACCTACCGATTCTCGGTATGGTTTCCGGATGCGCAACGCCGGACCTGGCATTGTTCAGGTGGATAGCGTACATTAAGTCCCTAAATCCGGAGATACGACACATCTCCGGGAAGGACAACGCCATGGCCGACATGCTTTCGAGAGCGAGGTTTGATGACGAGGGCGGCATGGTTTCAGAGGACGAGGAAGTTGATGTGGACTTCTTCAAGATGGCTTGCGTGACAACGAGAAAGGGGAGCACTCCGGCGCTTAATGAGTTCAATGAGAGCAAGTACGACAGGGAGTGGCTCCAGATCGATGGGTTCCTGAAAACGATGACGCCAGACACCGCGTGGACAAAGGAAGAGGCTAACCGGATCCGGAAGAAAGCGTACCAATTCTTCCTACGGGACGAAAGCATATGGAAACACCCGAAGAAGCGAGACGACATCCCACTCCGGGTAGTGGCAAGGAAGGAGGAGTAGGAAGCATTGCTAATGGCGTACCACGAGAGCCCTTGGGCTGGACATTGGGGGACATGGGCCACGTTCGAGAAGTTGAAGGAGAAGTACTAGTGGTCGGGACTATACCGGGACGTGCATCGGTTCGTAATGACTTGTGAAAGATGTCAAATGCATTCCATAGTCCGACATCGAGACGAGCTGCACCCGACTTACCCATCGGCCGTCCACTTCAAGTGGATGTTGGATCTGGTGACGATGCCAATGGGGGTAGGGCAGATGCGATACCTGATGCTAGCACGAGAGGACTTGACGAACCAAGTGGAGGGCCGAGCGTTACCGAACAAGATGACCACGGCCGTGTGCCGGTTCCTGATCGAAGAGGTGGTATGTCGGTACGGGTGTGTAGGGAAGATCGTAGCGGACCGTGGAGAATTGGATGCACAAGAGGCCGAAGAGTTGTTTGATCAGTTAGAGATTAAACTCTCGCTCACAACGATGTACAATCTGAAGGCAAACGGGAAGGTGGAATGCAGACACGGGCCAATCGTAAAGGCGTTGGTACGGGCATGTGAAGGCCAAGTCAGGAACTGGCCACGACTCTTACCTTACACGTTGTGGGCGGATTGAACTACGCACAATTCAGTAACCGGGTTCATGCCGGCGGAGCTGATGTACGGCCAGAAGCCGATCATGCCGATGGAGCGAACAATCTCCTCATGGGCCGCGGTGGACTGGAGAGACGAGATGAGCCAGGAGGAGCTATTAGTGGCACCAATCCGACAGCTCGAGCGAAGACCGGAGGATGTGGAAGAGCAGCGACAAAGCTGCATGCGGCAAGGACAAAGAACAAGGGGCAATTCAACTCGACTCACCGACTACGACCGAAGAAAATCGAGGAAGGTGACTAGGTTCTGGTCTATGACAACAACCTCGACAACCAGCACAAGGCGATGCGGAAATTAGCGAGGAGGTGGTTCGGGCCTTACGCGGTGACAAGCACCAACGACAACGGCACCTACCATCTCGCGAAGTTCTACGTAACGAGAATAGTTGTGTCGGTCCCCGAGAAGAGGATCAAGACGTTCAAGAAGCGGCACGAGGATGAACCTGACCCAGAGGACATGGATAGCGACGACGACCAGTTCGGAGCGGATGGCGATCCGGGGATCGTAAGATAAGCGCGGGCCGTTCTTCTCCGGCAAAGGTCTATTCTAGTGCATACCGGTGGATGTGCGGTTAGGTGGGGGCAAATGTCGTGGAGAAAAACCGTCCCTAGGAGGAATCGGTGAATAGAGAGCGTGAACCAGCCCTTACACACGGGCACATGTTTTGATGTATTGTACATAGTTAGGTACATGTCGGCGATGTGAATATCCCAGGTAGCGCGTATTCATTAGGTAGGGAATCGAGGAGTATCTCTATCCGGAAGGACAGAGAATAAAAGTGATGTAACAGACTGTAACGTCTCTCTCTCCTTGGGCTATAAAAAGAGAGGGAAAGGGACTGAGTGGGGATCGCGTTGTGGAGGACGAAGTGTTGTCGGACTGGGACCGAGCTCTTCTCCTGTGTCTTTTATCGTTCTCTGCAAGTTTTGGGAGGCTGCCTCTACTTCGTGGAAAGCCCGAGTTCTTCCGGTAGAAGCTCCATCTCATGTTGTCCGTGTGCGTTGTGTGAGTTGGTGTCGGCGCGTTGACGCTTACCGGCTAGCCGGCTGTAATCTTGATCATAAATATATATTTGCCTTATTCGTCATTCGATCTTCGTTGTGAGTTCTCTATGTATTTGTGTGCACGGCTCGGTCGTGGTTTCGCGTCGCTCCTCCCTTTATTCAGTTATTCCCTGGTTCAAGGCCCCCGCAGTCCCGCCTTGGTTTCTCCTGAGCGTGCAGAATAACACAACGGGTGTATGCGATGCGTGCCAATTCGGAAAACCACATCAACATCCATTCCCGAAAGAGAGGAATGTGAGCAAAGGGATCCTGGATGTAGTACATTCAAATGTATGGGGACCAACACAGATTGTCACATTCGGTAGTTGCCGATACTATGTCACCATCATCGACGACTTCTCCAAGCACACCTGGATCTACCTGATGAGACAGAAGAACGAAGTGTTCGGACAGTTCCAAAGGTTCAAAAATGACGTTGAAAAAGTCACAGGTTGGCACATATGCTGCCTTTGATCAAATGGAGGCGTAGAATATTTCTCAGACGAGTTTACGACATATCTCCGAAAGGAAGGAATATGACAAGAACTCTCATGCCAACACACACCTTAGCAAACCGGCGTAGCCGAAAGAAAGAATCGGCATATAGTAGAGGTTGCATGGGCAATGATGAATGAAAGAACCTGCCGAAATCGTACTAGGTAGAAGCGGCTAACACAAATGTATACCTAATGAACCGGTGTCGCGAAAATACGACGAGGATATGTGAACTTTGAGGCAGGAACCCGGGGCCTCCGACCGGAAGATATCAGATTCGTATGATTATATTAAACAATTAATACAAAATGATAAAGATTCACAAATTTCATTAATAAAGGGAAAGAAAGATTACAATTAATCCCAAGATTGGGATTACAAAAATTTGCTAATGGAGATGACTAGAGTAATAGATTAGAAGAAATGAAATATGGATTTAATTAGAATATTAGGGTTTTTAGCTTCAATTCGAAAATTAGGGTTTTTGAGTTATATGGCTTTGATTAGGAAATTAGGGTTTATGACTTCCGTAAGGAAATTTAGGGTTCTTGGCTTCGATAAGATAAGAGAGCTCCGAAGGAAAAGAAGAACCATATAATATGGAGAGAGCATCTCAGTATAGGAAAAAAAAATGGAATTATATATGGAGTTCCTCGTTGATCATATGCCTCCACTTTTTGTTGCATGGCCTCTACTTTTAGTTGCATAGCTTTTCTTTTCGTTGAATCTATTTTTAGTTGCATGGCTTTTTCTTTAGTTGCATGCGACCGTCCACTTGACCTTTACTTTAGTCTCTTTTACCTTTCTTTAAATCGCCACATGATCCTTTTATCCGTTCGATTTGCGTCCAACCTCGTACGGTCGCCGGTTCCGCCCGATCGCCGAATCCCTCGCCGGCCGGTTCCAGTTCCGGTTTTGCTTGCCGGCCGGTTCCGGTTTCGCTTACCGGTCAGTTTCTGGTTTGCATACCGGTTCCGGTTCCGGTTTTGCTTACCAGTCGGTTCCGATTTTGCTTGCCAACCAGTTCCAATTTGTTTGCCGGTTCCGGTTCCAATTTTGCTTGCCGATTCTGGTTTTGGTTTTGCATACCGAGCGGTTTCCGGATTTGCTTACCAGACCCGTTTTCCGGATTTGCTTACCGGCCGATTTCCGGATTTGATTACCGGCCGGTTTCCGGATTTGATTACCGGCCACCATCATCCATCAAGACAAAGTGGCCAAAGTGCTCTTAGAACAAATGAAAAATGAGGGAGCTCAAGGTGCTTATATAGCCAGGGCCTTAAGTTTCCTATCTATGTGGGATAGTTCTAATTTCTCTATCTTCTCAAACTTTATTTTCACATAACTTGATATGTATTTCTCCATTTTGTATATAGTAAAATACATTTTAAAGCTCTTGAGTATATCCATCTTTCTATAGTAAGCTACTAATCTAATTTATAATAATTATTTCATTATTTTTTTACATAGTGTGTGAAGATTCACACGACACCGGTGTACAACATCTGGTGTGCATGAGGTTACCCCGCACGAGAAGTTTTACAAAAAGAAGCCGAACCTATCACATGTTCAGATATTCGGCTCCATCGCTTATGTGCACATCCCCGACGAGAAGCAACAAAAGCTCGATCCGAAGTCGAAGAAATGTATCCTCGTGGGGTACTCACTTGAACAAAAGGGATACAAATGTTACAACCCATCTACCCGAAAAGCTCCAGTAAGTCAAGACATTGTCTTTGACGAGTCGACATCCTGGTACGAACTAGATACGACTCTGATTTCGATCCCAATCGACCCGAAATCGACCGAACAAGAGACAAAAGAAGAAGATCAACTCAGGCGCATGTTCGAAGAAAGTCCGATCACGACTCGACTGAGTGGACCACAAGAGCCGCCGAGCGATCGAAGGACATCTCAATTGAGTTCAAACCTGGATAAAGGGTAGGCCAAAATGCCAGAATACGAAGAAATGATCAAAATTGAGTCAACTCACTCTCTTGACAGTGAGTTCGAAGGCCTTGACACCCCGATCATCCAGAAAAATGGAGCAAAGAAAGCCATAGCCTCTGCAAAGGAGAAGCCACCTGTGAAGTTACGATGAGTATATGGTGTATCATTACGCCTTAATGATGAAGGTAGCAACAGTCCAGAATCGGAAACATTTTCCGAAGCTATGAAGGACCTACGATAGGTTGTTCCGATGAATGAAGAAATGTAGGTCTTGTGCGAAAACGAGACATGGGGTCTTGTCCCCCATTCACCTCACAGGAAAGAGATTGGTTGTAGTGGATCTATAAGGTCAAATACAATGTTGATGACTCAGTAAATTGCTTCAAATTACGACTCGTAGAGAAGGGATACAGTCAGATACACGGGGTCGATTACGAGGAAACCTTTGCCCTAGTGGCAAAGATGAAGACTGTTTGGACAGTCATTGCACTTGCAGCAGCAACAGGGTAGCACCTCCACCAAATGGATGTCAAGAATGCCTTTCTTCAAGGTGAATTGGAAGAGGAGGTGTAATATATGGTACAACCACCTGGCTTCAAATTACGTACTCATCTGGAAGCCGTGTGCTGACTCCAGAAGCCGATCTACGGCCTCAAGCAAGCACCGCGTGCTTGGCATTCGAGGATGACTCAGTATCTTCACCAAATTGGCTTTCAAATGTTGAAATCGGACAACTCCCTATACATCTGAAACGGGTCGAATAACCCGATTCTCATCATCCTGTGTTTGGATGATCTAGTCATTGGAGGAAAGGATCTCACCGAGATTAATAAGGTAAAATCACTCCTATTCGGAAGATTCGAAATGAAAGATATGCACGAGCTCCATTACTTCCTTGGTATTGAAGTAATTCGGACACTAGTCAGGATATTGATCCCTCAATGGCGGTATGTTCTCAACTTACTCTACAAGTTCAGAATGACCATGTCCAAACCTGTGTCTACCCCTCTCGATCGAAACCTCAAGCTCGATGTCGATTCAGGCACAGTCGAATGCGATCCGACTTAGTATCGAAAACTGATCCACAACCTAATCTATTTAATCATCACACGACCCGACCTTAGCTATTCAGTTGGCCTACTTAGCCAATTCATGCAACACCCACGAAATGATCATCTTGTTGGCTCTAACACGATACTTAGGTATGTGAATACGACGATGGATTACGACTTTATGTATACGTCGAATACGCTTATTCGACTCGAAGGATACACAGACATGGACTGAGTATATGCTATAAAGCTGATCGATGATCGACGTCAGGTTTTGTCTTCTTCCTCGGCAACGGAGGGATCTCTTGGAGCAGTAAGAAGCAATCGACAGTTGCATTGTCAAGCACAAAAGCTGAATACAGGAGCACAATAGTCGCATCATGCGAAGCCGTATGGCTCAAGTGTATCTTGAAGGATCTGGGCGCAACCATCAAGGATCCAATTCGCCTATACTACGACAACATGAGCAATATCTGAAGAGAATAGCGTGGAATATTTCTAGGCAACAACCAAGTCTTGAATCACTTCAATGAGAATCAAACACAAAAATGGGAAGTAGGGAGTGAACGCATGTACACACACTAACAACGATAGAGGATACACAAGATGTTTACGTGGAAAACCCTAATAGGGAAAAACCACGGGAGCCCACAGACTCCAAACTATCACTATATAAGAAAGGTACAAACATAGACTCGGAGGCATTGACCTTGAGCTCTATATCTTCGCCAACTGACGGTTACAACAGAGTGTCGCTCTGTATCGCTCTCTCTCTCTATACAACAGTTATGCACATACAACAATATGACAACAACAACCACATTGAGTGATTGCCCTAAGTCATATTTATACTTATATGAACTTAGGGCTATTTACAAATATAGCCTCAATAGGCTTACTCAAAACATATTTACAAATATGTCTTCTCTTCCGGTTCTCACCGGGTCCATTAGATCCGGTTTCCCAACAATCTCCCCCTTCACTCCGACATGGGATGTCTCGCCAGACCGATCCGCTTTCGGCATGCGTCCAACTTGTCGGTTGTCAACACCTTGGTCAGCATATCAGACTCGTTCTCCTCCGTGTGGATCTTCATCAACACGAACTCTTGATCTTCTACTCTCTCCCGGATCCAGTGGTACCTCCGCTGGATGTGTTTCGTCTGAGAATGATAGGCCGCATTGTCGTAGTGTATTTCGTACACTACGTGAAAAACTTATAAAGTACCAATTTAATAAATATGAATAAATAGTAGAAAATATTAAAATATGTATAACATGCATAAGGCAAGATTCAAACCTTGCACCTCCATGTTAATAATGTAATGTCTTACCATTACACTAGCATTTCATTCATGTTAAAAAGTAGATGTCCCACATAAAAAAGGTAAGTTCACGTAGGATAAACTTTAGTTAAAAGAAAAACGCATGCTAAAAGAAAAAGCTACGCATGCACATCTAGCGTGCATGAACGCTATAGTTGATAAAAAACGCACAAGTTAGAAAAAACATAATCACTTTAGATAAAGCATATAGTCTATCTATAGGAAAAGCATGGAGTCTATAGTTAGAGAAAAAAAAAAAGCATGGATTCCTAAGACTCCCTCATCACTACATAAGGATGGGGAGCACAATGTAATAGGAATGAAAAATATTTAGGAAATTGGATATATTTCCTAAAACACCAATTAATATAATCGTGGGATTCACAAAGTTTTATATAATCTATCTCTTTCAATCTAAATTCATATTCTTACATAAATATTGATTAATGTAGTACTTGTGGAATTCACAAGGTTTGATCTCTTTTCTATTTCTACTCTAAACTATTCTAAACTATTTCAATTTATTACTATGATTAAGACAAACTAAAACAAATCTACTTGTGGGATTCACAAGCTTCTAATAATCTATACATAATTAAAATCGCCTCAAATTCTTCCTCTTCCTAGTCCATAACCCTGGTGGTTCCCACCCGACTCACGCAACGATCCGGAGCCAAAAGGCAAGACACAAGTGGTGAACCCGACGTGAAGGCGGGTGGTAAGGAGATGGAGAATCAACAAGAAGCGATGAATATGATGATGATGATGATTATTAAGTGGATGCAAGAAGAGCAACGCACAATGTCGGAGATGAAATCGGCAGTAGCGCGGCTTGTGCAAAGAAACAGGGAATTCGACGGAAAGGATGTGTCACGCTATCTATGTGAATACAAGGCCGAGACGATGCGATGTGGGATACCGGAAGGATTGCAAGTGACATCCTTCAATCGAGTAGTCACAGATGAGTTACAAGAGAGAATCCAAAAAATAGGGCAACAAAACCTGACATGGGAGTCCTTTGAAGAAGCTTTATGAGAGGCATATGATTTCAAGAGATCGAAGGGACAAGATCGGCGAGAATTTGACGAATGGGTGGCATCGGAGAAGACCCACCGAAGTGCAACACAAGCATTCCTATGCGAATGATGTGTCACGCTATCTATGCGAATACAAGGCCGAGATGATGCGATGTGGGATACCGGAAGGATTGCAAGTGACATCCTTCAATCGAGTAGTCACAGATGAGTTACAGGAGAGAATCCACAAAATAGGGCAACAAAACCTAACATGGGAGTCCTTTGAAGAAGCTTTATGAGATGCATATGATTTCAAGAGATCGAAGGGACAAGATCAGCGAGAATTTGACGAATGGGTGGCATCGGAGAAGACCCACCGAAGTGCAACACAAGTATTCCTAGAGTTCGAGCATCGTTTTGCTCGACTCTCGGAGTGGGAACAACGATTGGTGGGAGAGGATAAAGTCCTAATGTTCGTAAAATCGATCGATCGAAAAGAAAGGATCGACATCGGGATCGAACTCGAAGACGATGACGATGCGAATGGTCTTACCGAAGATTGGGCTGAAGTCCAAAGGGTATGCCAGAGACATGATGAGAGGAAGATGAGAATCTTGTCAACGACATGGCCGATGAAGGATGGTCGATTGAAGACAAATGATGGAGCCGATATGAAGGCTGAAATACAACATGATGGTGCGATGGAAGAGGGTGTAAAACAAGCTACCCTCTTGTCTTGCGAAAGAACGACGGCGAAGGATAATGCATGTAGAGGACGGGTTAGTGATTGGCCAAAAACCTTACCCTATGCACTATGGGCTGATAGGACAACTCACAGCACTGTTACTGGATATATGCCTGCAGAATTAATCACAGGACAAAAGCCAATAATGCCAATTGAAGAAAAGATAACTACATGGGTTGTGTTGCCTTGGGAATTGGAAATGAGTAGGGAAGATTTACTTGCGGTTCGAATACGACAACTTCAATCAAGGACAGAAGACATAGAAAAAGCAGCTACTAGATTGAAAGAGGCAAGAATCAAGAATAAGGACAGATTTGACAAGGTGAAAAGAATACGACCAAGAAAGGTGCAAGAGGGAGATTGGGTATTAGTATATGATAGTAGCCTAGATAATCAATACAATACTATTCAAAAGTTTGCAAAAAGATGGTTTGGACCTTATGAAGTTAGGAAAATAACAAATAAAGCCACATATTTCCTCAATGAATTAGATGGGACAGAAATTCGTATCCCAATTGCAGGAAAAAGGATTAAGATATTTAAAAGGAGGGAGTCATTAGAGCCCGAATTTTATGAAGAAGTAGAAGAACTAAAAGAATCGGAAGAAATGTTGGATGAACTCTGCACAACCAATGTGCAAGTTCAGAGGGGGTGGGTGTTGTGAAGAATGTGTTTCACGATATAAAAATGAGCTTAAATGTTATATTTAATAATATTTGAGAGACTTGAACCCACATCCTTATATACGAAGTACAATGTACATACCACTAGGCTAGGCTATTTATTTGTAAAAGTGTGTAATAAATGTGCTTCATGATATAAGAATGAAGCTATATATTGTATTAAGTAACATTGAGAGAGAGACTTGAACTCTCAACCTTGTATGCCAAACACAAAGTATACACCACTAAGCTAGGTTAGTTATTTTAGAATGCATTTTCATCATTATACTTATCCCATATCTATTTTCATACATGGGAGCTCAAGTGAGCATGATGGCTACCATGCATCACGTGCAATACATGTGCGCCAAATGGCGATCATGCATTACATGTAACTCATGCATTGCATGCATGCCATGCTCCCATACATTACCATATGCATGGCAACACTTATATAAAGAGGGGCAAGGAAAACAAGAAAGAATCAAGAGAGAGTGAGAAAATAAGACAATTAAGTAGAGAAGACTAGCTCATTGGGTGGAGAACCTCTCGTTTCGAAGTTAAGGTCGTGGGTTCAAATCAAGGGTCGGTATTGAAAAGATTCATCTTACGATCAAGGATTGTAAAGTTGGTAAAATATTATATTTTTAAAATATACATCATGTTTATATCATATACTCTTGTTTCTAGAATCATACTTTGTCTCAATCTTCTTTCTTGAATCATACATTGTCTCTATCTTTTATCTATGCTCGTCTCTCTCTCTCTCTCTCTCTCTCACACACACACACACACACACATTACTCGTAACTCTTCGTCTTACTATCCTTAACCATTCTATCATCACCATACAAGCCTTATTAAAAGTTAAGTTTCTTCAACTCCCCTTAACCTTAGTCCCCGCGACTTCGTCGCACGAACCACAACTACCCCGACACCAGTACCATTGCCGGGGGGATTGCTTCAATCTGTATAAGCTCTTCTACAGTCGGCACACTAGGTGCTCCTTCCCTTTCTTCTTAAATCCTTCCGGTTGACGCATGTAGATCTCTTCTTCGAGGTCACCATGTAGGAATACAATCTTGACGTCCAGTTGCTCTACCTCGAGGTCCATGCTTGCCGCTATGCCCAATACTGTCCGGATGGATGTTATCTTTACTATCGGAGCAAAGATCTCATCGAAGTCCACTCCTTTCTTCTGCTGGAACCCCTTCACCACGATCCATAATTTGTATCTCGGTGGGTTTCCGACATCTCCTGGTTTTAACTTGTACACCCACTTGTTCCGGAGTGCCCTCTTTCCTTTCGGTAACTCCTTCAATTCATACGTGTGATTCTCATGCAGGGAATCCATCTCGTCCTGCATGGCCCTCAACCACTTGCGACTATGGGTGTCTCTCTTTGCTTCTTCGAAGCCTTCTGGCTCCCCCTCATCGGTTAACAACACATGCTCTACATCCGGAAATCTCTAGGGGGCTCTTCTCTCTCTAAGAGGATATCTCTGTTCCTGGTTTCAGACTACCGGTTCCTCCGTTTATTCCTCATCCCCATCCAATTCGGGATCTTGTCCGTATCCGGTGTCTTCTTCTTCTTCTTCTTCGGTCGGTTTGGTTTCTTGTCCGTATCCGGCCGGTTCGTCGAGTGTCATCTGGTTACCGGCTAACATCCGGTTTTCAACCGGGTAAATCTTGGTGTCCTCAAACCGGTTTTCATTGGATGATCCAGAGTTCGTCATCGTCTTCTCCAACTCCCAGTCGGCAATGGTCCTATCTTCCATGAAGACTATGTCCCGACTCCGGAACACCTTCTTATCGACCAGATCCCACACCCAGTAACCGAACTCATCATCACCGTACCCAAGGAATATGCATGGCCGGGACTTCAGATCCAGCTTTTCTCTCTTGTCCTTCGCCACATGCACGTAAGCGAGACATCCGAACACCTTTACATGCCGGTAGGATACGTCCTTACCAGTCCATACTGTTTGCGGTGTCTCCATCCAAGGGTATTGAGGGTGATTTGTTTATCACATACGTCGCCGTCGTCAGCGCCTTAGCCCAAAACGTCTTGGGTAACTTGGCATGTGCCACCATGCTCCAGACTCTCTCCATCACAATTCAGTTCATCCGTTTGGCCAGCCCGTTCAATTCCGGCGGCTTCGGCACGGTGAATTTGAGCCGGATTCCCTTCGACCGGCAGTACTACTCAAATTGCCCTCGGTATTCTCCTCCGTTGTTCGATCGAACCGCCTTTAGCTTCCAACCGGTTTCTCTTTCCACTCTCGCGTGGAGTTCCTTGAAGACGGATAGCACCTGATCCTTTGTCTTCAGCGGTGAGACCCACAACTTTTGGATGTGGTCGTCTATGAACGTCATGAAGTACTGTGATCCGGGATGTGACTTTGTGTCCACTTGACACACATCGGTATGCACCAACTCTAGTGGTGCATTCCGTCTCATCGGTGGTCTTGACCGGAAGGAGGTTTGGTTTTTCTTGCCAGCCAAGCAATCAGTGCACTTCTCAAGATGCACGTCTTTCACCTCCGGAATGAGTTGTCTTCAGCAAGTCTTCTCATCCTCTTCTGGCTCATGTGACATAGTCTTCTGTGCCACAGCTCACTGGCAGTGTCGGATGCTACGTTCACTTCTTATCGGCATATCTGGGCATGCATCAAGTATAGTGTGTTGACCTTCCGGGCTCAAGCCACTATTAGGCTCCCTTTGTTGAACTTCATAACTCCATTCTGGATGCTACCCGTGTAGCCTTCATCATCTAGCCGACCAACTGATATCAGGTTTAGTCGAACCTCCGGAACGTGTTGAACATCCTTCAGTAGTAACTTGCATCCGGTTGATGTTGTCAACAACCCATCTCCTATGCCGACAATTCGGCAAGTCCCTTCATTCCCCATCCGGACAAAACCGTGATCTCCGGTTGTGTAGGATGAGAAGCATCGCCAGTCCGGTGTCAGGTGGAACGATGCTCCGGATTCAACAACCCACGTTGTCTTGTCGCAGACAAGGTTTAATGAGCATCAGTTCTTCTTCACTTGTCGCGATTGCCGACGTTCCCTTCCGATCTGGGCCTCTCCAGTCCGAACCGTTTCGGTCCGAACTCTTCTTCGAATTGGGAGTGCCGGTTTCTTTCTCTTTCTGGAAGTGCCCCGGCTTCCCACAATAGAAGCAAGTAGACCTCCCCCTTGACTTCGACCTTGTCCCCGATTTGTCCCAGTTTTGGGGACTTTGATACCAGCCTCTTCCCTGGTTGTGGTCATCTTCCATGACCAAGGCTTTCGGATTGGTTCCGGACTCCTAGTCCTTCCGGTGAGCTTCTTCATCTAGCAAGATTGATTTTACCCTTGCTAGGGACAATTGTTTTCCTTCCGGCCCGGCGTTGCCCAACGTGACAACTAGCGTCTCCCAACTATCCGAGAGGGAACCGAGCATGAGTAATGTGAGTACCTCATCGGCGAGAGGTACTTCCAACGAGGTTGCTTGATGTATCAGCCCCTAGAAGGCATTCATGTGCTCCGCCATACTGGAGTCGTCCTGGTACCGGAGCCTCACTAGCTTCCGGAATACCGAAACCTGATTAACGGCATTCTTGTTCTGGAACATGATGCCGATCTTATCCAAGAGTTCATGAGCCTTGCTCTCTTCGTTGAAGTTGTTTTATAGGCTCATGTCGATGAAGCACCGGATGTATGTCGTCATCTTCATGTGGTGTCGATCTTATCCAGTCTCTTGTCCCCAAATTGAACCAGCAACCAAAGATCTTTAACCACCAGCATATCCCTCATCTTCGACTTCCACACTGAGTAGTTGGAGCCAGTGAGCTTGAACATGCCGTTGAACCATTCTTCCATTTCCTGTGTTGTTCGCTCTTATACCAAATTGAAGAGAATAGCGCGGAATATTGCTCGGCCACAACCAAGTCTTGAATCACTTCGATGAGAATCAAACACAGAAATGGGAAGTAGGGAGTGAACGCACGTACACACACTAACAACGATAGAGGATACACATGATGTTTACGTGGAAAACCCGAATAGGGAAAAACCACGGGAGCCCACAGACTCCAATCTATCACTATATAAGAAAGGTACAAACAGAGACTCGGAGGCAATGACCTCGAGCTCTGTATCTTTGCCAACCGGCGGTTACTGCTGGGAATATGTCCCTCGGCCTCCAGTGGAAGGAAGAGCCAACTGTTCGAAAAGCCGGTAGTCGAAGAGTCGAAAACAGTGAGTCGACTCTTTGAGAATTCAACTATTATTATTATGGTAATAATAATGATGATGTTAGGAAACAGGTCTCTCCAGATGGGGAGAGAGAGGAGCCGAGTTGATGAGGGACTCGGTCGAGGCTGAAACCGGAATCGTGTATATAGCCAACTCGGGAGACTATATTTGTAAATAGTCTGAAAGTTGCGTAAGTATATATGCAACTAGGGCAAACTTTAGTTTGTGTGACGAACAGTGTTAGATCTGTAGTGTGTAGGAGAGCGAGAGAGAGAGTGTGTGTGTGTGATCCACGCCATAGTTGTGTGAGTAACAGCAGACGCGAAGAGCCCTGTGCGGCTGATACACTCGACAGAGTGTTGTATTCCTCTCGGTGTTGTATATCCACTTTGTATAGTGAAGATTCTGTTCACCCGTGGTTTTTCCCGTTTTAGGGTTTCCACGTAAATCTCTGTGTATATCCGTTTATCTTGTCTTTTCTGGTGTATTCTTGTGATTCGTATTTTAGCGCGCAGTGTTTGTTCATTGTGATTTATATTCCGCAACGATTTCTCAACAGTTACAATGGAGTATCGCTCTGTATCTCTCTCTCTCTCTCTCTCTCTCTCTCTCTCTCTCTCTCTCTATACAACAGTTATGCACATACAAAAATATGACAACAACAACCACATTGAGTGATTGCCCTAAGTCATATTTATACTTATATGAACTTAGAGCTATTTACAAATATAGCCTCAATAGGCTTACTCAAAACATATTTACAAATATGTCTTCTCTTCTGGTTCTCACCGGGTCCATCCGATCCGGTTTCCAGATCTCTTCCGGTTCTCACTGGGTCCTCTTCATTCATAATCGGATCCCATTTGGAGGGACTGATTTCCCAACAATATCTACTTGGCTTGGAACCCTATGTTCCACGCGCGGACTAAACACATCGAAGTACACTATCACTTGATCCGCTAGCGTGTACAAGTCAGAGATATCGACCTACAACACAACAACATGAATCTTTAAGTGGCCGACATCTTCAGAAAAGCCCTGGGTATTGACAAGCTGCGGCAGTTCGTGACGAACCTTGGCCTCTCGCTCACCGACCAGCCGCGCTTTAGGGGGAGTACAATAGCAACCGATGCCAAACAGTAACTGATCAATTGATCGAAGCTGACTAGAGGATTCGAAGTATGGTCAAACTTTAACAATCGAATAGCCGAACACGGAGAATCGAAGAATCGAAATCATAAGCCATGTCAACTAGCCTTCTGAAAGTCGAAACTTGATTCAGCCAAATCAAAGCCTTTCGAGGATCGAACTGAACCAATTTTTTGATATCTGGAAGTTTTGTTCAAAGGGGCGTGTTGAGAATCAAACTCAATTTCCCATAGGGACAGTGTTCACACTAGTCAATGGAAAACTTACTAGGATAGATTTGTAATTATTAGAAAGAGTATTTGCCCTAGACTAGTTGGTATTTAAACCAACCATTTGTAACTGAGTAACTGTTGGATGTAATATACAGTTTTCTTGCTCATTATATAGCGCTTTCAAAAGCTATTTTATCAAGTAAAAATAGTGATGCCTCGTTTAGCATGCGCTTAAACCTTATCCTCACATGTATGCCTAAAGCTAACAAATGTTCATAGACATATTCATGTTTAATGCTCAAACCCTTAGCTTTATTGTGCTCGTGGCTAGATCTTATTATTTGAGTTATGTGTTGTTGCTGACTTAGTCTTCATCTCCTCACTTTTCTTTCTATTGACATCTTCGACCAAAATCTTGACTTACATTGTAAAACTTGAGATTCTTGCACTTTTCTCCCTTTGAATACTAGATCTTATCATTTGAGTTATGTGTTGTTGTTGACTTAATCTTCATCTCCTCACTTTTCTTTCTCTCGACATCTTTGATCAAAATCTTGACTTACATTGTAAAACTTGAGATTCTTCCGCTTTTCTCCCTTTGCATCTACCATATCACAATGATGTGCAAAAAATCATACTCGATAATGTACATGACAATCACCAAGGATTACTTGTCCATAATCGGTAACCTAATGATTCGGTTGATGATGAAGGAGAGCTAAGTAGGCTGCCAATTATTGCCACATGTATAATCTAGCCTTCAATTGTGTACTTAATTGCTAGTGATTTAGAGATACAATTGATACAAATTTCACATGTTTCTCCAATAGCCGTGTCTAAGCCGGTACTGATGCATCTTGCATGGTTGCTCCTATCAAGTTTTTCTAACGACAATGAGTTACCCATTCCTTTGTCCATGTTCTTGTTAGGCTTTGTTCGGAGATTCAAAAGCTTGTCAATGCTGAAAGCGCTTGTCGGCTGTAGAGGATCTTCAACCCTTGTGATGTGATACCATATAAAAGAATAGCGTGTGGATGCTAATACACAAGACATAGTCGGACACCTGTAGACAGTTAGATATTCACAGAAGATGGAAGATACACAATATGCGAGAGAGAGAGAGAGAGAGAGAGAGAGAGAGAGAGAGAGAGAGAGAGAGCAAACAACAAAACTTAATTCAAAATAATAACATTTTGTTCAAATGATGAACTCACTAAGCATCTTTTATACAAGTCCTCCAACGGACTGACAAAAGTACTGACAAGTACTTCAATGCTCACACGTGAGCTCTGACACTAAATGTCAATAGTATTCCTATTTACTAAAATAGGAATGTCGACCTCTAAAGGACAGTCGGCTCCCAACCGATCTGGTATTTGACGTCTTCAACCAATCTGGTATTCGGCTTCTCTGGCCGATCCTCCTCAATTGACTTGGCTATCGGCTTCTTTAGCACAATCCGGCTTATCGGCCTTTAGCCGATCTGGCTCATGTTGAGATTGTCTCTCAACAAGTGTAAAGCAAACAATCAAACTTAAATATAGAGGATCAATTCGAAAATAAGGTCATCTACAAGATGGTCCTTGAGAACTACAACAACCTTGATGAGTCTATGGATAAGTATAATACGTTGGTTCGCTTCAACAACATGATTAAAAATAATCCAATTGGTCTTGGTAGATCTCTCGGTAGTGTTCATGGTGTAGAATGTGACACCATGTATTAAATGAACGTTAAGTTTCCCAAATTGCCATCTCAAGGAGGCATTTATGAAGCATGCATCGGGTTTTGAGACATCTTATTTAAAAAACAAGGACTTGAGGTTGTGGAAAGGTTTGTTCAAGCTAAAGCAAGCACCAAGAGCATGATACAAATGATTGATGGATTCGTCATGGCAAGCTTATTTAGGAGAATCTTGTTGTCACTAGACTTGGGTTAGATCAAGTAGTACTAAATAAGTTCAAAGGTCAATATAAAAAATCGGATTGTTGTGTGTCTTTCTAGGCTAGACATATATCAATGGAACTTGAAGATATTTTAGGTTAATACAAAGTATGCATGCTTAATTTTCATAGTGTTTAGGATGAAGGATTGTAAGGTCGATTCCACCCCAATGAAAGACTACATGCTCAATTTCACAATGATTGAGGTAACCAAAAGAGTTGAAGACGGAGACTGGAAGATTGGAGAGAAGAAACAAATATACAACCCATGATTGGGAGTATCCTATATTTTTATACAATAGAAGACTAAGGTCAACCTACATGGTGGAAGTGCTGTCAGTTTTCATGATTGATTGAAGAAGCATCCAATGCAAGTTAGGAAGGAGTACCTAAATAGAACAATCAAATATTGCATCAACGTTGGTTAAGGGATGAAGTTGATTTATCTAATAGAAGACTAGGGTAAACCTACATGGTGGAAGTGTTGCCGATTTTCATGATTGAATTGAAGAAGCGTTATCAACAAGCTAGGAACACATAAATAGAACAATCAAATATGGCATCAAAGTGGTTAAGGGAAGATGTTGAGCGGACATTATGAATTTGACTAAGCTTGCTTGGGATCCAAAAGCATAGAAGGTTGAACTCTAGATTTTGTTTCTCATAAAGGTTTTGAATGTTTGAGACAATGCTTCTAGAACCTTACCTCAAGTTCTCAATTGTTGAGGAGCAACCTAAGTCACCTCCTTTGACAGAGCTCGTGAATGGAGATTAGAATGAAAGAGGAAAAAGATGTCAACTTTGGTATCTCGTCAGGGTGACTCATCATGTTAGGCCACTTTGGAACTGTCCACACACCTATGATAATGCAAATCATGATGGAATCTAGGGATCGACAACGGCTCAGCTCAAGCTCAAACATCCCAAACTGTTTGGCTAAACTGACTTAAACCGGCTTAGAGGCTCGGCTCGGCTTAGGCTTGAGCTTGCCTTAACGGTTTGAGCTCGGCTTGGCTTAAGCCTCGCCAAACCGGCTCAAACCGGTTAAGCCGTTTAGAAACTTGAGATAGAGAAAGAGGGAGGGGGACTACACAGACGAGGAGAGAGAGAGAGAGGGAGACTACACAGAGGAGAGAGAGAGAGAGGGAGGGAGACTATACAAATGAGAGGGAGGAAGGGAGGGAGATAGGAGACTATAGATGAGAGAGAGAGAGAGAGAGAATATTTTTGAGTTCTTGAGGTATTGGGGGCTATGGTTCAATTGGAATATGCGGAATGCTTTCATTTTTTATTCGCAAGTTGGGGTGAGAAAATATGTTCTAAAGTTAAAAGGACTTCTTTTGTGGCAATTGACAGTGCTAGAGAAGTCATGAAATCTTAACCAGGAAGAGAGAGAACTTTGCAAGGTCACATATCATCATATTCGTCATTTGAATTGGTGTGTAGGGTGGCATTGAGTTTGGTGTCGAAGTATTCTTTAGATCCGTAGAGAGAAGGGTTCTATACTTTGTAGTAAGTTAGTCATGGTGGTGTTTGTTGTTTCGTAATGAAAGCCATTATTTACGGAAAAAAAAGAGAGCTAGGGAGAGAGAGAGAGGGAGGGAGGTTTCCAAACCATTTGACAAGCCGGTTTTCAAGCCGTTTCCCAATCCGATTTAGCCTGGTTTAGGATCAGTTTGGTTCGGGTTTGAGAACCCCAAACCGGTTTAGGCTTAATTGGTTTGGTTTGGATAAGGCCAAATCGGCTAAGCCTAAACCGAACCGTTGCCGATCCCTAATGGAATCCAAGAGTTCCATCCCCAATATCCCCAAAAACCTAGAGCTACATCAAACACAACATCGGAGGAGGAGATGACTCGTGGGCAGTAATGTCATATATTATAAGATTTTATCATAATGTCCCTTATGGGGTTGTAGGGCTGGTGTGCATGAAAATTCTTATTTTAGATCAAATCATGCACACTCCCAATGTATGGCTTCACAAGGTCAATGGTAACAATTTGTGCTATATATACTAAGAAAAGCAAGGGATGCTACTAGTGGAAGAGTAAGAAAACCAACATTTTCTTAATACAAATCATAGCAATAAACTAAGCCATGCCTTCCAAGAGATCAAAGCAAAGGCTCACAATTTGCCATGACTAAGCAAAGCACATCCTTTTTTTTGTTTTATTCTAACTTGCTCTAAGGCCGGAAAAGTCGTTTGATCTAAACAATCGATTTAAGTAGCTATGATGATGTTGTCTTCTTCATGAAACCAATGGAGAAATCAATGACCTTCTGTGTTTCGGGTAGAACAGCGGCGATGGATGATTGCTTGAAAGCATTGAGCCAACCATGGAGATGAGGAAACTTGTCTTCGAAGGGGATCTTAAACTCTCCCAACACTTCGGCGGCCGGGTACAAGCAGACCAGTGGAGCAAACATTATGTCTACGAGCCCCATCTTCTCCCCTCCGAAGAATGGCAAACCTCCCGATATCTTTCCCAATGCTTCATTCAACGTTTCCAAAGAGCCCATTAGATTCTCTACCCCGGCCTTTTTTGCATCGCCTTGTGATTTCACAGCCGCAAATAGTCCTTCAAATACCTGTCACGAAGCATTTTTCATGAGATTTTCAACGAGAGAAGACCGATTACCAATGACCTTTAAATTAAACCAAGAGTTCTCAAACATTTTAGAGAGATTTGTGTCCGATCACGAAAGAGACTTTCATCTTGAAAACACAATTAATTGTCATCCAAATCTCATTGACTGCGTTAATTCTTCAAGAGTTGAGCCCTCTCTTTCTCTCTCTCTTTCTCAAATTTGTTTTGTGTGTCAGATTAAATTAAGGGTTAAGCCAAATGGATGCATCCAAATTAATGTCCTCACATAGTCTTAAAACATTTGACTGAGTGAGCCCTCACTGTCTTCTCTAACAGATCTAGCTCTAGATGAAGAGTTTTTTTATGTTACAATAGATTCCTAACCTTCTTGTCCACGAAATCGGCCCAGAATCGAGCAGTGGCCCGGCCATAAGCATCTTCCGGAAGAAACCGATGATGGTAGTCATGGAAAGCTTCGTCGATGTATTGGACAATGATGGAGGACTCACAGATGGCTCTGTCGCCATGGAGGAGCACAGGGATCTTCTTGTACACAGGGTTGGAAGCCAACAAGAGGGGGCTCTTCTGAGACAAATCCTGTGGGAGCTTCTCATACTCGATCCCTTTCAGAGCCAAGGCGATCTCTACCCTCTGAGAGAAGGGGCTCGACCAGAAGCAAAGCAATTGGATCTTGTGCGTTTCCTGGTTCTTCTCCGCCATAGCTAGGAAACCAAAACACACGCTTCTCTTCTCAACTGGCTCTAAATTCGGATTCACTCTCTATCTCTGTCTCTGTCTCTGTCTCTGTGTGTGCCTGTCCTTTGGATATGTATTGTGATGAGGATTCTGGAAGCAGGAGACGACTTTTTATTTTCCATTTGCAGGAAATCATTTGTTTGCATCCCAACAAAAGAAGAAGGTATTCTCGAATGCATCCATCATCACCATCACCATCACCATCATCATGCATGCATGCATGCATGCATCATGCATTCAATGAGCATGCATGCACCCATGATCATCATCATCTTGTGGGCTCTCTCCATGATCATATTAATCCCTTCAATAGAGAGGGACTGACTATTGGCCTATCAATAGAACTCTTGCAAGACTCACACTTTGGGAAAGAACCACCATGAATGTATAGTAAGTTTTAAAAAAACACATCGTCATGCCAATTGAATTGATTATAATCTTTGCAATACACATGACTGAATTGATTATAATCTTTGCAAGAACTCTTTGACATATTACGAGGGATGATCAGGAACAATATGACTTTAGGAATTTTTTTATGAATTCATCTACAGTGAAATCATTACGAATGTAATCAAAGAATAATTGGATTTGTTAACGTTTTTTAGACGGTAGTTGCCATTAGCAGCAAACAATAGGAACCTAAAAATATCTCATTTTGATGGGCAAAAGCATGCTCTCCTAGAGGGGTGTCAATAAGAACATCAATATAAAGCATCTACCTAATTTCCTTGTCTTCTTGGACTAGACACAATCATGAAATAGAAATGCAAAAGAAACTTTTCCAACTGGTATTCTAAAAACATATAAAATTTTATGATCATTGTGTAGACAATGATTCGTTATGTAGAACCTTCTAGGAGGTAGCACTAGCAATCAACAACGATTCAATTTGAGCTGAACTAAACCATATAAATCGTGGCTAAAAAAACTTAATTCTTTGAACAATTCGGTACAATTTAGGTTTGAATGTTTTGAAATGGTTCGATCTTGGTTGGGTTGAGTTCAGGTTGAGCTTTTATCAACTTAACTATTATAGTTTAAATGGCTTAACGATTTGGGGCTATCATCTATGGCACTTTGTTGAACATTTTCTCTTAAATAGACATTTTAAGGCAATTTTTTACATTTTAGGAAACCTTTGAATCCTTATTTGAAGTTGAACTTAAGAAATCACAGCCTTGTAACTTTCAAAAAAGGCATCCAACGAAATCCAACATCCCTTCCCCAACCCAAAATCCCACCAATTTATGGCAATTAATAATAGCACCTGAAATGCACAGAAATCATGGATCAGAGATTTCTGTCATCTCCTACGACATACAATGTTGTGTCATCTTCAAATTCATAGTCTAACACAACCTCATCCACACCTTGCCATTATATACCTTTCAGAGATACAATGTTCTTATTCAAGAATGCACTAAAGGCTTCTCCTACGAATAGAAATAAATATGGAGCCAAAGGACATCCTTGTCTCACCGATCTAGTAATCAGGAAATTATTACCTAGTTCTCCTCCAACAAGAACTCAACTAGATATTGAATTATATAATGCAAAATAGCTTTAACCTAGGCAAGTGGAAGACCTAGATGGCCCATAACATCAGTTATAACATCCCAATACTCTAGAAAGAATTCTAGTGATAATCCATTAGTTCTTGGGCATACATTCTTCCGAACATCCAACAATGCAACTCTTACCTCTACAGAAGATATTTCCTTTGCCAATGCTTCAGCCATCTCATTTGAGACCTTATGTTCCAAACAATCCAAAACTACTTTTCTTTTTTTGAGTTATTGTTGGGCTATTAGTATATTTTTATAAAAATTTGTAGCAATGTCTCCCATTTCATTAGCATCCTTTGTAATAGACCCATCTTCCCCTTGAAATTGTCTCATACACCTACTTGAATGACCACCTTTATAATATGCAAAAAATTCAAAATTAACATTATCAACTTATCGAATCCACTTTGTAGGAGCAACATGAAACTTTATGTGAAAGATCTTATCTTCTAAACATACTAATTTATTTCTTAAATGACCCAACTCCAGCTCAACCCAGGACGCATGTGGGCCTTTTTCCTGAAAATGCCTCAAAGCCCTCCTACGCATGTGGCATAGTTTGAGGTTGGGTTATCTCCTTGTAACTTTCGAAATTTATTGATGGTGGTTCTCACACCATCCATATGTCCAAAACAAACTTGAAACCCTTAATAAACTCATCAAAATGATAATGTAGGGGACCTTCTCTCCATTAATGAAATTTTCAGATGTGGAAAATGCACATGAGGAGAGAAGTCAAACTCGGTATATCTAAATGGTTGAAGGATAGGGCAACACAAGGGTATGAGAAGAGGGACATGGAATGTTATGAAATTAAATATAATAAAAGGGCTTAGCTCAATTCATAAGAGTTTATACAATGAATGATACTGTGAATGGAAGGTCAAGGGTTTGAGTCTTGTTTGGACTAAAGAAGATCAAGTGGACATCAATAAGATGAATGGATGGAGATATTATGATCGGCATTTCTCCTCGCATTTGGTGCTTGAGGAAAAAGAATGCATGTAAGGTGGAAATGAAAAGCGAGGTGCATGCTAAATAAAGAAAATTGCACGCATTATGTTTATTTTCGTGCGGTGCTCAAAGGCCTATAAAAGGGTGAGGAAAGCTCATTGCGAAGGGCGATTTCGGATCAAGTCAGAAGCACTACTAGAATTCTGAATAGACTCAAGATTGTGAATCAAGGAAGGGCAACGATAAGAGGCGACGTGGTTGTTGTCTGTTGTGACATTGCACCAAAACTCAAAGATTTCCTCTCAAAGCTCCATGAATTCTCTATCTCTAACAATTTATCTTAAAATTTTCATTTTTAACCATCCTATTAACAAAGTAAATCTCATTGTATTTGATTCAACCTATCAATTTAATTTATTTAGTGTTTTAGTATTCATTTATAACTACTTTCAATTATCTATTATCTAGTATTAATCGTATTCAAATAGGGATTGTGATGGAATTTTCGACTTGGAAATGTGAGCTTGGGACGTGTAGTTCCACGAATTCGGGCTTAATTGACAAAATGCGGAACTCAAATTGTCATCTTAGCAAACTCACTACACCAACATGAATTTCATCTTGACGGTTGTGATGGAATTTTTGGATCTCGATTCCAACCTCCCAGCTCTATGTACCCAGAAATTGTTCGGACAATGGGAGTCGAACCTGCTACCTCAACCAAGGCCAACATTCCGTCCACCAGATGACACCCAAGGAAGAGGAATAAAAACATAAATTGAATATTCCCTACCTCATTGTTGTTAGTTGTTGCCATCATCGGTTGTCACCGTTTGCCATTGCTCGCCGCCATCTTGTGTCGGCACGTTTACATCTCCTGCCATTCGATGATTGTCATCCTCTACCACCTAGTCTATTTCTCTTGCTCTTCACATGCGTTGCATATAGTGTGATTCCTTCAAGATGTGATGACATATTAAGAGGGGGATACACTCAAACACACGGAGTCAACTATGAGGAGACCTTTGCCCCAATGGCAAAGATGACGACTGTGTGGACAGTCATTGCACTCGTAGCTGCGAGAGTGTAACACTTCCATCAAATGGAAGTGAAGAACACTTTTCTTTAAGGCGAATTAGAAGAGGATTCATGAATCCACCACCTGGTTTCAAATCGACCGAGCATCTGACCGCAGTCTGCCGACTCAAGAAGCTATTGTACAGAATCAAGAAGCCAACATTCGAAGATCACCTAGTATCGTCACCAAATCAGCTTCTGAATGTCAAAATAAGACAACTCCCTCTATGTGAGCAACAATTCTGGAAGCCCAATTATGATCATCTTGTATGTGGATGATTTGGTAATCCAAGGAGAAAACTTGATCAATATCAATAGAGTCGAATCGCTCTTGTCTGGTCGATTTGAAATGAAAGACATGCACGAGCTCCATTACTTCCTCTGTATAGAAATAATTCGGACACAAGTCAGGATAACACTACATTCTCAACTTGCTCTACAAGTTTGGGATGAGTGAGTGCAAACCTGTGTCAACCCCTCTCGATCGAAACCTAAAGCTCAATGCCGACTCTGGAACAAAAGAGTGTGGGCCTACTCAGTATCGGCAGCTTAATCTATCTTACCATCACACGACCCGACCTTAGCTATCCGGTCGGACTGCTTAGCCAATTCATGCAAAAACCTCGGGATGTTCATTTGGATTGCGCTAAGAGAGTACTTAGGTACATGAATGGGACGATGGATTGTGGCCTCATGTATAAGTCGAACACGATCGTTCGACTCGACGGGTACACAGATGCAGATTGGGCCGACTACAAGGCTAACAGTTGATCGACTTCGGGATTTGCCTTCTCCCTCGGCAACGGAGCCATCTCTTGGAGCAGCAAAAGGCAGTCGATAGTTGCATTGTCGAGCACAGAATCCGAATATAGGGGCGCAACCGTCGCCGCATGTGAAGCCATATGGCTGAAAAGAATATTGAAGGATTTGGGCGTTCCTATCAAGGACCCAATCCTCCTTTACTCAACATGAGCAATATTCATTTGGCTAGGAACACAGTGTTCCACAAGCACATGAAGCATATCAAAGTGCATTATCACTTCATCCGAGAGCGCGTTCAGGCTGGAGATGTCGACCTGCAACACATCAACACAAACCTTCAAATCGTTGACATCTTCACCAAAGCCTTAGGAGTCGAGAAGCTCAGCAATTCATGACAGACCTTGGTCTAATGCTAGCCGCATAGCGAGCTTGAGGGGGAGTACAACACAACATAGCAACCAATCAATCGATCGAAGTAGCCCAAGGGGAGTGGAAGCAAACAAGTTAATCAAACAAGGAGCACCAAGTCTCTCTCTTTTCATCTCTCTCTCTCTTTGTCTTTTGGTGTTTTTTTTTTATCGTAATTAGCTTACCCTAATGGTAAGTTGTTACACTACAAGCACTACGACTTGGGTTCAAATCCCAAATTTCTCACCTCTATTATATACTTCGTAATTACTTAATTCACTAGATGCCAACCCCCCCCCCCCCCCCCCCCCCCCCGGCTCTCTCTCTCTCTCTCTCTCTCTCGTAGTTGCCTTACCCTAGTGGTAAGTTATTAGCACTACAAGCACTGCGTTGTGGGTTCGAAACCCAACTTCCTCACCTCTCTATTATATACTTCTTATCTCTCTCTCTCTCTCTCTCTCTTTGTGTGTGTGTGTGTGTGTGTGTGTGTGTGTTCGTCTTACACACATAGTTCCTTCCATTGCACAAGGTCATCTACACTCTCTATAATTTTCTTTACAGTTATTTTACATTGATTTAGCTTGAAGCTATGGTCTAATAGCTAATTATCTAATTGATATTGTCTATTAATGGTTAATTATATAAATGACAATTAGAGTAGCTAATTAGCTAAAGCTCATTTAGCTTGGTTGGAACTTCCAACTAGCTAATTAGCTAAAGTTCATTTAGCTTGGTTGGAACTTCCAACTAGCTAATTAGCTAAAGCTCATTTAGCTTGGTTGGAACTTCAACTAGCTAATTAGCTAAGTGATTACATAAGGTAAATAATTAGGGCGATAATGTACATATTTGTAGTTTTTTTCTATTAGCTAATGAGATAAGGTTACTTTAATGAAGTGATAATATCTAGTAGATAATTAGATAAGTGATAACTTATAGTAATAGGTTAGGTAAACTTGTTTTAGCTATTAGGTCCTACGTTAATGTACACACCCTAGATCTAACACCTAATAGCTAGTTAAAACAAGCGACAATGTATAATAGGAATTAGCTAAAACTATTTTAATCATTATCTCATTAGTTATAGATGTAGCAAACATGTACCCATCCTTGAGCTAACATCTAGTAGCTAGTTAGTTCACAATGTATAGCACAAAATTTTCTAAATTTATTTTAGTTCTTATTTCATTAGCTACTAGATGTAGCCAACATTTATTGATCCTACAACTCAAGTAGCTAATTAGCTAAGGGTACTCTAGCAATGTGATAACATATAATAGCTATTAGCTAAGTGACAATGTATAGTAGTGAATTGGCTAAATCTATTTTAGTTATGATTTCGTTAACAAAAGTTTACATTTAGTAGTCATACATTGTGGCAAATAATATACTTAGGAAACAACTCTCCATGACAATGTGTCTATTGTGAATCAAACTCATGTTGCCAAGAGTAAGAGAAAGGCAATGACATACCCTTGTTCAAACCATACAAATCCATGCATTTGGAAAATTTTCTTGCGGTGGATAATATCAGTACCACCAATAATGTTGCCCCAATGCATGATGTTGATATTAAATATAATGATAGTTTTTTTGAAAACCTAATAGAGAAAGCCATTTAGTAGTTATAGCTTTTGGATGATACAATTTCCTTGGGAATTTATCTTTTGCAATGATATCTTCCTCTACTAGAATTGTTGGAGAGGGAATACACTCTTGACCAATTGGTAGAGGAGACTATTGATATGTTGTCAAAGGAAGCAACCCTGAGAAAATGGGAAACAGTGGTGTTGACCTAAAGCTTCAGTGATGATCTTCTTGTCATCACTCAGATTGCCTAAAGATCTAGCAATGTGACATCCTTATCATGCTTATTCACTTTGTTGTTATCATGCATGGTTAATATATTTTCCAAACTATGGACCATATCTCTTTTGACTTCTTCTTTTGGCATAATCTCGACCATAGTGCCTTGTCATCACCCAGATTGCATAAAGATCTAGCAATGTGACATCTTTATCATGCTTATTCACTTCATTGTTATCATGCATGATTAATATATTTTCCAAACTATGGACCATATCTCATTTGACTTCTTCTTTTGGCATAATCTTGACCATAGTGCCTTGTGATCGTATTCCCTTAGATTTCACCTCTTCACATAGATGGGCAAGTAAAAGGTTTAGGAGCAAAGATTCGTAGATGGAATTCATCTCGTCATCGGAATTGCATCCATTATATCATAATCAACTTCATGGTATGAAGCTTTAGAGATGCTTGAGATTGCATCATCTAGACTATCCCTAGTAGCTTACTTATTCTCAACCTTGAATTTGCTAAAGCTCGTGGCCAATAATGTACTTATGACTCTTGCACATGGTCATAATTCATATGTGAACATGTCCAACTGCAACTACTCGAGTTCGCACCAATTATCCTAATGTATAACATGATTGCATTGAAAGTAAACCAATCAACAAAGCTTCAAAGAAGGCATTTGTCTCATTTTCCAGGCCAAACTCGAGTTCCTCATCTATGTATCTAGGAACAAAGCCTCAATTATAGTACATTCTATCCGTTAATCCTGAAACCACATGTAGGTGTCTCATGGGCCTTCAATGCTAGTACTCATCCTCATCATTCTCACTATTGGGCATCAACACTTCTCAAATGGAGCATTGAATACGATGGAGAAGGTTTCCTTGTGTCAATCAATAAAAAAATTCAAAAATCGGTTTACATGTAGGTTTCTTATCATAATATTAGGAGCTAAGTAGGTGTCCAACACAAACATCCTCATACATTTGTTTTAGAATCTCCATGATCTCCTTTCGGTTGGTACTTGTTCAAAGAACTCCATATTTGCCTTTCTGCTAAAAATCTTCTCCAACTAATGGATGTTGCCATGCCTTTGTCAGCGACCTCTTTCTTTGCAAGGCATTGAGTTGAGATGGAATTTATCCTCCAATTAGAAAGCTTTGTATCTCTTTCAAGGACTCCACATACCTACATGTTTCCAATCCCCAAACTACTTTCTCCTTTATATTTGCACTATTGCATCTGGTTCTTTGTTGTTTAAACTCACCATATGATTAACTTGTATATTTTTCAAAAGGCCTTCGGAGGCCCATCATTTCTTTATGGAAAGTTTTGATCCGTCACTCTAACATTTCCAATGACCAATAACTTGTTTAATTATTCATTGAGAGTATCCTTTGATATTAAATCTTTTTATCTTTAACGCTTACAAAGACGTAGAGAGTCTCGTCGAACTTTATTCTTAAATGTCTTTATGCTCCATTCTCCAATTTCAATATTGATTGTGGCATTCAATTTGTCATTTGAATTTCCCTCCACGTTAGACCCAAAATCCCTAACACAATACATATGCATTAACATAGGGATATTTAGGATTCCATACTCATGTGCAACTGTTTAATTAATGACGAATACAAATCAAACATAATTCGTCTCTTTGTCACAGGCATTCAAACCATAGTTAGATCTTAAATATTCACATGCATAAGGTTCTTATACCATTTGCTACAATTTTCATGACAATTTGTCTTATTGACTATAACAAAGTTGCCCATATGAGTAAGAAAAAGTTAAATGGAAATTGGGAGTAATTACTTAAAAAACAAAAGTAATTATGTTCATAAATACTTAGGTGAAAATGTGAGGATGCTCTAAACTTACGAACCAGCCAGCAAAAAAATCAAGCGAAACTACCGTTTTTGGAATTTTCTATTGATTGACACAAGGAAACCTTCTCCATGGTATTCAACGCTCCATTTGAGAAGTGTTGAGGCCCAGTAGTGAGAATGACGAGGATGAGTACTAGCATTGAAGGCCCAAAACATCAATACACAGGAACCCATGTTGAAATTGTAATAATAAATCGGAAACAAATGGGGACATCGCATTAAAAACCCCTGATTCCTTTACGAACCCAGCAATGACCAACTCTCGGATAGTAATCTCTCTTTCTTGAGTTTAGATCTTCCTTCACTCAATTGCTTAATGTAGACATGATCAATACAAAGAACATCATATGTACGTGACAATAAAGGCAAAAGACCAATTTAAAGTTTGCCATGCATAGAATTTAGGGTTTCATTTGGTCAATAAACTATTAAAATTATTAAATGCAAAGCTCTCCATTTCTCTCTCTCTCTCTCTCGACAGGTACTTATCCATTATTCACTACAGCTTTAAGAAAGCCCTTTTAAAGCAGAGACAAGAGACTTTAGAGGTAGAACGAGTATAACGTGAGACGCATGTGTGTGTTTTCCTTCTTTAGCTATGGCAGAGAAGAACCAGGAAACGGAGAAGGTCCAATTGCTGTGCTCCTGGGCCAGCCCTTTCTCTCTGAGGATAGAGCTTGCTTTGGCTCTGAAAGGCATCGAGTATGAGAAGCTCCCACAGGATTTGTCTCAGAAGAGCCCCCTCTTGTTGGCTTCCAACCCTGTGTACAAGAAGATCCCTGTGCTCCTCCATGGCGACAGAGCCATCTGTGAGTCCTCCATCATCATTCAATACATCGACGAAGCTTTCCATGACCACCATCATCATCAGTTTCTCCCGGAAGATGCTTATGGCCGGGCGACCGCCCGATTCTGGGCCGATTTCGTGGACAAGAAGGTTAGGGAAAAACCAAAATTCTTTCGCGCCGCTGAATCAAATCACGGTTGCATAGTTACCTGTTTGGTGGATCATTTTGTGGTGCTTTGCCCAGGTGCTTGATGCTGTAATCAGGGTGGTGAAGACGCAAGGTGAGGCACAGAAGGCAGCTATGGATGATGCAATGGCTTGTTTCGAGACGTTGGACGACGCGTTGGGGAAGGTTTCGGGAGGAGGCTCGCCATTCTTCGGAGGACACAACATGGGCCTCGTGGACATCATGTTCTCTCCGTTGGTCTGTTGGTACCCGGCCATCGAAGAAGCATCGGCGGGAGGCATTAAGTTCGCCTTCCACGAAAAGTATCCTCACCTCCATGCTTGGCTACATGCTTTCAAGCAATCGGCCGTTGCCTCCGTCCTACCCGATCCGGAAAAGATCACCGAATTCGCCATCAATGTCATTCGGAAGAGTGTGATGTGATCATTACCTAAATGTCTTTATTAGATAAACACCCAAATAATAAAGACATGATGTGATTTTATTCAGACTTGGCAAATTGTGAGCCAATCTAGCGAATTTGTGCATGCGGCCTTTGGTTACCAATTAGCAATTGGCAACGGTTCCATTTGAACCGATCCGAATCGTGAACCGTGGCTTCACAGCTTAACGGTTTAAATGGTTTGGTTCAGGTTCATGGTTTTTTTAACGGTTCGGTTCCGTTTTGGGGGGTCAACTGTTCGGGTTGGTTCGATTCAAATGTTTGAAACAATGGTTTAAACAGTTAAAATGGTTCAAGTGGTTCAAACAATTTAAATGGTTTAAGCTTGTAACTTGATTACTTTTCTTAAATATTTTTCTAATTCTTACATTTTAGTAATAAAATTATACATTTGAAATACTTAAAGATTTAAAATTTGAAATTTGACCACCGAAACTGAACCGTGAAAGTTTTAACAGTTTGAAAATATTTAAAATCATTTGTTGCGAGTTTCAATCCTCTTTAACGGTTCAATTTAAGTAACTTTAAGTTTTTAAACTATTCGGATTTAAATGGTTTGAGTTTGACACCCTCAATCCAAACTGTTTCCAATTGCTATTAGCAATGGGAGAATACCCTCTTCTGGTTGTCTTGATCAGATTTGCCTCATGTTGCTATTCATCCAAGAGTGAAATGGAGTGAGGGAGGTACTTTGCCTACAAAGCATTACTTGCTTTGTGGGTTTACTAACTGAATGATGCCCCCATAATTAACACAAAGAAACATAAAATGACAATTGATCAAAGCTTATAAAAAACAATGATTCGTCGAAATTGACCACGTAATGAAGTTGTCTAGAAACAATCACTCATCGAAATATAGGATGTTTGGTATCCATTAGTCAACTCCTCTCATATATTATGGTTCAAGGATACATTGGAGATATAGGAAAATAGAGAGAATGAGTCAAATATTGCAATATCCTTAAACCTTTATAGTCTCTCTCTCTCTCTAGTCACTTTCTTAATCTCATGCCCTAAGCTTATCATTACTTAAGGGAATTAATGGAAGCTAAGTCGTTTGGTGATTTACTATGTCTTCATTCTCTAAGGAATGTGATCAAACGTGTGGGAAGTATCTCAAGTCTTTATTAATTATCATTAATCATGTTAATATGATTAAGTCATAGAGCAAGGTTAGTGTTTGCTCAAGTAGTTAGTTTATAGCTAGAAACTTAAGAATGGTTGATAAAAAATTTGTTACTTAAAAGAAAAAACACAATGCTCTTATGATGTCATGGAAATACAAATGAGGCTCAAGAAAAGGATTTTGTGAGCCGTGGGGATCAAGCTAAGGATCTGTCGTAGAGGGGGTGACGCCTCCAATACAAGCCATTTGACTTCAAGAAAATAAGTTGAATTCATGAATTTGAAAATTTGACAATAGGACTAGAAAGGTCGAGGAGAATAATTAAGAGAAAACAAGGTAGAAGTTTGAGATCACAATGCTAGATCCAAGGTGGAAAGGAGTTTAAATTGAGTTGTGAAGTTAGAGGATTAACTAGCGAAAAGTCAGAACAAGATGGGTACAAGTTGATTGTTCAATAGTTAAGTATAATAAGATTTTTTTCATCAAACTACTTCGTTCAAAATGGTCCACGTGGTCTTGTTAGTGTTCACATTGTTATATCAAATGGATGTCAAGTTTCCTTTTCCAAATGGCTATCTCAAAGAGGAAGTATTTATGAAGTTATTGTGTTTGAGATACCTAGTTTAGAAAACAAGTTCTTGATAGTGTGTGGAGTTTTGAACCAAACATTAAAACCATGGTACCAGTGGATAGATTCCTCATGGAGGGTAGATTTAGGAGATGTCAAGCGAGCATTGCCCACTATATCAAAACTAAAGAGAACTAGATAGTGAGCCTAGTGTTTTACGTAGACAATCTTGTGTTCATAGTTAAATTACTATATAGACATGAATGAGTGCAAGAGGAAGACAAGTTCCAAGGTCAAGATGACAAATCTAGTTTGTTATGTTTCTATTCATGCTAGATTGTTTGTTATTCAAGGAATAAAGAGATATTTGTTGCTCAAAGTGAGCATGGCTAATTCTCAAATTGTTTGAGATGGATGTTTGTACACTTACTTCCACATTGATTGAGAACCACAAATCCAAATTAACAAACATGGAGGTCAACCTAAAGTTGTTGTTGAAGGCTGAGGATGCAAGATTGTGGAGAATGGACAAATATACAACAATGATTGGGTCTCTCCTAAATTTGTCCGCAAAAGACTAGAGTAAACCTACCTTTTGTGGAACTACAATTAATTCTCCCAGTTAATCTAAAGAAGAACCATTAACAAGCTAGGTTGTGTACTCTTGAGCATGTAAAGGGCGGAATTAGATATGGCATCAAAGTTGGCAAAGGGATGTAGTTGATTGGATAGTGTGACCCCTGACTATACTTGGGACCTAAATGATAGAAGGTCAATCTCTAGATTTTATTTCTAATGAAAGTTTGAAATATTATGCTTTGCGAGACTTACCACGAGTCTCATTTCTTGATTACCACCTTCAAACAACTCCACCTAAGGATCTTGTGAATGGAGACACGAACGAAACACTAAAAGATGATAAATTTTGTATCTAGTTTTATGCCACCTTTGGGCTATCCACACACCCTTATAATGTGAAAATGTTATCAAATTTGATGAAGGCACTAGTTTCGAAGATTTAGAGTATAAGGTGTGGGTACACCAACCACAATTACTTCTGAAAAGAAAAAAGAAAATCGAAAGAAAGAAAAATCAAAAGAAGATGATTACTCATATATCAATCATGGAGGTACATTTGAGCCATATTGTGGTGGCTCAAGGTGCCCATGCCTCTAAGAAATTCGCCCTAATAACTATGAAAAAGTTAAATGCAACATGTAAGTAATTACTTCAGAAAAAGTATTGTTTATAATTAGTTAGGGGAAAAGCTGATGAAGTTCTACAAATAAACAAAAGCAACAAGATCTGTTGATTTTTAATTTTAGTATTGACACAAGGGAACCTTCAACTCGTATGAGCACTCCATTTGCAAAGTGTTCACTCAAATTCAAATATTTCAGCATTTCCTAACTTTTCAAGGGTTTATTAAAGTATGTGACCTTAAAAACCATGAACTAAACAAACAACTAAAACAGTAGCTAATTAGTGCTAAATGTTAATGAAAGTGGTCTTTCCGTTCTAATAATAATAAAAGTAGCTAGTTAGCTTTCACCTAACCTCATTTCTAATAAATAATAAAAAACAAGAAATTTTAATGACAAGTGAATATCACATTAGAAACCAAGATAGCTTATTCACCAAACAATCACTAACTATCTAATCTAATCTAATGCATAAAAAGCCCTGAATTTGCCAATAAAGCATTGGTGAAAAGTTTGCTATGCATAAGTTTTAGATTTTATTGGTGTTGAGTAAATATGTCACTCCATGTTGTGTTCATGTGATGAGGGATCCCGTCGAGGTCATAATAAATGACAAAAAAATAAAATAAAAATTTTAATAAGTGCATGCTACATACGCCAACTAGTAATGTTTTTCCACGATCGAGCAAAGTTCTATTCGAATTCACTTGATATTTTAGTTTGACAAGGATGTCGAAAATTCTATTAAAAAGATCGAGGGCACGGCTTGAGGCAAAAGGATCGATGTGCGGATGGATCGCTAAAATACTTTCATAAATTCAACATTTCATGGTCTTAGACATTAGTAAAATGTAGTTGTGTGGGCAGCCTCTGTGGTTTTTTAGATCATTATGGCCCAATTCTGATTTTCTTCTAAATCAGAGTTCCTAATGCAAAAGAAGGTTTGTCATGACTCATATAAGTTCTGTCTTCCTTTCACACACACATTGATTGCTCTGCTCTTTCTTCACAAGACACACATACAATTACACCTCCTCCATAATTTCCTTATCCAATCCACAGCTTTAAAAAAGACAGTCTAAAGCAGAGAGAGAGAGAGAGAGACTCATGAGACCTAGAATTAGAAAGTAGGATCAGGTGAGCGTCTTGTGTGTTTTTCTTCTCTGATTTAGCCATGGCCCAGAAGCACGAGGACACACAGAAGGTTCAGTTACTGTGCTCCTGGGCCAGCGCTTTCTCCATGAGGGTGCAAATCGCCTTGGCTCTGAAAGGCATCGAGTATGAGAAGCTCCCACAGGATTTGTCTCAGAAGAGCCCCCTCTTGTTGGCTTCCAACCCTGTTTACAAGAAGATCCCTGTGCTCCTCCATGGCGACAGAGTCGTCTGTGAATCCTCCATCATCATTCAATACATCGACGAAGCTTTCCATGACCACCATCATCATCAGTTCCTTCCCGCCGATGCTTATGGCCGGGCGACCGCCCGATTCTGGGCCGATTTCATGGACAAGAAGGTTAAGCATAATCATCTTCTGTAACCAGATATTGTCTCCATGTAGAGCCACGTCTAAACTGGAAAGAGAGATTTTCTTTTGACAAAAGCTCTCTCTAAACTGTTTGATAATTCTTGCTAAATTAAATCAATCATCGCACTTAATCTTCTAAACTGTTTGGTTAACGTTTGCTAAATTAAATTAATCATCGTTATTAATCTTCTACACCAAAAAGTCTCACTACTACATTGCCTTTTGCTATTACTTCTAATGAATCATGTGGTGTTTGCAGGTATTTGATGCGCTAATCCAGATCCTGCTATTACAAGGTGAGGCACAAAAGGCAGCAATACAGAATGCACTGGCTTATTTCGAAACTTTGGACGAGGCGTTAGGGAAGGTATCAGGAGGTTTGCCATTCTTCGGAGGAGAGAACATAGGGTTTGTAGACATAATGTTTGCTCCGCTCGTCTGTTGGAGCCCTGCGATCGAAGCTGCAGGAGAGTTTAAGATCCCCTTCGAAGACAAGTATCCTCATCTCCATGGTTGGTTCGATGCTTTCAAGCAATCCTCTGTGTCTGTGGTTCTACCCGAACCAGAAAAGATCACCGAATACGCGATCAATGTCCTTCGGAAGGCAGCTATCTCATAGCTAATTGATTGTCTAAGTAAAAGGTCTGGGAAAGGATTGTTGCTCCACTCCCAGATTAAAATATGGTGTGATTTGTGCTGACTCAATTTGAACAAGTTTGAATCTCTCAATATGTGCCAAATCCAGATTTTTTTGTCTTTATGATCATCCAAGAAATGGGAATGGCTTGAGTTCTCCTTAGCAAAATTCTTTTGTATGAATCTCATCTATTGTCTGTCTTTTTACATTTAATATTAATAACAATGCCTTCATGGCTCATCGGAATTGTGTCGAAATTGAGCAATTGTCGAAGTTTTATATTTCTGTATTTCCGGACGGTTCATTGAAATTGAGTACCAATCCTTTTTACACTTTATCAAAGAAGGATGATTCTCCGAAACTTTCTCAAAAGCAATGAGCCAATTGTAGAAAATCGACATTGACATTTCTCCAAAAATGATGATTCATTAAAGTTGCTCAAAACAAAGGATTGTTTGAAGTAGACCGAGGATTGATGTTGGCCAATGACAATTCGTCGAAATCTCTCGAAAACACTGGTTCACTGAAATTGCTTGAGAACAACTACTCAAAGTAATCTAAAATGTAGAATTCTCAATTTTTTTTAACTTTGTTTTGGAGTTTTAAGGTTCCTAAATCCTTGCCAAGGAATATGTTGTTGAGGTTTTACTAATGAAATCCCCCAAGAATTAACATACAAAAAAAATTTGAACACAGAAGTGAGCAAAATTAACACATTAAATACGAAATATGAAATATCTAAAAGATACAAAAACCACCACAAATTTAACACAAAAATCTTCATGATAATAACCCACAAAGGACAAAAAAGGAAGCAAACAACAGATGACCACACTATAAAGCGCTACTACACTCACACATCAATGATGATGGCAACAACATGTAGGCCACACCAATCATGATGGTTGGTGTCAACCCCACCTTAGAGCCCCTAATTCACATCTCAACAATCGCACTAACCCTACTAACACCACTAACGATAACACAACTCAGACGAATCCCCTTCCCCATCCATATCTCCATTCTTTTTCCCTGCCTATGTATACCTTGACTACAACTCGTACGAACATTCCTTTTACATATTCCACGATGTTATCTTAGAGAGTCAGTAACCATAGACACACTTCTTAAGCAATGCCTCCCTATTAACCTTCCCCCTAATTCATCTACGTTTACAACACCATCAACCAGTCCCATTTGATAGTGGCCATCCCAATTTAGAACTATTCAACCTTCACGTCAATGTTGATCATTTTTTTAACCAAATGATGGCCCAATTCTAGCTCAATTACATACTTCAAGAAAGTATGAAGAGAAACGTGTAGGAAAACACCAAGGGCTAGTTGTTTCATCACCAACTTGCATCATAAACACCCGCCATCTAAATGTCCCACCTTCTAGCTTCTTCCCTGAATTTTGCTCAATTGATTGGGGTTCTCAAATCCTCACTACCACAATTTGTTTTCAAATGGGTATGAACAACTCTTTGCCCATGCTCGATGACGGATACACACTTTAGTGGAAAAGTCTCATGATTATGATTAAGCTTTAAGAAACCATGATTTGTAATACCGGAATCAGAATCGGAATCAATCAAACACACAACCATTGTCCATAGACAATGGCAAGATCACTGACAGGATTTGATGGGCAAGTTAACAAGAAATAATAGCCAATTCAACAAGAAAATGATAAATGCAATAGAACACGAGACTTCTACGTGAAAAACCCTAAATCGGGGAAAAACCACAGGACCCTTAGAGTATCAAAACTTCCACTATAACTCAGTTTATAAGTGGGTACAACCTCCCTAGATATCCCTAAAAGAATACACAAGCATCAAAGCAACAACCTTGGCAACTGTCTTCATCCAACAAGATGGATGGAACAACAAGAACAAACAAGAGACACAAGGTGAACCCTCTTGCTATAAAGAAGTTATGTTGGCTAGTGATCATGCTAAGTGGGAGCATGCCATGCAAAGTGAATTGGACAGTATTTATAAGAATGGTACTTGGGATTTAGTACCTTTGCCAAAGGATAGGAAAGCATTACCATGCAAGTGGGTCTACAAGTATAAATATACACATGATAGAACTTCACCAAAGTACAAAGCACACTTGGTAGCAAAAGGTTTCAAGCAAGAACTAGAAGTTGACTTTGATGAAATTTTCTCTCATGTAGTTAAGATGACTACATTGCATATGTTGCTTGCGTTAGCTACGAATCAGGACTTAGAATTAGTCCAAATGGATGTAAAGACTGCTTTCGTGCATGGGGATCTTAACGAGGAGATCTATATCGAACAACCAGAAGGTTATGAAGTCTCAAGAAAAGAACACTTGGTATGTAAACTCAAGAAGAGCTTGTATGGGCTTAAGCAGTTCCCAAGATTTTGGTACCAAAAGTTTGATGCATTTATGAAGACTCAAGGGTGCACTAGAAGTAATGAGGATCCTTGTCTTTATTCGAAAAAATGTTCAAATGAGAGTTCCATTATGTTGATACTCTATGTTGAGGATATGTTTATCGTTGGTAAAAACAAGGATGACTTATCCTTGTTGAAGAAAAACTTGAACCAGACTTTTGACATGAAGGATTTGGGAGACGCAAAACATATTCTTGGTATGAGTATTACTCGTGATAGGAGTAAGTGATGCATTTATTTGTCTCAGGCTGAGTACATATCCAAAGTACTCAAGAGGTTTAATATGGAGAATGCAAAGCCGTTGAGCACTCCATTGCCTACATATGTAAATCTGAGCACATGTGATTGCCCCACATCTGATGAGGACAAGGAATTCATGACCAAGGTTCCTTATCAATCTGCAATTGGTAGTCTCATATACGCCATGGTGGCTACTAGACCAGACATTGCATTTGCAGTGTGAGCGGTAAGTCGATTCATGTCAAATCCTGGTAAGAAACATTGGGATGCACTCAAGTTGATAATGAGATATCTGCGTGACACTAAAGATAAATGTCTATGATTGGGTAGAGGTGATGTCTTTATCTATCATCGGATACAAAGATTCAAATTATGTTGGATGTGCTGATAGTAGGAAATCTACATCAAGGTACATTTTTCAAATTATGGGAGGTGCCATTGCTTGGAGATCTCATCTCCAAGAATGTGTCGCATTGTCAACTATAGAGGCTGAGTATGTTGTAGCTAGGGAGGCATGTAAGGAAGCAATTTGGCTGTCTCGATTAGCTAGTGACATGGGTATACGTCAACATGTACCCAAATTGTTTTGTGATAGTTAGTGTGCCCTTGCTTTGGTTAAGAACCCAGTATATCATGGAGAGACCAAGCACATTGGAGCGCGATACCATTTCATTCATGAATGCTTAGCTAATGGTTGCATTAGCCTTGAGAAGGTTGTGTCTCGAGAAAATGGTGCAAACGCATTGACCAAGGCCTCACCAGAAGATGCATTGGGGCATTGTTGTCACTTGATGGGGATCACCAAGTGCCTTATGTAACATGCCCATCAGGTGGGAGGTATATGCCTTGTATAGTTCAACCTTCTATTGTTCGCACTCTTAGTTTAGGCCTTTTAGAGGGAGATTGTTATATGTACATAGAGACATGTACATAGTGTGAAAAGGCCAAAATGGCATGTGCTCTTGTTTTACTCTTTAATTTATTTTCCCCCTTTACTAGATATAGGGTGTGTGAGAAAAACCCTTATGAGAGAGGCAAAATTTACAACCATCGTTTTCTCTGTTTCCCCCCCTTTTTGAAACAGAGTTTTTCTTCACTCAACGATTCTATCTTGGCTCTCTGCTCTACCGATTTATATTATGAGCTAAAGTACATGCATAACTTTCTAGAGGTACGTAACTAGAGAGTATTTCTAGATCAAGTATATTATATATAAATATATGTTTATATCAAAATGGTTGAGCAGGACATCTTGTTGGGTGAGGCTGTAGGTTTAATCCTCACCAACTATATATTTTATGTCACTGTATCCTAACAACACTGAGAATGGCATCAAAAAATTTGGAAGATTACCCCTTATTCTGCCAATGTTCTTGTTTATGGGGGGACAACATTGAGAATGGCATCAAAATATTTGGAAGATTACCCCTTATTTTGCCAATGTTCTCGTTTATGGGGGAGATCAGTAATGAAATCCAAAGTGATAGACTTCCTTGGACTCTTTGGAACTATGAATGTCCATGCATTGTCGAGTAGTAAGGGTTGTGAAAATAATCTAGCTCTTCCATTATATTTCCTCGAAAACTGTGAAGAGTTTATTACTAATCAATAGACCAAAATAAAGTAAAAACAAGGTAAATAGATTGGATAGAAGAACTCGGTCCACCCGACCACCCCCGAGCTATGATCAAGACATAACCAACCTACCATCAACGTCCCATACTGCTGAATATTAGGATGACTAATACCTTAATAGAAATTAACACGATCATCGTGACGAAAGCCTAGCCCACACCACCGGTGTCTAAGACAATAACCTTCCGACTTAATGTACTTATGAGGGTGGCTAAACCTCATATTTATACCTCTTCTTAAGCCCATTGCATAGATGTGCCTTTCTAAAAGACTCCCCATTCATTGGTTGTCAAGATCATGATAGCGCATGCACCTGTCACTCTTTCTATCCAATCGCCCTTTCTAACATTAATGAACTTGCCTTTTATTTATGTAAATATTAGTGACCTACCCTCGCCTACATTATGTGTACATAACAAAAGCCATGAGAACTCAAGTTTTGTAGGTGAAGCATTTCTAGATCCAAGATGGAGAACTCAAGTTTTGCAGGTGAAGGATTTCTAGACCCAAGGTGGAAAGAAGTTATGGATACAGAGGCTAGATTCAATTTTTCATTAAGGTTCAAATGTCCCACATTGCTACTGGAGAGTTACCATGAGTTCCCCGTTCTTCCCTACCCATTTGAGATATCTTGTCCTACAGATGTTTATGAATGGAGATGTCAACAATGAAAGACCCAAATATTGATAGCTTTTGTATCTAGTTTCGGCAAATGGTTATTCATAATGTGGTGGTGCACCTTTGGAACCACAAAATAATACTCGTACCTCTTGAACGCGAATAATAGTGGATGAAGATGAGGTTACAACCACCGAGAAGTGGAAACTAGGATGTCATAATAGACTAAAAGATTGTATTATTAAGTCTCTAATGAGGTTGTAAGGGTGTGGTGTGCGTATAGTCGGTGAGTCATAAAGTACTCATCCAAATAGTAGAAAAAGGTAGAGGTCTCCCACAATTTATCACAAACTTTTTCCTTTTTTATTTTATTTTTATTACTGGACCAATGTTCCCTGCTCTCTTGCCTTCCGTGCATAAAAACTTCATAGTAGCTTTCGATTAATTCATGCACACTATTGCTATTGAGTTTGCTCTTAATAAGTAAATGGCTTCACAATTTTGGAAACGCAATCCATAGCATGAAAATTTGCCTACAATAATAGCATTTAGGTGCCCCATTTGAAAAAGCAATGGCCAATATAGTGCATAGTACAACCACAAGAAAACCAACATTTTCTTTCTTGATGCAAAAGCAGCAGCAAAAGACTTAAAAGCAGATCAATCACATTATTGTTTTTTTGTTTTGTTTTGTTTTTATTTCATTTCATTTGGGGGGATTGAACCAAGCAGAATTGCCCGGATTGAACCAGGCAGAATTAAGCAGTAGCTATGTTGATGATACAGCCCTCTTTCTCATGAAATTGATGGAGAAATCAATGATCTTCTGCGGTTCGGGTAGAACGGAGGCGACCGATGATTTCCTGAAAGCATCGAGCCAAGCATGGAGGTGAGGGTACTTCTCCTGGAATGGGAACTTAAAGCCTTCTGTCGCAGCTTCCATGGCCGGGTACCAACAGACGAAGGGAGCAAACACTATGTCCACGAACCCCATCTTCTCTCCTCCGAAGAATGGAAAACCTCCTGATACCTTCCCCAATGCTTCATCCAACGTCTCGAAACAAGCCAATGCATTCTCTATGGCCGCCGCCTGTTGTGCTTCTTCACCGTGTGACTTCAGGATCCCAAATAGTCCTTCGAATATCTGTAACCAGGAAGCATCCAGAGAGATTCATCATGAGCTCTAGCAAAAGCAAATCTAGTGAGATTTTCAACAAGAACGGTCTCGTTCTGACAATGAATCATCAAACATTTCAGTAAATCTAGCGAGTCTAGATGAAGACAAGTTTTGGTGTTACAGAAGGTTATTGTGCTTAACCTTCTTGTCCACGAAATCGGCCCAGAATCGGGCGGTCGCCCGGCCATAAGGATCTTCCGGGAGAAACTGATGATGATGGTGGTCATGGAAAGCTTCGTCGATGTATTGAATGATGATGGAGGACTCACAGATGGCTCTGTCGCCATGGAGGAGCACAGGGATCTTCTTGTAAACAGGGTTGGAAGCCAACAAGAGGGGGCTCTTCTGAGACAAATCCTGTGGGAGCTTCTCATACTCGATGCCTTTCAGAGCTAAGGCGATTTGCACCCTCTGAGCGAAAGGGCTAGCCCAGACGTACAGCAATTGGAGCTTGTGCGTTTCCTGGTTCCTCCCCGCCATGGCTAAACGAACACACAAATCTAATTCTGATTACTCTGTGTGTGTGTGTGTGTGTGTGTGTGTGTGTGTCTAGTAATCCTGTACATACATACATATGTATATATATGTGTGTGTGATATTCACACGATTTCTGAGAGCTTGATGAGGCAGACCATCTTTTTCTGTTTTGTTTTGGTTCATTATTCATTTATTTATTTATTTATTTATTTATTTATTTATTTATTTATTTATTTATTTATTCATTTATTCATTATTCATTTAATTTGTTTCCTAAGAATGGAGAAAGAAACTTGGTTCCCACGTAAAGAGACAAAAGAAAGAAGAAGAAGAAGAAAAGAGTGGGTTGAGAAAAAAGAGGTGAGAGTGTTTGTTGTGTCAGTCACATTACGCTTTTGACTTCTTCTATTCTTCAGCTTACCCAGAGTCCTAGTGCCAACTCCCACTCCGCTCTAATGGAATTGGGCACCATTACAAATAGCTATTGGCCCCGCTTTCCACTCAAACTCAAACTCAACCTCACTCTTAACCCATGGTTTTAACGGTTTATCGCTTCCAATGCAATTAAATGGTTTGGTTTAGTTTGGTTGATTTTTTATTATTATTATTATTATTATTATTATTAATTTCCCAAAAAGATGTTCCTTTCCCATTAGTTAGGAGAGTTTTTTTTTACAGAAAAGGCTATACAATGTGGCCGCACACAACTCACAACAAATGTACTGATCGTGCCGTCCGCTAAAGACCCTACCTATACTGCTCAGTTACAAAGAGGCCACCACTGCCTTCGAAGGGGCCTTTCTGTGCCCATACGACTTTGTTCACCTCAGATATATATATCGGGCTATCACCTCCCTTGCGAGTTCCAGGTTTTGGTTCTAAAACTTGGGTGGGTTTATCGGTTTAAGTGATTCGATTTAAGTGCCCAACCATCATAAACTCTTGTGTACAACAATTCTTTCAACAATCCCTCCTTACCCGCTTATACAAATTCAACTTGGATTATGTCATATTATCCATGTGGATGCCATTATTATCTCATACCCAACATTGTTGCGATGTTACACACGCATGTGTAAAATGAGAGAGAACCATGAAGGACGTGAACTAGGAAAGATGGGTTTGACAGTTGCGTTGATAATTTCAGAATCCCTTGTGATTGTATGTTTTGTAGTTGTTCTCAACTCTTTTATGATGTTCTAGTTATACTTTTGAAATGTATCTATGTGTGTGTTTGTGTTTATGTGTAAGTGCAAATGTACAAGTAAATGTGTGTTAGAGAGTATAAAGGGTATTTCGGTAACATGGAATGGTATTTTGAAAATGTGTAATGGCATAATGGTATTTCAAGAAAGTGCAATGGCGAAGAGGTATTTTAAGAGCGTGTAATGGCAGAATGTTATACAAATTCAACTTGGATTATGTCATATTATCCACGTGGATGCCATTATTATCTCATACCCAACATTGTTGCGATGTTACACACGCATGTGTAAAATGAGAGAGAACCGTGAAGGACCTGAACTAGGAAAGATGGGTTTGACAATTGAGCTGATAATTTCAAAATCCCTCGTGATTGTCTATTTTGTAGTTGTTCTCAACTCTTTTATGATGTTCTAGTTATACTTTTGAAATGTATCTATGTGTGTGTTTGTGTTTATGTGTAAGTGCAAATGTACAAGTAAATGTGTGTTAGCGAGTAGAAAGGGTATTTCGGGAACGTGGAATGGTATTTTGAAAATGTGTAATGGCATAATGGTATTTCGAGAAAGTGCAATGACAAAGAGGTATTTTAAGAGCGAGTAACGACAAAAGGTTATATACGAGAAAGTGCAATGGCAAAAGGACATTTCGAGAAAGGGCTATAGCAAAAGGATATACCAAAAAAGTGGAATAAAGTAAGGATATTTCGAGAAAGCGCAATAGTACTAGTAACAATCGGCAACGGTTCGGTTTGAGAGTGTCAAAACCGAACTGTTTAAAAGTTTTGAAACTTGAACCGAACCAAACTGAATCACAAAAGCGTTTAAACCGAAATCATTTAAATTGGATCGTTAAACAAAATCCAAACCGTTAAAACCGCGGTTTCGTGGTTCGGTTTCAGTTTTTCAACTTAGGTCAAAATTCAAATTTTAGATTTTAGATTTTGGAAAATTTTCATTATTTTAAATTTTACTTTTTTAAAATTTTAAAGATTTTCCTAAAATGTTAGTATTAGGCTTTAAAATGAAAAGATTGTTTAAAAAAATAATTTAAGCGTTAAAATCGCGGTTTCTAACCATTGAAACCAAACCGTTCACCCCCAAACCGAACAGAACCGTTTAAGCCATTAAGTTTAGTTCGGTTCTAATCAAAATGTTGCCGATTGTTAAGTACAAGAGTAAATTCAGGAAAGTGGAATGGCCAAATGCACAATTCAACTAGAATGGCATAAGAGTATTTCGAGAAAGTGCAATAGTAGTATATTCGGGAAAGTGCAACACAAAAGGTTCTTTATTCCCTCTTTTCTTATAGATGGAATTTTAGCTAACTCGACGTCCTAATGCACAATTCAACTATAGTTTCTCCAATGCAACTTTTCTCACAATTTAAATGCACATTTGAGAAGTCCCCTTGTCCTTGGAAACGTGAATGTCACCCAATTGGTGGGGCATCGAGTTCCCCGGAATTTGGTGTCATGTGTTTGACTCCCACCAATAAGTTTTTATTAGGAACTCTAACCTATGAACCGTAAATTCCGTTGTGGTTCTTACAAAATTATTTAAACGTTCGCACAAAGAACAACAACATGCTTTGGGACGAATTCTGGTTCTTGCAATTATACACATTTCATGCGTAGGTCAATGCTTCATGAATCAATTCTCGACTTTAGAAATTCTTGATAGAACTCGCTTAGTCATTAACAAACACATAAAATCAATATTTTCCCAAATACACATATTTAAGATAAGGAAATATAAGAATGGTTCTAACATGATATAATCAATGATAGAATTCTCAACCTTGCTTACCATTTGGAGCTATCCTAATCAAGGACAAGGTTCACTGGGTGTTAATTTTATCATAGTTAAAACACTAAGACATTAGAAACAAGTAATATGTCGCATTTTGAGAACTGTCGTAAAAAATGGCCACAAAATAGGTTGATTCACATGCATAAAGGATTTTTAAAAATGGCCCAAAAATATATCGATTTGTAGCATGTCCAAAATTTTAGGTCTTTCCAAAAATGCCTAAATAATAGACATGCCAAATTTACAAAATGACTACCACCTATATTTATACATAATTGCTAATTGACATTTTGATGTACAATACAATATTTATAGTTCATGTATCAGAACTATTGCTTTCCAAGTCTATGACATCATTTTCAAACCCATCCAATGAATTAGTAGCGCTTTGTGAGGTCTCATCCTCATCATCACTGGCAACTAATGCATTATCTTCTTCCAATTGCCATCCAACCTCACCCTGGTTATGAGACATGCTTCTTGTTTCTCTCTATGTTGTATTTGGAGCCACATTTGGGATCTTCTCTTTTAGTATCTTGATTGTAGTTTGTCTTAGATGACATGTTTTTGTCAAAGAGAAGTCATACACTAATATGACAACATTATGCAAGAATTTGATTTTTCCATACGGTATCGCAAGGGTTCTCTGAACACTGTTGTAGATGCTCTTAGTCGCATTAAAGAAGTTAACATGCTTAGCTTCACGGAAATAAAATCTGATCTTTTAGATCACCTTTGAGGGAAATACCTTGATGACAGTTATTTCTCAAACTACTGGACGAAAGCTGAATCTGGTTTAGATGTCGTTACTAGCACCCTACCCTCGAAGGCGACCTTTCACATTACAAATGGTTTGCTCTACCATACTGGAAAGGTCTGTGTTCTAGATTTACCAAATGTAAAATAGAAAATTCTTCATGAATGTGAAAGGAATACAACACACCATCTGCTGGTCATCCTGGAATACAACACACACTCGTTCTCATCTCGAGTACTTTTTTCTGGCCTAAGATGCGCTCTGACATGCATAAATACGTAACTCAATGCTTACAATGTTAGATTAATAAGTCGGAACGACTTAAAGTTGTTGGTCTTTTACATCCCTTAGATATTCCCATTTGTCGATAGATTTTATTGTTAGTTTATGTCATGATATAACAAGACTCGAACCGATAACCTTATGTTATATGGGTCGAGCTCTTGACCATTACATTATTTATTGTAATACGTAAGATATATTTTCATTTAAGTTTTACTATAGAAAATTATTGTATATTCCAGATTTCAATATCATGATGTGGCAAGACTCGAACTCATAACCTTATATTATATAGGTCAAGTTCTTGACCACTACATTATCTATTGTAATATGTAAGATATTATTTTCATTTAACTTTTACTATAGGACTATTCCTAAGAACACTATAAAAAGAGGCACAAGGCATTATTTCGAACCAAATTGGTTCAACGCCAGTCTTAAGCCTCATAGCTATTTTGTACTTACTCTTCACATAATATATCATTTGTTATCATCATCCTCTCTCTCTCTCTCTCTCTCTCTCTCTCTCTCTCTCTCTCGTGAGTCTTACGTAGTCCGTCCTCTTAGTACTAATAGTACTTCCCTTCTCTAGTACTAATTCTCTCTCTGTTTTAGTACTATTCTTGACAGTTTGAACCAATTTTCCCCTTTGGTCTTCTTTTCGGTTTCCTTCATCCTCTTACCCCTTTTTTCCAATTTTCCTCTCTAGTCTTTCTTTTGGTTTCCCTCATCCTCTTATCCTTTTTCTATACAATGGCTTCTATTAGCGCCCAAGAATACCAATCCGTTTTTTCCGAGATACAGTGTCTAAAAGAAAATTGTGTTGCATTGGAACAAGAAAACCAATGATTGTTAGGGGATCTTCAACAAATTGCTTTAGAAAAACAACAAACGCAACAACATGGGGGTTAGCGTTACGCGTACAACAACTCGAAGCAACATCGTAGCATTACAACAACAAGGATCAAGTCCCCAAGGACTTCATAAAGAGCCCAAGATTGGTCTTCCTATGAAATTTGATGGAAGGCGCCCACAATTCAGAGGATTCCTTGATTAGGTACGCTTAGTCATGCAAATGCATCCTTCCTGATACCCCACTTATGCATCCCGAGTAGGCCTAATAGGCACGTTGCTCAGTGGCTCAGCCTTGGCATGGTTCGCTCCGCTTTTGGAAAAACAATCTCCCTTGCTTAATAACTTTGAAGACTTTATTAGCGAGTGTGAAGCCTACTTTGGAGATACCGACAACATCAGGACGACGATCAACAAAATCCAACGATTGCGTCAAGGCGATCATCTAGCCTCTGCCTACGGGGTGGATTTCCGTCTACTCGCCTCAGATATCCCCTAGGATGATCAAGCACTAATGAAGCAGTTCCGCTACAGCCTGCGAAACAACATCAAAGATGTACTTTTAACCTTTCACAAAGAACCAAAATCTCTTACAGAGGCAATCAGTCGAGCAGTCCGATGCGACAACCGCCTTTTCAAACGACGTTCAGAACGTCAATTTCAAATGCCACGAACTAGGCCAGATCTCACATACGCCTCAGTCACAACTAAACCGGTTGCACGAGATGTATCTCAAGCAAATACTCTGACGCCGATGGAGATTGACACCATGCATCGACGTGGCCCGTTATCAGAAGAAGAAAAGCAACGACGATGTGCAAATCAATTATGTCTTTATTGCAGTGGACCAGGGCATATCGCCATCAACTGTCCACATAGGCCAAGAAGACAAGTAAATCAAATCGTAGCCTATACTAAACCCGAGTCAATTCCCTTAGGAGGGTCTGATAGTATTAATAGTACTAATAGCCCAAGTATCTCAAACAAATTTGAAATCCTTAGTCAATTAGAGGAAGAGCTAAACGACTAAGTCCACCCAAAATAGGAGCCATTTGCTTGGACAACCCTAGATCTGTGCAGCCCATTAGTGGTTCCATTCCCTCTAAGCAAGTTAGCAATGTGTTCTTAGCCCAAGTCATGATTAGTACTAAAAGTACCGCTCCAGTACATGTCGTAGCACTTTTAGATTCCGGAGTCAATTCCTGTTTCATGGATCGGAATTTTGCCCAAGTTTCTTAGATATCCTTAAGAAAAATTCCTTGCCTCACATCTGTAGTAATCATTGATGGTCGTCCCATTGCTTCTGGGAATATCGTAGAAGAGTCAGAACCCATTCCGGTTGTCCTAGATAGCTTTGCGTGTGTCGTATCATTTAATATAATTAGTAGTCCAGAGCATCCCATTGTCCTGGGATTACCTTGGTTTGAAGTACATAATCCAGACATAGATTGGAGAACAAGAGAAGTCCGGTATCGACAACCCCAAGAATCTACTTATCGAGTTTCGACCATTTCGCTCCATCAATTACGCAAAGAAGGACGCAGGGAGTCAATGTTTCTATTTGCAATATCAATACATCCTTCCAGCACTATTAAAAAGGAATCCTTAGTTCAACTTCCCGCCAAAATATCATCCTTATGCTGATGTATTTGACAATGTCAGAACTGGTACTCTTCCTCATCATCGTCCCTATGATTGTCCCATCGATTTACAACTAGGAACAGAGCCACCGTGGGGACCAATTTACAACTTGTCACCAACCGAGTTGGAAGTCCTTCAAGGCTACATAGAAGAGAATTTGGCAAGCGGGTTTATTCGTCATTCAAAATCTCTGGCCGGTGCACCCATTTTCTTTGTCAAAAAGAAAGATGGATCCCTTCGTCTCGTCGTTGATTACCGCGGCTTGAATAAGGTCACCATTCGGAATAGGTATGCACTTCCCCTTATATCAAGTCTATTAGAACGTGTAAATGTTGCCAAGTTTTTTACAAAAATCGACTTACGAGGAGCATATAACCTCATGCGGATCCGACTAGGAGACAAATGGAAGACCGCTTTTCGCACCCAATATAGGCACTTCGAGTATACCGTTATGCCATTCGGTCTAACCAATGCGCCCGCAGTCTTCGAACACATGGCTAATGATATATTCAGAGATCTCTTGGATATCTGTTTGATCATCTATCTGGATGATCTATTGATTTATTCGAAGAACCAGGAAGAGCATGATTCTCATGTACTAGTAGTACTAAAACGACTCTGAGAGCATGGTCTTTATGCCAAACTAGAAAAATGTAGCTTTGACTGTAAGCAAGTGGAATTTCTAGGCTACGTCATCTCCTCATAAGGCATCTCCATGGATCCAGCTAAAGTCCAAACTGTGCTAGAGTGGCAAACTCCACGTTCGTTACGAGATGTGCAATGTTTCTTAGGCTTTGCTAACTTCTACCACAAGTTTATACAAGATTACTCGAAGATTATTTTACCTCTCACACAAATTACCAAGAAGGGACAGTCATTTCTTTGGTCCAATGAAGAGGACATGGCTTTTATGCATCTTAAGAAAGCCTTTACATCAACTCCTATTCTAGCTCATGTGGATACAAACAAACCATTCATCATGGAGGCTGACGCATCAGATTTCACCCTCAGTAGCATCCTTTCACAACAAGGAGATAAAGAAAAGTTACATCCTATGGCTTTCCACTCATGCAAATTTGATGCCACGGAAATTAACTACGAGATACATGACAAAGAGTTATTAGCCATCGTGGATTCATTTGTGCAATGGCGGCACTTCTTAGAGGGCTCTCCTCATCAGGTCATTGTCTTTAGTGATCACAAAAATCTTGCTTACTTCCAGAACACTCGTGTACTAAATCGACGGCAAGCTCAGTGAGCACAATTCCTCACGCGTTTTGACTTCAAAATCACATATCGGTCAGGGAAGCAGCAAGGAAAAGCAGATGCACTATCGCGACATTCATATCTTGCACCTCATCTGCGTGATCCAACATTTGATTGGGACCAACACATTTGCACACAACACATTTTTTCACACTCCACTAGATTCCCGGATTATCGAGGCTATACGTGCCAACTTGAAGACAGATAGTTTTGCTCAAGCCATTCTAGCGCAAATTGATGCCTCTTGGGCATCCTGTTCCTAGTCTCAACAATCAGCTATGGACTACCGACAATTTGAATATCATGATGGTTTATTATTCTTTAAAAAGCTCGTGTATGTTCCCGATTGCTCCTGTCGCCTTCAAATCGTCCAAAATTGTCACGACACCCATACAGCTGGACATTTCGGTAGTACTAAGACGTTGGATCTAGTTCGACGATCCTTTTGGTGGCCCCATATGCGACGTTTTGTCGATGACTATGTTCGAACCTGTGATGCTTGTTGCCGAGCAAAGATGCCATGACATCATCCATATGGCTTGTTGGAATCCTTAACAATTCCAAGTAAGCCGTGGCAGTCCATTTGTCTTGATTTTATCACAGATCTTCCAGTCTCAAAGGATTTCGATGCTATCTTAACCGTCGTCGATCGATATACTAAGATGGCACATTTTGTGCCTTGTACTAAGGCCATCACTAGTGAGGAAACCGCAACCCTTGTCATGCGTGAGGTATTTCGGCATCATGGCCTCCCAAATAGTATCATCAGTGATCGAGGACCTCAATTTGTCTCCAAATTTTGTAAGCATCTCTTCAAGATGCTCAAGGTCTCTTGCAACCTCTCTTTTGGCTACCATCCCTAAACCGATGGGCAAGTGAAACGAACAAATCAAACGCTGGAACAATATCAAGTTCGGTGTTTTCTGAGTTATCAACAGGACGATTGGGTTGATATTCTCTACTTTGCAGAGTTTGCATATAACAACGCTATTCACTCCTTGACTCGGGTCTCGTCATTTTACACTTATACCGGTTCTCATCATCGTTGGTCTGTGATCAACACTACGGAGCTACCTACCAATCCTCGTGCCGAGGATCATCTGGAGAGGCTACGCAAGATTCAAATGGATCTATCTACTCATCGTCGTCATGCTCAACACACTCAGAAGACTTATGCAAATCGTCATCGGCTTCCCTCCTCTTTTGCCATCAGAGATCAAGTATGGCTCTTACGTCGTCACATCAAGACAAATCGACCATGCGACTAATTGGATTATCGACGACTCGGTCCTTTCCGTATTACTAGCAGAATTAATGATGTCATGTTCCGCTTTGGATCTTCCTCTGCACCTTCAGATACATCCGGTCTTCCATAGTTCTCTTCTCAAACCTTATCAGGCCAACACTATTGCCGATCGTGTTACACGACTGCCACCCCCGCTTGAGTTGGACACCAGCCCGGAGTATGAAGTTGATGTCATCCTCAACTCCAAGTTTGTTTGCAACAAACTTTATTATTTGGTCGATTGGCTTGGTTATAGTCCGAGCGAACATACTTGGGAACCCGTCGAGCATGTCACCAATGCTCAGGATCTTCTTGTTGATTTCCATTGAAACAAACTTTATTATTTGGTCGATTGGCTCGGCTATAGTCCGAGCGAACATACTTGGGAACCCGTCGAGCATGTCACCAATGCTCAGGATCTTCTTGTTGATTTCCACTGAAAGTATTCGGACAAAACCCGGTCCATAATCAGCGTCGACTCGTGACACTCGTCGTCTTAAGGGGGGGGGATAGTGTCATGATATGGCAAGACTCGAACCCATAACCTTATGTTATATGGGTCGAGGTCTTGACCATTACATTATCTATTGTAATACGTAGGATATTATTTTCATTTAAGTTTTACTATAGAAAATTATTGTATATTCCAAATTTCAGTGTTATGATATGGCAAGACTCGAACCCATAGCCTTACGTTATATGCGTCGAGCTCTTGACCATTACATTATCTATTATAATACGTAGGATATTATTTTCAATTATGTTTTACTATAAAAAATTATTGTATATTCCAGATTTCTCTAGAACATTCTAGAAGCTTCAGGACTATTCCTGTGAACTCTATAAAAAGAGGCACAAGGCATTATTTTGAACCAAATTGGTTCAACGCCAGTCTTAAGTCTCATAGCTATTTTGTACTTACTCTTCACATAATATATCATCTGTTATCATTATCCTCTCTCTCTCTCGCCTTCGTTATCTCTCTCTCGTGAGTCTTACGTAGTCTGTCCTCTTAGTACTAATAGTACTTCCCTTCTCTAGTACTAATTCTCTCTCTGTTTTAGTACTATTCTTGATAGTTTACCTCGCAAACAAAGGGCTCATTATGCCATTTGGGTTGTTGTTGCTAGACTAACAAAATTGGCTAGATTGATTCCTACCAAAACCATGGTAACCACTCAACAATTGGCTTATCAATTTGTTGATGAGTTATTTCGTTTTTATGGATTACCAATGGATATTGTTAGTGATCGAGATTCCAAGTTTACTAATGACTTTTGGACTCAAGTCTTTAAGAAACTAGAAACTACGTTGAACATGAGTTCCGCAAATCATCCTCAATCTAATGGACAAACTGAACGAGTTAATCAAATTATTGAGGACATGCTTCGAACTTATGCAAAAACCCCTTCTAAGTGGGAGCAATACCTTCCTATCTTAGAATTTGCCTATAATAGCTCTAAACATACATCCACTGGATATAGTCCTTTTATGTTGATGTATGGTTTTCAACCACGTGCCCCAGTCGATGTCACAATTCATCGTGATCCATTAGACAGTACACACAATTTTTTGCAAGACATGAACCAAATGTTGCATATTGCCAAAGAAAATGTCAAGACAGCTCAAGATCGTGCTCGAATTATCCAGATTAGGAGAGACGTCCTCGTGCACTTACTATTGGTCAAAAAGTTTTTTCGTGTGTCCCAACTGACTCTACGTCATTGTCTACGGGCAAGTGCGTGAAGTTAGCCTCACGATATTGTGGCCCATTTGAAATCCTTAAACGAGTTGCGTCATCTGCTTATCACCTTGCCTTACCCCGTAACGTTGGTATTCATCCTGTTTTTCACATCAGTCGTCTAAAACCATTTTTAGGCTCTGGTGATAACACCATCACAATCCAAGATCTTGTAACAGTAGCAGATTTTTCTTACAAACCTCATGTTCTTGAACGAATTCTTGATTCTCGTACTAAACGTTTACATTCTAAAGAGATTCGGCTATTCAAGCTCAAATGGATGGATAAACCTATTGATGATGCACATGGGAACGCGAGCATACTCATAAGGCACAATTTCCTCACTTTATATTGCAAGAGTGCAATCTTTTAAAGTAGGAGAGTATGTTATGCACACATAACGTTGGTGAGGGTAGGTCACTAATATTTACATTAGTGAAGGGTATGTTCACTAATGTTAAAAAGGGGGCTAATGTGATTGGATAGAAGGAATGATAGGTGCATGCACTATCATGATTTGGGCAACCAATGAATGGAGACCCTTTTAGAAAGGCACATCTATTCAAGGGGCCTAGGAAAAGGTATAAATCTGAAACTTAGCTATCCTCATAAGCACATCACGTTGGAAGGTTGATGTCTTAGACACCGGTGGTGCGGGCTAGTCTTTCGTCTCGATGATCGTGTTTATCTCTTCCAAGGTATTAGTCATCCTAGTATCCAGTGGTATGGGACGTCGGTGGTAGGTTGGCTATGTCTAGAGCAAAGCTCGGGGGTGGTCGGGTGGAACGGGTTCTTCTATCCAATCTATTTTCCTTCTTTTACTTTACTTTGGTCTATTGATTAGTAATAGACTCTTAACAATCGAACCACCATAATTTTCTATTTGGGAAACATGCAGAGTTATTAGATCATTAATCTTTAGATTTTGTTTAAAATCACACATCTCATGTTATTTTTGTTTCTCTAGTAGACCTATTTCATCAAATATGATTGATCGGCTAAAACGAAACTTGCAGGTATGCAAATCAAATAATTTGTATGCTTTAACTACAGAAGATTCGCCATATCCAGTAAAAATACATTTTCTGTATGAGGATCTAATTTCTTCCTTTTGTCTATACGTACATGACTATAAGTTATCAAACCAAACACTCGGAGATGACTAAGGTTTGGTTTATGCTTAAACCAAAGTGAATATGGTGTTTCAAGACCAAGTATCTTATGTGATGATCAGTTCTACAAGTAACATGCAGTGGCAACCGCTTCTTGCCAGAATCGGAGAGGCAATCCGGCAACTTGAAGCATACTTCGACTAGTGTCTAGGAGGGTTCGATTCGTACGCTCAGCTATACCATTTTGGTGTGGGTTGTATGGTACAGTATGCTCGTGCTTATTCCATTTTCTTCACAAAACCTCGTCCATTCATCACTAAAGTACTCCCCTCCATTGTCGGTGCGAATAGTCAAGATCCTAAGTTGACATTGATTTTCTAAATATGCTTTGTAATTTGTAAATGCATTGTATGCTCCTTATTTCTTCGTAAGAAGTATAAGACCGTAAATCTTGTGAAGTCATTTATAAATGAAATAAAATACTTGTTACCATCTATTGATAGAGATTGCATCAGTCCACATAAGTCTAAATAAATTAGTAGTGGTGGTCTTTCCACCCTTTTCTGTTTGCATATTGGAAACTTTTGTCAACATTGTTTACCGTAGATGCATCCCTCGCATATAGATATATGTTAAATGACTTCATTGGAATTCGTTTGAATAGTTTATGAACTTGATTAGTCTTCATTGCATTCGGGTTATGCCCAAGTTGATGATGCCAGAGCATTGTAGGATCAATGTATGTAGTGCTTGAATCTGCAAAGAGGGCTTGTATAGGAGTTTTGTCTACCATTTGTAAAGGGTAGAGTCTTCCAGATTTAGGGCAAGTTACTCTTAGCATCTCACCAGTAGGCAATTCATGAGAAACCGTAAAATTATTATGAAATTGTATAGTTATTCCATTTTTTGTTGCTTCACTTACGGATATTAAGTTTCTCATTACACCCAGAACATAATAAACATATGGAATGTTGCTTACCGTCTTCGATTTGTTTGGGGACATATTTACTTCCCCTTCTCCAATGGCAATTTTTGTGCCATGGTCACCAAATGTAACTCAGAGTGCTTGTGGAAGAGGGCAATCGTTATGTAGAATATTTTTGTTGCTCGTCACATGATGCATTGCCCCAGTGTCGAAGAACCAAAGGTGGTCACTACCTATCTTTTGATTCAATTGACTTTCATTTGCATCACTTGTAAAAGCTTGTATAAAATTGTTGTCTTCATCTTCTTCACAATAATTCACATTATCACTTTTCAATGATGCACTATGTATTTGAGGGTAAGACTTCTTCCCTTTCCTTTAAAGATTGAATTGCTTCTTTCTACAATCCTTTTCAAAATGACCTACATGTGATTGTAGATATCATCAAGCCTCGCATTCCATTTGATTCGTTCTTCTATTGAAACTTCTAGTTCAAAAACTGATGAAATTTTTATTTCACAAAGTTGCCTCGATCATTTCTCATTGAGGCTGCCATGGCCATATGGCTAGCCTTTGCCATGGCCATATGGCTAGCCTTGTGTTGTGAACTCATTCTTTTCCTTGGTAGTTCATCTTGCTTTAGCTTTGTTACTAAATTTTGTAAATTTAAATTTTTGTCTTCACTATGAATACTTATAAAATTCACCCATGATTCTAGTAGATATCAACTAGCCTCCCATTCCATTTGATTTGTTCTTCTGTTGAAACTTCTGGTTGTTTGGAAACCAATGAAATTTTTGCTTCGCAAAGTTGCCTCGATCATTTCTCATTAAGGCTGTCATGGCCATGTGGATAGCCTCATGTCGTGAACTCGTTCTTTTCCTTCGTTGTTCATCCTGCTTTAGCTTTGCTACTAAATTTTGTAAATTTAAATTTTTGTCTTCACTGTGAATACTTATAAAAGTCATCCACGATTCTAGTCGCGCTCCCATTAAAATTTCACACTTGGAAATTTCATCGATATTATTACCTGAAGAGATGGTTGTATCTAATTGTTTTTGCCACTTTATTATAAATATGTTGATTTGTTCGTCTTTTTTCATTTATAAGTTCATCAATTATCTGAATGAAAAAAAAAAAATTTGTCCCATCAACTGGTTGATTAATCTTTCGCAAATACTCCCACATTTTGTTTGTTGTGTTTAAGTTTTGAACATAATCAACTTGCTCATCACTCAAGTGCATTATTATCTCCATTCTAGCATCGAGGTCTCGGCTTTTCCACATGCTCCTCCTAGGTTCTTCTTCAGGCATTTTCATGGAACCATCTACTATTTCTTTTAGGTTATTACGCTCCATTATCAACTCCATCTGTCTCTTCCACATCTTGTAATTGTGAGTAGTTAGTTTTTCAACTACATATTTTCTTACCATACTTTATGTATTTGCAGGATGGTGATTGTTTGATGTGGATGCGAACAAGTTTTCTAATTCTTCTTCAAACTCCATCTTGCTTAGATCGTCTGGATCAATCCAAGAACAAAATGTTGTGTTTTGATTGATGTCTCTAATTTAGCTCTAATACCATGTAAGAAATCAAGCAATAACATAAACTATAGGAAGAAATAATAGAGAGAAAGAGAGATCAAGAAACTAGTTGTTGTATTTCTCACACCACATGAATAGTGGTTACAATGTGTATATATAAGATTAAAGAGAGAGGGTAGTTACAAAACGTTTTTATAAAACAAGGGTATTTTAGGAATAATTATTTCTTACTTTATTTATTATAATATGTTTTTATTGTCTCCTAATATTATTCTTTATTTTATATTCTAACAGGGAAGTGTTTAATGCAGGAAGAAAACTTGGTATATGTCCTTCCCATCCCTCAAAGAGAGATTTGGCTATGTTAGAGCGGTCACTTCACATGTAGTAGATAATAGGATCAATGGTTATTATCTCCATTTTTTATCTTTTCTTTCAAGAACATATTAAATTTCATTCTTCTCTCCCACTTTCCAAGGGGGCGTAGCTCAAATGGTGAGGATCGCTTTGCATGCAATAGGTAATGAGATCAACACCCATCTTCACCATTTTCTTTTCTTTCCGAAAGGATTCCAACTTATCCTTTGCTTCCCAAAACTATCCATCCACATCTCACTACCCCCATGAGCTTTGGCTCTTAGGGAGCCTTAACAATTCCTCAAACTTCTCCCACATGGGTTACGAAAATAACCAAGCTATATTGAACTTTTCTTTCCATAATGTATCCACATGGGTTTGCACGTCCACAACATGGGGCTCTCATATTTCCAACGGTCGTCTCCCTGTCACAAGATCTACTAGTGGCCTTTGAAGTGATAGTTCTGACACATGAATTGTAAATATTGTATTTTACATCAAGATGTTGATTCACAAATATGTATAAATATAGGCATTTTGAAAAATATAATGTTTTCATATAATAATTGTGAAAATAAGTTGAGATTCTCAATGTTCAAGAACTTTACTAATAAACATCATTATTGAGAATGCACATTATGATTGCAAGAGAAAGTTGAGGAAGGATTGGGTTGGATCAAATATGTGCGAAAAGCATAGTCTAATTTTAATAAAAAATATAATGTCTTTATATAATAATTGTGAAAATAAGTTGAGATTCTCAATGTTCAAGAACTTTACTAATGAATATCATAATTGAGAGTGCACATTATGATTACAAGAGAGTTGTGGAAGGATTGGGTTGGATCAAAGATGCATGGAAAGCATAGTCAAATGTGATCTAAGGCAAAGCATTATCTCACAATATTACACTCAATTTCCTGAACTTGTTTTGAGAAAAATATAAATAGTGGACTAGTCTCATTATTTGTGTCCAAACTTCCCCTCTCAAATTGAAGTGAGTGGGAACTAAGTCATATGAAAGCAATGGTTTGAATGACAAGAAGAAGATGAACTCTAACATGAATCCATGTATGTGGTTTCATTGTTCAACAATGAATATAGTTTTGTAATGAGGTGTAATGAAGTGCAATATAACGTGTGAAGCATGGACCTCCACATTTTTCCTACGCCATGATATTTTGGTGTGCAAGAAGGCCGTATTCACACGGAACCTATAGATGCACCATAATAAGGGTGTTGCATCCCACCTTCCAAACCATTTACATGTCATATCTTACATCCAATAAAACACAAAGTTTTGATTTTGTGTCTTTGATCTTTTATATGTTTCCCATGTGATTCTAGGCAGTCACTCTGAGAAACTTTTTGAACCTTGAGGATGTAACCCTTCTCTTCTCTAATAATAGTTATAAAATGAGATAATTACTTTTAAAACTTACTGCATACTTTTAAAACTTACCACATAAAAATCTAAAGGATATTTAGTCAATTAGTTCAATACCCACACTACACAATTGAACTTAAGTACTTAAGATGGGGATACTAAAACACTACTACTCAACATATAATTACACAAGTTGTCCAACAAAGTTCATGATCATGATTCAAGCATATTTGGATTTTAATTTACTGTACAACATGTATGATTCATGATCATATGCCATCATCCTATCACTATGCTAAACTTCCCCGCAAGGGTTCAATACCATAAACAAACATTACCAAATCCCCCAATTAATGATACTCACCTCTTTGGATTAAAAAATGTATTTATTTGGATATGCCAAACGACATGACTATTCTACAAAGACACAATTGCACATACATGCCCAATAACTCAAATAGAAGGATGCCAAAAAGCTATAGATTCCAACCAGCTTGTTTTAAAGGGTGTCATGCCAACTTCCATCTATGCAGGCTAGCTCATATATTTATTTGTGAATCCTCATAATAACTAAGCTTCAAAAATGGCATTGACATCTAGTTTATCTAAAACATATAGCACAGAAACATAAATCATTGACTAGTTTAAACTTCATTGTTCTTGAAGAACAAAGTTTTTATACCCCTCTCAATAACTACTCCCATCCAACTTCATATTAAGATGAGAATAGACTTTTTAGCAATTCTTACATGTGTCCCCATGGCTGCATCGCTTCACTTCAAAGATCACTGCCCTCTCATTTGATGTCATTGCATAGTCTAATATTATCCTCATTGCCTGAGATGAAGTTCAAAGCAAGTTTAATTACATTTATTCAAACATAGCCTAAAATATTTGAGCAATGGCCCACTTTCTTCATATTTTGCGCCACACATGGGTCAAGTCAATCAACAAACACAAGTATTGAATACGTCAGATCGGGGGGAAGGGTGTGACTAACATCCAGAATGAATTCAGAAGTACATATAATATGATAACAGGACATACACACACACATAGATAGATAGATATAGATATACTCTACGCATACATATATATAATATATTGTTTTCATTTCAAATATAACCAATCATGAAGTTTAGAATGAGAATAATGCAAACTAATAGAGATAAAGTGGAAAAGGTGAAGGAAACGATCAGTTTCCAAGTCCAACCAGATGTCCTGAAACTATATTACCAGTGTTGAGATATTTTTGAGCATACATACACATGGTACTGGTTGAACTGCAAAAAACATGCAGATAATGTTCTCACGGGGTAAACTGTAAAACTTTTGTGAGTCAAATATGTTTCATGGTCTTTGTTTAGTGTAAACCAATGCTCAAGTATATAGTTGGTAGCACATGTTTCGTGAAATATGTGGGAATACATATATACAGTATAAGGTAGATCTACAAGAAAACAAATCATGCTTGGTTTTTTGAATTGGTAAGCAAGTAATGTGTAAGTCTCAACTCCTCAAGATATTCTGCACATAACATACTAAAAAAGGAAATTGGCCACAATTCCTTCTTGTGGTAGTAAAAGATGCCCACAAATATCATTGGCCATATAAGCCAATAAATCCTTCTCATGAATCAATCAGAATCAATTCAATTCACAAGAGCTGCTAGCTGAATATTGCAATACCATGCCAAACTGTGGGATAATGGATTTACTTCTTGTTAGAAGATGAGTATTAAACGGCTTCTAAACCAATCTGTTCTTGCACAATGCCATGCTCTAAAACTCTCCCAGCTATAAACCCTTCGAACCTCAAACACAATAGGAAACACTAGAACAACTTCTATGCAACAATGCAATGCCTCAGCTGATTATGTCAATTGACCTATCTCACATTTAGCTACCTTAGTGAAACTTAGAATTGCAATACATATTTGTGAATCTACTGACCTCAAAATATCAAATGATTGTGAATCCACTTGGAAAGAAACATAGACCCACATGCTATCAATATGGTACCAAATCTCCTTATGCAGCCACATCATTAATCTGTACTAATTAGAACCAAGTCTGCATAAATTCAGATTCCATAGCATATCCAGATATTCGCATGGTGATGGGATGAAACCATTCTGACCTGAGCTATGTTGCAACACATCTTTTGGTTTTACATGCATGACGGTATTCATCCACTATGCAAATGAGCATACACAAGTGACTAATGTTGGATTGTGATACTCGGTGGATAAAACAAAACCATGATCACCTTTTCCTGGGTGGATCAGATATTTCCCTCATCAATGGGAATATATATTGGCAGTGAGGCAGGACCTTCCAACAAATTGTAGGCAAAATAATGCTTGCAAGGCTACATGCAGGGTATACCTTTAGATGAGGTTTGGAGCAAGCATAAGCAACATATATACCGCTGATTATAAAACTCAAAACTTCCTATATCCCATTGTGTCTCTAATCCCCTGCTATACTAATCCGTGATCTACATTCCTACTATGGATAAGCAACCTTTGGAAATGAGAATCCTTCCATAACTAGAGTATAGTTCAATGCATCTCTACAAACAAAGAGTGTCACAGTAAAAAGGATCTGAATACTATACATATGCCCAAAAATATTTGATCAAAAGGAATTACGATCAGTTACCTTATCTTTGTTAGCCAATTTGTGCTTTAAAACCATCTCATTTAGGTACTGGTCATGCTGAAGCAAAAAAATAAACAGGCAAAAGAACATAGTTACATATCACAACATGATATGAGTGCTTCCACTTGCAACCTATCACTTACCACTAAATCAATGGTATGTGTGCTGCAAATTTTCTCCTTATTGTTGCAAAAGTTACATCTAATCTGACATAGCAATGCAGTTATTTTTTATTATGTTCCATGTTCAAAGTAAGGATTTTCTCACATAATTTCAACAAAAGTGTGGTGTGCAAACCTGCTCAAAGATGTTCATCTCATTACCAGAATGTTGAGCGTAAGTCAGCAAGATACGCAAAGCTTTATCTATAAAGGAAAGAAAATAAATGTTCTGGATGTTGTTAGGATATGTTGTGTCTATACACAGACATACATATATAAAACACATACATCAACATACATACACACTTACACATAAACATACACATACATATATATATATATATATATAATCTATATGCCTATTACCAACACTAGGCAAGGAAAACTCTTCGGTGCACTTCTGAAGCCACACATGGTGTCCCTGTTCAAGAACTAATTCAATCTTTACTTTCTTCTTATCAGCAGAAGCTGCAGATGAACTCTGGGGGGGAAACCAATATCATCCCCGAACCTTGTCAACAATAGGATGGCCAAAGGAAAGATTCAAAAACAACAACGTAAGAGAATGATGGAGCGTAACTCCGACGGTGTACAGTTTACCTTCAATTCATCCTCCTCCTCCTCCTTCTTCTTCTTGTTCTGCTGCTGCTGCTGGAGGAAGATTCCATGGTAAGCTAAGATGGAGATGCAGAACACACCAATTGCTAAAGTGGCTGCGATGCAGAGGGTCTTGGGTTCCATGGCTCTTCTCGGCTTAATTGCATAATGTGTGTCTGTCTATCGATGTATCTGTATACATACATATGTACATACATACATATCTATGTATATGTACATATATATATGTATGTATGTATGTATGCACGTGCATATGTACGTACGTACGTACGTATAGAGATATGTATGTATGTATCGATGTATCTGTATACATACATAGTACATACATACATACACACACATAGATAGGTATGTATGTATCGATGTACACTAGAAGAGTGAGCATTCACCATTTCACATTAGACTCGCATTTCGGAATATGACTATGGTTGTCTTGAGAAGCCGAGTCCGAAATGTTTTATTTAATTGGGGGCTTGATTTTTTCACACACTATGTAGAACGGTATTACATCGACGTGCGCCCATTTTTTATCTAAGATTTTATGAAGCTTCCAACGATTGCATACATGTCCACTAGTTATGGATAATCTGTCGCAGAGGACTGACATGAGTTGTGCGCTCTCTTCTGTTTTAGGAGTGATAAGAGTCACATTTCAAGTCTACAACATCTTGCCCAATTAAAAAATTGTATTTTGTATCAAATTTATGCTCATCATTTTACCCTTTACACAAGAATGAATTCAATCAAACCAAGATTAGGGTTTAAGGAGAACGTTAGGAATTTAGGGCTACCCTAAACCGTAAACGCGACTCATGGATCCAATTTCACCCGACAATAATGGTTCCAACTATCACCTCAAATGGTTGGCGCGATCCATGTGATTCCAAATGTTGCACATAGGGATTGGTCTATTCTTTGAGTCTGTTTTCGATCGTAAATGTTTCATAAAGATTCCTATGCATTCACTTTGATTGATGTTTCATATGCGCTCTCTAATCTTATGATATTATCAATGTTTTTTCATCATAAATGTGTTCTTTTTTTGGTTTGGGGGTTGGGGGGGGACTCTTCTAAAGTATCTGAAAAGTAGAGGCCCATTTTTATAAATTCTTCGCATTCCCTGTTACATTTGTGATTTCTAAGCAGTGAAAGAGGAAAGCTATGGCTCTCTGCTGCTCACTCAACAGCATATACCCTAATCCACTGACGGGACATGGCCGATTCAATGTCCTCTGTAAAGAAAGCTTTCATGCAGAGCGTCTTGGAGCTTCAAATGATATCTTTCCTCCTCATATTCCTCGGTGTGGAAGAAGGAAGGGAATTGTGTGGTCTCTCACCACGTTCTTCATCTCTCAACACAACTCCCTAAACCTGTTTGGCCTTGGTGATGAAGCTCGTGCATCTCTAGTCCAAATGCCACCTACAAGCCTTAATAACAGGCGGGTTTTTTTGTATATTTATGTTTTTAGTTTGCATTGTTTATCCTGCCAGAGGGTTTTTCCATAGGAAAATCTCTAATTGTGTAGCTGGAACTGAAACATGGGATTTCACTTGAGTTTCTATTCTCAAGTTCTTTGTAAATACATGGCTGCGATGATGTATAGCATTGGGTTAATTTTGCAAGACTGGGTGATGCTTGAAACATTCGATTATATTTTCTTTCTTCTCAGTTAGTGTATGTGAATAAAGGGTTATGATGACACAACATTGGCTTACTTTTGGATATCGAACTTCAGATCATGCTTGCCTTTGCTAAGTTGAATTATATTTTGAGGTATTGATTTATGATTTGGACATTTGAAACAGTCCGAATTAAAATTTTATTTTCTTCTCTATAATGCTGGTTACTTATAATAAATATATTGGGATCCACTTGGATGATGGACTCCATGATTTGTGTGCAGTTATAGTCTTGTTATATGATTTCCTATAACAGAATTTTGGGTTATGCTAGGAACATTTAATTCTATTTTTTATAATTTGTATTCTTCTCCTCTAATGCTAGATATTCTTAGATAAGTAATAGGATTTCATTGAGATAAAAGAGGATGATTCCATTGTTATCATGCAGTTATTATCTCGTCCGATCTGGAGAGTCTGAATTCGAGAGCATTGGTATTATAAACACAAATCCAGTTGACAAAACAAACATGCAAAGTGGGTTGTCAGCAAATGGCAGGAAACAAACCATGAAAGCTGCAATGACATTGAGAGAAATTGGAGCATGTGAAGCAAGTTGTTGGATATGGCCGTCAATTACGCAACGTGCATATCAGACAGCTGAAATCATTGCTTACCTCAATAACATCAACCGCAGGTTGTTCTTATTATCCTAGCATTATTGATGGCAAGAAAACCATTTTCTTGTGAAATTTTCTCCATTATTTTCTTTTCATATTGAAGGATTTCTCCATTCAATTTCAGATGCAAGATCACAATGGTTTTTATCTCATTTGCATTTGTGTTAAATATAGGCCCAGATTATGTGACACATTTGCATCCGTGTATCCATCGAAACATCACCATCACTCACATATAAAATCTACATACATTCTTTTCCCAGGGGGAAACAAAAAGAATTAGGTTTGGATTATAATTTTTTGTTTGTTTGCGTTTTTTGTTACTTTGCCAGCCGGATTGTACCTGAGTATAGCTTTTTGGATGCTCGTGGAGTCGGAGCTTATGAAGGCAAAAGTCTAAATGTGTTGAGCAAGGTCTACGAACTCGATGCTGAGTCTTCAAATATTCGGCCCCCTCCATATACAGATGGGACACCTAATGAGAGTGTCGCTGATGTTTTCGTGCGGATAGTACAACTAATGTCTGTTTTAGAAACACAATACTTTGCTGATAACATCATAATTGTGGCACCTGATTCAGATAATTTGTCTATACTTCAGGCGGCTTTGACAGGGACCGATCTTCGTAGGTAAGCCTTTCAGGAACAGGTTTTTGCTTGCAAAATACCCTGAACTTGTTGCATATTTAACAGAACACCCCCTAAGTTTTCTAAAAGTATCACTAGTAATCTTCTTCATACTACGGAGGTAGTGATGGCATGGACATTTTTGAAAACTCAACTGTTACTTGAATTTTTGAAACCTTAGGGGTGTTCTAATAATGACCCAACAAGCTAGGGTTATTTAAGGTGTTCAGCCCTTTTCCTTGCTATAGTATGTTTTTTGAGGTCTTTCTGAAAGAATTACATTTGAACCAGGCATAGTACACTCTCATTTGCTCCAGGCGAAGTTCGGGTTGTGGATTTCAGTAACTCGAAACCTAGAGTTTTGTCCTTCTAATCATCACTTCTGAATTGTAAATATCAATGATGGAAAACATCAAACCATTTCAATATTGGTCGACCTCTACGTGTCCTGTTAACTATCTCTGTATTGATAAACCTCTGTTTGGTGTAAATTCAAATTCACTCTTCTGAACCTTAAACAGAGCCTTCATGACCTACTGATTACATTCTTACTTGACTAATTATATTCAAAAAATCAAGATAAACTGAATAGAAGAATTCTATATGTATTCACAAATTTCAGAAAATTTAACTTTGATTCGAAAAGAAGACTTCAACAATTCCACAAAAGGGAAAAAAAATCCCAACTTCATCTAGAATAACAGGAAAGTTCAAGTGCTCCCTAAATCCGAGATTGTAAACTGGCAAGCAGATAATTAAAACAATTTCATGACTGCAGAAATATTATTGTGAGAATGCTAGTACAATACAATACTAGTACAATGCCGTTATAAGTAGAATTCAATTTCCACCCAATTTGCCAGCCACAAAAGGTCGTCATTATTGGGTTATAGGTTTGGTAAGATTAATCTTCATTCCATTTTGGTCAAAACTAGATTGGCACCTCTAGTGGACTTTGCGTATGGTTAATAATCTTCAGTCTCACCATCCAATTCAATTTGCAGGCAAGTAAACTAAGCATAAATTCAATTGATTCATATGTCTAAAAATTGTGGTGTGGAGATCCCAATCTTGTCTGGAAAATGGAGCATGCGTGTATAATTGGTTGGGGCATAATGAGTGCTGAAACTAGGGTATGTTTGCACCAAAAAGATAGGCAAGTATGCAATGATTCACACATGGATATATGTATAATGCATACGCATTCATCAATAATGAATGAAGACATGTACTTATATTTGTACTCTGGATACGTAATGCATACACACATCCATCAAAAATGAATGAAGACACACATACACATGTACTTGTATCTGTATTTGTACGCATGGCATGCATGTAGCAATAATATATGCGTTGATCCATGCAAGCCTTCTCCCTCTATCTATGTCTGTGTATGTATATATATATATATATATATATGGCATAATCACACGTCCTTACATACATAATTCTATATGCATAGCACATGCAGACATATGTAGATCGGCAAATAAATGTTCACGCTTACATAGCGAATCAGTAACACGCTTCAAAGCAAAATATACGTGATGTAAAATAAAATAATTCAGTCATTCCTGCAAAATAAAAGGAAAAGTGGAGATGACGGGCATCGATCCCGTTACCTATCGCATGCGAAGCGATCGCTCTACCATTTGAGCTACATCCCCTTTGCATGAAACTTAATCACACTTATAAAACATAATAACACTTATATTTATCTCCTCCTTCACACCAATCATACACCTTATGCTTTTTCTCCTTCATGCACTACTAGATCACAATCCCAAAAAAGTGGACAACCTTACAAAATAAGTTACAGTTGTATGGCCTTAAGTTCATTCGATCTAACAATGGATTAGGCTTTAATCTAGAGAATTCGTTCCATCCAAAAATGGATTAGGCTTTAATATGGAGAATTCATTCCATCCAAGAATGGATTAGGCTTTAATGTGGAGAATTTGTTCCATCCAAGAATGGATTAGGCTTTAATCTAGAGAATTCGTTCCATCCAAGAATGGATTGGGTTTTAATCTAGAGAGTTCACTCCATCTAGCAATGGATTGGGTTTTAATCTAGAGAGTTCACTCCATCTAGCAATGGATTGGGTTTTAATCTAGAGAGTTCACTCCATCTAGCAATGGATTAGGTTTTGATCTGGAGAGTTTGTTCAATCTAGAAATGTAATAGGTTTTGATCTGGATAGTTTGTTCAATCTAGCAATGTATTAGGTTTTAATCTAGAGAGTTCAATTAGTCTAACAATGGATTAGGTTCTAATCTAGATAATTCAATCAGTCTAGCAATGGATTCAGTTCTAATCTAGAGAATTCAATCAGCCTAGCAATGGTTAGGTTCTAATCTAGAGAGTCCATTCCACAAGTATTGAAAGAATCAATTATGCCATAAATGGGCCTAGTATTAATTAGCTCATCACCAACCCTCCAATGGGGCATCCATGTACTTCCATCGTCTACAGATTAACTGTCTGGCATGTCACATTACCTAGCGGTATGTGACATGAGGGTTCCATGCCACGTGATAGACCTCTTGCTTGTGGGTGCCAATGGATCAAGACCCTATAGCAAGCGCCTCACGACCTCTAATCACTTCAGAAATAATTATTTTTACTCAGTTAAACTCTTAGAATTGGTATAAAATCTAGAGCTTACACCTATTTTCAAATTGAATTCATTTTGAAGAATGTTTTAATTATATCAATACAATTTGATGAGCTGTAAATGGGGATATTGTCTTCAAGCAGAAAGACAATGATTGACAATGATTTCCCCAAGGTTTCAGAAATGGTTGGAATAAGGATGGGCAAAGTTTACAATTTAAAGAATAAGATCATACTATACATACTATTTAAGTTTTGGAGACTCCATATGGATCCAGCAACTGCCTACCACTAGAACAAGAATTGGTTATATGTACATTAGGTATACACTGTGTATCCTTGATCATTATTAGAATACTGCTATTTTTGACAGCCCAACTGTAGATGGTTTTGGCCTTGACTTATGGACTTCTTGCATAGAGCATGCATCATACATCCGCATCAGCTTTTCTCTATAGTCATCAAGAGACTTTCTTGGCACAAACTCGACAAGATCACCCATCTGGAGTTTTTGATGAATGTCTACCACTTCTTTGTGGTTAACCTTAGACCCCCCCCCATCATCCCAAAAGCTCTGATCAATTGTTTTTGAAAAAGAACCTTCTCCGATGATTCTCTCAAGAAGATCCGCAACTGTGGAGCTTCCAGGCATCTCCTGAACTCTCATCTGATTCAAGAGAAAAGTCAAAACATGCATTCAAGACAAATAAACAAACTGCATCAAGTCAACAAAGACAAACACGCATTTCTATACAAAGTCAAAAGTCAACCACATTCAAGAAACATGCATTCAAGACAAATAAACAAACTGTATCAAGTCAACAAAGACAAACACGTCTTTCTATACAAAGTCAAAAGTCAACCACATTCGAGATAATAAAATGCAGAGCATATCGAACCTAAGAAAATATCAACACTATCAATTTTATCAAACCTAAGAAAAACCTAATGAAGAACTTAAACAAACCAATATGATTAGCCTACATAGCATCATAGATATTGTAAAAGTCATATTTCTTGAATGCACAGCTAATGGTGAGGGTATTCTTTAACCCAAGCCAGACCTTTAGCTTGCCATACAATGCATAAATGCACATATCGTGGGGGTACCTTAAGATAACATAAGATGTAGCCTGGGGCAGAAAAATACTTCTGTTCTGCGGATTAACCTTGGTTACATCCTAACCTTCTTAGCCATAAATACACCAAATGTGAGAATGACTTAAAATGATCTAGGAAGCAACCAGGGCTATGTGCTACTTAATTTATGCATACTGACCTCCAATTAAGTTATAACATTAACAGAGTTCACATCACGCTAAACTAGGGAAAAATCTTAGCAACTCTAGTTTACCTCCAACCATACGCAATGCAGATGCAATAAATCCATACATAATGATCAAACAAGAATAGACATTTTACCTTATCTTTCTCCACCACAATAACAAAAAGAGGATTGTCTTCCTCGTATGGTGGCCCATATGAGAGGTCCCGATATGGGCATGTTTCATCATGGAATGGGAAGGAGCAAGGATGCCTTATATCCACCTCCCCTCGTGATAGCCTCAATTTCGTGTCCATGATCTCATTTTGCCAAGACAAAATCCATCGTGCCCACTCAACCATTTGGAGAACAAATGAAGAATAAGGGACATCTCCCTCCTTGTACCTCCAATGTGCTGCAACCCCAAACTCTGCTTGCTGGTGCATTTCCATGGTTCTTATCTGAATTTCCAACGGGCGGCCATCCTCACCCCAAACCACAGTATGAAGGGACTTGTACCTACACAACATAAAATGAAAATATGATTGACACATTCGTTGAGATCAATAACAAGTTAAATATAATATTCTAGCATTTAGAAGCATAGCATCTATCATTGAATAGTACACATAACTAGAACATATCTAGTTTTGCTAAGGTATATGGTGCTTATTATTAGATCACATGTAATCATGATTATCTATATGGTACTTACTATGACATCACACAGAATTATGCTTACCCATTAGGTTTCGGCTCGCTAATGTAGTCTTTTTGTTTTCCCGGAATATGGGGCCAGGTCTGATGGACAACATCCAAGGCAGCATAGCAATCCGCTGCATCTGGTACGATTACGCGTAAACCTTGGGCATCGTATATTTCTTCAATCTTCCTCCCTTTTCTGCAAGAGAAGGTCATTATACATATATATCGACATGAAGTAATAGTATTGTTTTCACATTAACACCATCAAAAGAATATTGCCAAGTTTTCAGACTTACCGAATCATCTTTTTGTGAATACTATAAAGATTTTTTGGTCGCCCACACAGATCTAGGTACTCCACCTCATTGGCAAGCAACGCTTCATCTAAGGTTTCTATTGCAGACATTACGATTCTCTCTCGAGATTCTTCCGCCAGTTTTTTTGACAATTTCCTATAAGTATTATATTCGAGATGTTTGAAACACAAGTCTTCAATTTCAGCCTTCCAACTCCAGATGCCTAGTCTCCCCACAAGGGGCACAAACACTTCTAAAGTTTCTTTAGCAATTCGGTCTCTTTTATCTTTTCGGAGAGCTCCTAAGGTTCGCATGTTATGTAATCTATCAGCTAGCTTGATAAGAACAACCCGAACATCCACCATTGCAAGCATCATGGTGTGCAATCGATCTGCTTCCACAGACTTGTATGCTGTATTATTATCTCGGGCTAGTTTGCTGAATTCGCTTAATCTCGTGACCTATCAACAATATTGTTAAAAAGATATCTTAAGTCAACAATGTGAAGAAGAAACCAATAAAGGAAGTTTAGAAACAAATGGGTATAATACATGACAAAGAACAACTACTTTGCCCCTTAATCTTATAGAAATGCTAACCATGAGACATTAAAAAAAGACGAGCAGTAGTACCCCTTTTACAAGGTTTGCAACTTCAGATCCAAATCGAGATTCGAGTTGAGAAAATTCAATAGAAGAGTCATCTATTGTATCATGAAGCAATCCTGCCGCTATTACAACTTTGTTGGCACCAATTGTAGCCAATATCTTTGCTGTTTCCAGGCAATGAACAAGGTAGGGATCTCCATTGGCTCGAAACTATTCATAAAACCAATATGAGATTTGCATAAGTTTGCCAAAATCTGTAAAAGTTATTATTGCAAATTGTCTCGCCTAGCAAAAAGGGCTAGGATTACATCCAGTATTATTCAAAAAACGTAGGCACATAATTAAGTGCAAATTTCCAGAAAGCATGAGGATGCCCAATTTTATGAAAGCTATACACAATTAGTGTAAGCTTTCATAAAGAGAAAGGACTAGGAATACAGTCAATTAGATGAAACTTATCCACATAGCTAGGACAAAAGGGCTATACAATATATTTGACCTAATGGAAAATGTATGCACACAACTAATGCAAACAATTCAAAGTTTTAAAGAATCAAACAATGTCTTCGCATATATATACTTACTTGGCCACTATGAGCTTGAGAAGCTTCTTCAAAAGCTTGAATTACAAGAGGATCATTGAAGATTTCATTTTCCTGCTGAGCAATCTTCAGCATCTCATCATCACTCACTCCGCGAAGAAGAAACCCCTCAGGAATCAGTGGTTTACAAAAGAATTCTGAAAGTGAAGAACAAGATGTCTTAGAGAGACGAGGTGTCTCTATCTCTTCGTTATTAACATAGTATAGATCTAAATGCAACCCTTCTTCGGCATCCTCTTCTTCTTTGGCTTCGTGTTTAGGCCTGGGAGGGCATTTGATAGAGGTCTTATTGGTAGGGCTAGTTCTAGATATATTATCTCTGAGGAGTTTTAGAGAAGAAGAAAAATGGGTCTCGGAATATCCAGCATCAACAGTTGTAGGTGTTTTCGAATTATGATTATCCACAATCAGGTTGCGTAGATCCGTGTAGGAAGAAGATCTTCTTGAGAAGGAGCTTACTGAATCTATGGCTATGGTGGATGCATCGGAAGGGGAAGAAGAAGGATGTTTACTAAACAAGGAAGAGAGGCCTCCTATAATTGGCCTTGTGACGTGGTAAGGTCTAGGATTGAAATCTATGCTTTCGTGCACAGAGGCAGATGAAGAAGATGATGACGCTGAAGCAGAAAATGAAGAAGAAGAAGAAGAAGAAGAAGAGAATGAAGGCGGAGGAGGAGGAGGAGATGTGGAGTACAGCGAGGCAGCAGTGGCTATGAACATCGCAAGTCAAGAAAGGAAGGGTTATCAGATGGGGGGGGGGGGGGGGGGGGGGGGGGGGAGCAGAAGTAGAGCAAAACAGAAGAAATGGTTGGATTTGCAGAAACAGAGGAAAAGGGCAGGCAGAGGGAACAGGGGTATGTAGCTATGGCGGGGAGAAGAAGAAGAAGAAGAACAGAGCAGAGCAGAGGAATGTTAGGAAGAAGAAGAAGAAGAAGAAGAAGAAGAGAAGGATGGAATGAATACTAATAATAATGTAATGCTGAAAGAAGAAGAAGAAGAAGAAGAAGAAGAAGAAGAAGAAAAAGGGGGAAAAAAGGAAGGAGGAGCAACTTGCAAAGCAAAGAAAGAGAGAAGAAGAGAAAGTGGTGTGGAATTGGTTCACTCACATTCATTCATTCATTCTCTTACATATCTCATCATTGGTAGTAGACTGTAGTAGTATATTATGTATGTATTATGTATATGTACATATGTATATGCCTTTCCTTCTATTACATTATACATATGTATCTCATTGGTAGTATGTACATATGTGTATGTATTCCTTTCGTTCACACACACACAACACACGGTAGATTGTGTCAAACGAATACTTCACGTGGGGGGCGAGAGGCCTTTTTATGACCTCCTTCCTTCCGTCCTTTCCACGACTTGGCCTCTCTCTCATCATGTCGTTCTCATCCCATCTATCCTACGCACCCACATTTGTCATCGCCCCCCCCCCCCCCCCCCCCTCTCTCTCTCGTCAAACATGTGAAACAACATATGACGTCGTTTTGTCTACACAGAAGGGCTTTCTACCCATTATGATTTACAAACTACATACCACATGAGCATAAATTAGAAAGGACAATGGGGACAGAGATATCAGTGGTGACTCTGAGCGCTCAAAACACCTACGCTAAAAAGGACCACCGTTGGGGATCGCCTTGAAGCAACCATGCCCAAAAGGACAAAGCACGCGTCTTCGTCCATAGTGTTCCATATGTTTATGTAAATGCCACATTTGCAGTCTATAGACAACAAAACATGCTCTATTACCTCTGTGTGATTGTGTGTGTGTGTGTGTGTTAATCCCATCATCCACCAATAGCAACCCTCTTTGCCATTTATGAATGGACTCGATGCATCAAACCTAAAACCAAAGCTAGTTGCCTTGGATCCTCTATAGCCAACTTGTTCCTAACCAAGAAAGCTACTTTGTTTGCTTCACCACCATGGCATGATATCAATGGGTCACAAGTTACAACCATATAAATGTCTTCTTATATATTGAATGTTGATGATAAGCAAGTAAAGACCGGATGAAGGAAAATAATGGTTTACGTCCTTAACCACAACAAAGACCTCGAAGTGAATGAAAAAAGACAAATACAAAACCCCAGTTCCATCCCACACCATTGAATTTGGTCTTCTTATTATACTTTGGAGCTCAAATGCATATCCATCTAAAAGGATGAGAGTTTTGCCTCACCATTAGATTATTGGCAATGTCAACGAGATGTTTGTAATGAAAGGGGTAGCTAATCCCCTTTGTATAACCAATTAACTATTGTGGCATTTGTTCTTGTATGTTTGTCTCAAGTCATGGGGTAACTAGTTGCATTATTATCCTACCCTAAAACCATTAAAATTGGCGTTTAGAATTTGTCCATAAGGTTATGTCAATAACTTGTCTTCCGAGAAAATGTTATCACACTAAAACATTACCAAGGTTTATAGGTCAACATATAACCATGTGAACTATAGAAAACTAGCAATTGTTTAGGTTCAATGTATATAGACGTAAGTCCCAAATGCCAAGAATTATGCATGCATGTGGATGACAACATATATGAGAGATCAAGTGAGTCTTTTTTTACCTTAAACACGAAGGCTACGTGTCTAGCTTGTATGTGGGGTCTCCTACTGTCCTTATTAACAACTATATTTGTATCCTTTATCGAAAGTTACATCTTTCATTGAGTGAACAATTTCAGATTGGTTCCATGATTATGATACAACCAAAGTCCACTCGTGTGGTTGCGAGTTCCGATCACGTTCATTGCCAACATCAAAGTTTTTGATGATCAAACAATCTCATACTATTTGGATGTGACTAGGAGGTGATCCAGTCCACTTTGATTGTCGTGGGATGCACTGCCACTTTTCACACACCCCTACTTTTGCAAGACACTAAGCTTCCTATTATTGGCAACTATTTGATAAGAAAGTTAATTAGGGTAGAGTTGCTAATTATTAGATTAGTTTGTAATTGCCAATTGTAAACATTGGCCTATGTATTGAGTAGCTAGACAATATTGAAAGCAAGAATGCACGCAGAAATGGACTTACAACAACAAATGTTTGCGTGTTTCAAGGTGAAGGCGAAGTGAAAATAGTGTAAACAAGAGCAAATCATGATAGTCAACTGACCCCGTTCCTCTATAGTCAACACATGTCCTCGAGAAATAATAACCCGCCAGACTAATGGCCCAACCCCTTAAAATATAACGGGTCAAGATTCAGATGTAAATTATCCTCACTATCAAAAACACTATCTGTATTGTAACTATTTATGGTTTTATCCATGGTGGATCCATGATGTGTATTTATTGTCACTACCTTGAAAGAAGATACAATCTTAAGGGGATTGTTTTAAAAAAGGTGTGCTCTTTAAAAATCAGAATAACCGAAATACCTTCTCCATGATCTATCTCTCCCAATATGCAAATGCTTATATATGCATAGTTGATATTATTAGACTTGTTTTCTAGACATGGACTTTATTTTGGAAATTCATAAAAGATGTATGTTTATGATTCTCGGATATTAAAATTGTATGTGGTCTTTATCAAGCATGCTTTGTCAAAACATAATCTCATGAGTAGAGATTCTTCTCCCTTATATGTTCTAAGTTCTATATGTTGATTCACTCTCTTACATGTGTCATGAACAAAATTGAAACCTTCAACACAAAAAAGATTGCTGGTGATTTAGTTACCATATCCAATACATATCTTGTGAGACAATTAACAACCAATTGAACTAAACGAATGTTGTTGTAGACATAAAATGAGGGCATAACAAATCATTATTGAGTCACTCATCATGAGATGTAAGTTCTTGTTTTAATTTGAATTTGAAATTTTGATGAAGGAAGGAGGTTAAGAATTCATGCTCCTTTGATGATGTTGGTAACAATTTGTATCCCTCTCCCCTCCCTAGGCCATGAAGTAATACTTGCACTCCGATACATTGCAAACATAACAACCCTTTCACAACCTCTGAGATATATGTTAAGTCGTCCCTTGAAACACATCATGTGGCGTGCAAACAAAAAATCTAGCGATTGTTTGGCAATTATCTACAATAAATTCAATCATTGAAGATAATGAAAATGTTTAGTGGCATTTTTTTATAGTATATCAATGAAATTAGTTTTGGCATATTGCAAAACCATAAAGTTGGCTTGAGTGACGTTTATGAATAATGGGAATCTAGATGGGCATTTTGGCAGGTTTCCCTTTTAGTTATAATTAGAACATTGCAACAAAAAATCTAATGAGAAGTCTCAACATTTTGTACAAAATGGACAATTTATTCCAGCCACAATAAGACCTCGAGTCCAGAGCACAATGTGATGGATTGCCTCTTCTTTTGCAAATAAATCGATGAACTATGAATCAATGTATATATGGTGTAAGTTCAAACTATGCTTCTCAAAACAATAACATGCCTCTCTCACTCCAATTACCAATAAAACATATATATTGAAAAGTGTCAAACTATTTTTGATGAGATAAACAAATGATTATTGATTATAAACCTTAGTAGGTGAAACTATTTATGCCTAAAAGATCGACTTGGCTTTGCGGTCACTTCTGAGCAATGTCTCTCAAAAGAATAGTAAAAGAGGTACTAGTCCTAAAAAACAACTAAGTTGTCATTTTGAAATATGGGTTTCACAAATAACCATATCAAACTAAGCTTATTTCAAACAATAGATTATAATGTGTACCAATTGCAATGTTGTATAATAACACCTTTGGGATCATTGTCATCATATAATGCCAAGTTGGGATTAGTACGCCTACTAGTCATACATAATTTCTTTAGGGAGGGAAGGAGATTGATTATTACAATATTGTGGAGCCAAAGATGACATATGGACCAATCTTCACTAGCGCGCGCGTGTGTAGTTGGCAATTGACTCTTGATGCTCAAGATTTGCACTAAGGAACATTGAGTTTGAAAGTGTGCACAATTATTATATTTTAATATTAGAAGGCAAGAAACATAGTTTGTGGGGCCGAATAAGAGCATTACAAGACAAGTGCCCAAAGATGCAAGGGGTGTGGGTGTGTAGCCACATATGGTGTAAAAAATTGCTTAAGTTGGTGCTCATTCGTATGTATGGAGAAAGCACATGTGCCAGAGAGCCGAGGCCCACGCCTTTGCTTTGTTGTGTGCAGCTCAAGGGAGTTTATTCGAGGTTACAAGCAATCCTACAAACGACTGATGGTAGGAAGGAGGGATTGGCAATGTGAGGAGATGCATCCAATCCTCAATCTCACAACTAGGGAAGTGTAATATGGAGTATTGTGGGTTTCTCTACAAGCAAGTCCTTTGTAGACCTTCTCACTCCGATCGATTATGCATTAAGCTCCGACATAGCCCTTCCACATGGAACTCTCAGATAACTATGGCCAACGTTCGTCCTTGCTCGACAGGTAAGTCTTACAGTCAGATAACCTCATGAAAAGATGCCCAAATAAGCCAAGTAGAGAATCAGACGGACGAACGACTACTTGGCGAGGGCAATATAAAGAGCTAATATCTCCCAAATGAATGAAGCCAATGGCTTTTGAAGCATCGCGAAAAGCCCGCCCAAATAAGCCAAGTAGAGAAACGGACGGATGGATGGCCGACAACTTGGCTGGGGGCAATGTAAAGAGCTAATATCTCCCAAAGGAATGAAGCCAATGAATGGCTTTTGAAGGGAGGGCCGGTCATGCCGGCAAAGAAAAAAAACTCCGGCGTAATGTGGGAGAGACAGAACCATCCCATCAAGCGGTTTTAGGGTTTCCATCACGCGGTTTAGGGTTTGCCACCATCTGCCCGGTTTTAGGGCTATGATCAAGATTGATCCCTGATCATTTATTAGAGCGTTTTTTTTTTCTTTTCGGGAGGTTTATTTGGGTATCTATCGTTCAACAAGAGGAAATTCCCGTTACCTGCAGGATTCCAATGGGTTCACATGTGGAAATCCCCTTACCGGAACAGAAAAAGCCAGGCTTTCAACCCGTTCAACCTCCTCCGATGAGCAGCAGCAGCCCATTCATGTCAATCAATACAACCAATCTTCCTTTCGTCCCTTTCAATCTCAGCCACACTTCAGCATCATCCACGTTTGGACACCATGGTGGACAAACACTCGGACAATTCCCACATACTGGCCTTTTTGAGGATGAGTCTCCTTTGCTTGATGAGCTGGGCATCAACACAGCCCACATCATGCAGAAGACATTGGCTATCCTGAACCCTATTCGGATGAACCTCCATATCCATGAAGATGGGGATCTTTCAGGTCCATCCCTCATCTTTATGCTTTTTGGGCTTTTTCAGTTGCTTTCAGGGAAGGTGCATTTCGGTATCATATTGGGATGGCTCTCCGTTGCATCAATTTTCCTTTACTTCATATTCAATATGTTGGTCGGTTCGGACGGGCATGGGCGGGGACTCGAGCTTTATCGATGCTCCAGCTTCGTCGGGTATTCTCTTTTACCCATGGTGATGCTTTCTGCTTTTTCGCTTTTCATGCCGCGTGGTGGCAGCACGCCGGCTACTTTTCTACTCGCTTCTCTCGCTGTGATTTGGTGTACGCGCGCGTGTACGAGCTTGCTAATGACGGTGGCGCCACATGCACGAGAACATAGAATCCTAGTTGCTTATGCCTGTGGTTTGATCTACACATCCTTCTCTCTTTTGGTTCTCTTTTAATATATATGTATGTATGTATGTATGTATGCGCGCATTCATGCATGGATGTATAGGTTTGTGATTCTATTTCTCGTTTGATGATGTCTTCATCAATCAATTTTGTCAATATTTTGCTGATAGGGTGATACATCTTTCCCCCAAGCCTTCATTTCGCTTTAGAGTATTACTTTCCGCATCCTCATGGGTTGAATCTAATACCTCCCATTTCATGTAAAGCAACATTACAGTACAATGGATTAATTTGGAAACTATGTAATGCTTTAGGTGTGGTGGTGTAAAGCTACATTTGCTTGTAGTTGACAGTGGAGATGAAAATTTGAGGTTGTATGATATATCTTTCTCAATGTCATCCTTTTATTGAGTTCATCTCTTGTATACATGTTCTGTAGACGTATATGACCATTGCATCTTTATAATTTGAAGCAATGGTGGATATATTATGTATGAACATTTATTGTTCCTTGTGGACATTTGGTGGGGTTCATGTTCTTGTTTAACTAGTTGTCATTTGAATGCATTGCACACTGCACGAGGCACTGCCTTGGTGCAATACATATAGCTATCATTTGAGTGTTGGATTCAGGATACTTTTTGATGGCATTCCCATGCATATATATATATTCATGTGTGCTTGGAGATCACATGTCCATGTCCATGGCTGCTATTTGAATGTAGAATTTTGTATCCACTTTGGTATTGCCATATATATATCTATATCTACATCTATATCTATATCTATATATATATTCATGTATAGTTGGAGACAACGCAACATGTGTGTCTGTGGCTGCCATTTGAATGTACAGTTTTGTATCCACTGGACCACTTGAGTGACATTGCCATGCATGTATGTGTTATATAAGCTTTTAGCAATTGAAATGTTTATGGCATTGTGACAACTCCACGATGTTGATGTTTGATTTTGTTGAGCCATTTTCTTGTAACATTTAGTGTTGAGATCTCAACAATGCCAAACTTCGCTCAAGCAAGTACTTCCAAAAATAAATAGTCTGGAAAAACTATTCCCACTAATTGGAGTGGACATGGAGTTGATTGTGCTTTATATCACCCTCCCCCAAAAATGGGTTTGGGAGGGAATTGAATAGAGAGTGTCAAAGATGTAAGGGATAGACTGTTCATCACACGATTTTTGCATGAAAACCTTTAAGAGATTGAAGGTTTGGCAATTTATTTTTGCATAACGGAGGGGATCCCATGTGTGTTTCTTCTTTAAAACACAAACACAAATTAGAAATTTTTTAAGAGATTATTATCTTTACTAAACGTATGGGAGCTCCTAAAATCTCATGTGCAAAGATATCACAACCAACATAAGAGGATATTTACTTGATATGGAGATAGATCTGCAGTTGATTCAATACATGGATAATAATAATAATAATCGATGTGTATTTTTTTTAGTTGCCACACCTGTGTATCTCATCCCATTCGCAAATTAGTTACCTGAGAATTCGAGTGACACAAAATGGTTGCAATTTTGTTCTAGAATAATTGCAAGAAGGGTTTCATTTGATATTACTAGAATCTCACCATACCTAGTTAATCTGGGCAGTGTTTAAATGCATTATGGCCCTTTGTGCGAAATGTATTGGCTTTCAAAGTGATTTACTTGTGTTTAGAAATAAAAGTATCTTAATTGTGAAAGAACCCAATTGAAATTTCGAGCTTTGCCAATGAGACATCTTCACAAAGGGAGTCACTTTTCGTAGAAAACTTTATGTTTTCATCTACAAAAAGTTTCTTGCATCATCTAATTATTTCTTATCATTTCATGCATGGAAAAGAGATTTAACTTGTCAATGTGGAAAATTTCTGCAAATCAAAGTAAGACCTTACCTTCGAATTTGGTTATGGACAAACATGTTCAAATAAATGTACATATCGTCGGGCCAAAGTTGAAAATTCCACTTCACCCTTTTTTCTCGAGTTTAAGAAAAGAAAAAGCAAAATCCCTTTTGGAACAACAAATGCACATGAGTATATATATGTATAAGGCAAAACTTGTTAATAGTGAGGTGTTTAGCAAGGTTACCCTAATCAAAATGAAGATGATAAAGCATGGATTCAAGTTTGGCCCCATTTTGGAAAGAGAAATTGGGTCGCTTGCACCTGAGCTCTTGTGAAATTATAGAAATGAGACCTGCCAAGGGTGGTTTCATTCTACCCCTATATGCACCTTCATCATAAGGGCTACCCAAAAATGTTGTGTAATATGGTCGAAAAAGAGGAATACTTTTATCTTTGTGACTCTCAACTTGGATGTGGTTTTGGTCATTATATGGCATGTCATTGTAGTCTTTTCTAGGACCAAAACCAATGAGATCTATCCATCTTCTACTACTAGTACCAATTCCATTGTCTTCATGGATATTACTTTGCCTCGAAGATTGCATGTCGGCTCGAAAGCTTCGAAACTTGGTGCTCTCTTCCTTTCTAATGGATGTGATTGAAGATGATGCAAATGAGAAAGACCTAGCATGGCAACTTTTATCTAAAATTAATGATGCAGCGTGGCCACTGGTGGAAAGGGTTGGTGACAACTCTGGAGTCGCTGTTGGGGTTGTTGATGTCGATGTCGATGTTCGTTCTGTCGACATCAATGATGACAATGTTGTAGGGAAATTGTGAATGGGCGTGTTTTGTGAATCCAACTCAAATTTATCTTCTCCTTCATAATATTCATCATCATCATTTATCTGAAGCTCTAATTCTGATGGTGCCCATAGCATTCTATTTGAATGAGTCCTAACAGTTGCCTTTGTATTTTGTACTGTTCTCCTCAAAGAAAGACTCGCATGATGTTGAGCATTAACAGAAATGTAGTTCCTTGAAAACACAAACCGAGGCTTCTCTCTTGTCTTGATATCAAGAAACTTGCCAATGCCCTGAAAGAAGGAGAGATTTTTGTGTCTAATGCGTAAGGCATTATTAAGAGAAAATTTAAAGAAACAAAGAATGATTCATAAGACATTTTCTACTATGATTTTCTAGGCATTACTAATTAAGACTTGCCATTATGAACTTATGTAGACAACAAGGGCTGACCTACAGAAGCTCATTAATGTTGCTTCACACTAGTGGTACTTTTCAACGTGAAAATGTTTAACAATTCAAGATCGTGGTAAAGGTGATAAAAGTTCTAACCTTCCAGAGATAGTAGAACATGGAGGGTGCATCAAGAATGAAGCTTTTGGCGAGTCGCTCCGGATAGTGCTCGCCCAACACCTTCAACAATTGGATTATTGTGGAAATGCCAGCATGTGAACCCTTCCTTACGCATGCTATATTGCATTATAGAGACAAAATGTTAGTTTTTTCCCACCCAATAATTGAATTAAAAAATGTTTCTATTGCAAAATATAAGAAAGTACCTGAAGCGTCGAAAATGAGTACACATTGTTCTGCCCCAGATGTCATGCAGGTGATAGCCACCTCCATTGTGAATACAAAATACCGAAGAAATCTGTTGATGGTTAAAGAATTTGTGAATGTACATAAGAGATTATCTAACTCACTTACCAAATGCTTTCAACCATAAAGATTTGAATGCACCACATAACTTACATTGGAGAACCTCAACGTCATTCCTAAAGTATACTGCATTCTTTGACCTTGTATCTAGCTTCTTATTACGTTGATGAGGAGTACGACATTATATTAGTTCGTTTATATTATGTGCATTTGTAACTCCCACAACCATTAGTACACCTCAATTTAAGGAGAACTTACCATAACACTACAAAGAAATGGTTCATTTACGTTCTCGTAATGGTCACGCTGCAAATGGATGTCATTTTGGAGATCTAGGTTTTCTCAGTGCCCTTTCCCATCAAATCTCATTGAATTGACTAGTCTTCCTCGATGTTTGTGGGACCATTTCTAGTTTATTTGTAAGAATCTATGCGGATTCACAAAGTTTTACTTGTACTTAACATCCACATGTTTTAATTTTATTACCTCCTTACAACATGTAAAAGTACTACATTATAGGTTGACCCCAATCAAGAAGAAATATAGTTATATCATTGCTTGGAGGATAAGGGTTACTTAAAAATGAGAAACTTGCCTTGAATTTGTCACTTACACAAACTTAACTACGTAGAAAAAAATATGAAAATAAGTAGACAAGAGACAAGTTGATGAGGTTGGACCCAAACACTTAAACACAACCTCCATTTCAATCATTGCAAAGAGTCAAGAGGATATTGCTTAACGCATGCATTGAGTGCATTGACCATACTTTACGTAGTTGTTATGGCACGCAATGGAGGTCCTAATAAATAATGCAATTACTTAATTCATCTTTGTTAGGAAAGGAATAAACTTCAAGAATGAGGTTTTGTGCGACAGATGTGCAATCAAACCAAGGTTGGAGAAACTTGGAGGTTGGAGCTTAGATTTCAAAGAATTAAAGTTTAAAGTACATAGGACAAGCCATTTTTCTCACATCGTTTACCACGACTTCTAGAAACTTGGGCCTCGTCACGGATTTTAAGAACACCAAAGCAATCGGAGTCCTCAAAACTCAAGTGTAAAACCCGGAACCATCTCTCCTTCTAAAATTATATTGAACTATGTACATATGCAATTCAACGGACAATATCAAGGTCCGGGTTCCTCTTTTGCATTTTGTGCGCACATCAATTATGTGTGCCTCTAGGCTCTACTCGAAACATCAAGTCTTCGGTGTTATCGGGATTAGACCTCGGGGGGCAAAATGGATTATACCTCGGGGGGGTGGTCATGGCACCGTCTTTTCATGTTTTACCAAGGGCAGACCCGATATTTCCAAAACTAGGTAGGGTTTGGGGGGGGGGGTATTTTTTTATATTAAATCCTATATTTATGTGTTGTTTTTTTAATATTAAAACCTATATTTATGTATTATACACACAAATGTATACATACATACATACATACATATATGATGGTGATGAAGGAGAGAGAGAGAGAGAGAGAGAGAGAGAGAGAGAGAGATCTTCCTTTTGTTTTTAATTCTTTGTAAATGGAGGAGGTGAAGAAGAGAGAAAAAAAACACTCACTGTTTCTGGGGGTCATAACTATTGCTCAGAAGATGCTCAGGTTTCAGCCTCACAATCTGCAGAGAACCCCCCCCCCCCCCACACAAAAAAAAAAAAAACAAACAAATAAATAAATAAAATAAAAAATTACCACCTTCAAATGATCTAAACACACAAAAAAAAAACACAGAAGAAGGAATCCAGAAATCCACGTTCTCCTTTCTGCTATTCAATTTAAATAAATAAATAAATTTAAAAACAAATGAAGGAATTCTAGTTTCGTTGCTTTTTTTTAAAAGGAAGGAAAAATTAAATTATGTCCGTCCGTTATGTTTCTTAATTTTAAAAATAAATAAATAAATTGTGGTTGTTTTTATTTTTGTTCCCCTTACCACGACCGGCCTGCCCACGTCATCTTGGCCTGCCACGTAGGCCACGCCGGATGCCAGCTCAGCAGAGAACTCATCAGCGGTTAGGAAATCTATGAAGGCAAAAAACAAACAAACAAACTCATCAATGAATTTATAATAAAAAATAAAAACAAAGCAGGAAAAAAAACAACGCGCCTGCTTTTATTTGATTTTTGCTTTTTGCTTTTTTCTTTTCTCAGAATCAAACTATCCAGCCGATTTTTCCTTCTGAATCTTTTTTTTTTCTTCCAAATATTTTTGGATGATTTTGACGAGTCATGCATGAGTGGTGATTTTTATTTCTGTTTTCAAATATAATTGGATGATCTACGGTTCAAGTAAAGAAAAGATTAAGGCGGTGCAGCCCTCCCCAAGTAATTGGAGAATAAAATTAGGGTTTATGAATTAAGAAAAGGGACATGGTTTAGGTATTTGTTGTTGTAGTTGTTCCTGTTTATGATATGATCGATTTTTTATTATAAAACCAATATGATTCGTGAATTAACCTTGAATTTCAACCTCCATACGATTAATTCTTTCGTGAAGGGTTCGTTCGATCTAATTAGTAACAGTGGACCAAATTAAGGCGATACTCCATTAATTAGGGTAATTGGATTAGGTTTCCTTCTCGAATATTTACCAACGTCAAGGCTTGCTCTCCATGCCAATGTCTCCCTTAATTGTTTTGCAGCTTTCTTCACATTCTCGCGCTTTGCTTTCAAAAACCTTCCAATGCAAGCCTCGTTACAGTACTCGATCTGCTCAACAGGATCAAGACGAAGAAGAAGAAGAAGAAATATATGTTGATTTATTCAATCTCTACTAGTTTTTAGCAATAAACCAATTCGAATTCAAATTCAAATGTCAAATTGAAGGATTCATAAATAATTGCAATTCATTCACTCTCGTATTGAATTGACCGCAATTCGCACCGAGAAATTTTACCTGTTTAGCAGTCAGAGGGGGCCCTTTCCTTCTCACTATTTGGAGCACTTCCTTATACTTGTCGCTAATTATAGCACTGTCACTACTAGATACTGGATTGCTGTAATTAGAGGAGGAGTTGGAATGATTAATCTTCCTAATGAGGTTAAAAGAGCGTCCCATTTTTGGAATATAATACATGGAGAGAGGGGGTTGGGGGGGGGGGGATTAAAAGTTCTCACTGTTGATGAATCAATACAGAACTAGTAGCAAACAAATCAAAATCATCTTAGCAGAGAGGCTCCAAAATGAGCAGAGATTAAAATGTTTAAGGAAGGAAGGAAAGAACTTTTAAAAAGGGAAGGGGGGGGGGGGGGGGGGGGGGGGGGGGATCGATACAAGGTTCAAAATGGATCACTTGGAATCAAGAAACTTTGTGCTAATTGACTGTTGGAGCTGCCCCACTAATAATAGTCCCTCTCTCTGTCTCTGTGTGTGTGGATTTTTTTGAAAATTAAAGCAAATAAGAGAAAGGAAGGAAGGTTTGGGAGGAGGTAGGCAATTGGGGGGGAGGGTTTTAGGTAGCTGCAGAGCTATGTATTGTATGACTGATATAAGGAAGAGAGATTAGTGGGTAGTAAGTAGTACTAACATTACCACCATTATCAATAATAATAATAATAATAATAATAATGAAAAGAAAGAGGTCACGGGTGGCCTTCTCTACATACGGGGTTTAAGGATATGCATTAATTGAAAGAAAGAGCGGATGTGTGTGTCTATGTGTATGTGTGTGTGAGAAAGAGAGAGAGAGAGAGAATGAGATTGAGACTGAGACTGAAGGCTGAAGCCTGAGACAAGAGATTAGGAAAAGAAGGAAGAAGAAGAAGAAGAAAAGATTAAGTAGAGAGTGTGTGCCTATTGAACTGTACTTCTGAATTTTTTTTTTGGGGGGGGGGGGGGGGGTTCAATTGAATGGAAGTAAATTAAAAGCAGCTTTTTTATTGTCCTAAACATATGCATAGGATTTTGATGATTTAATTGGATGGCCATGATTCATGAATCCTATGCTTCTTCTTCTTCTTCTAAAGGCTAAAGGCACACTGATTCAGCTCTCTCACACACAAGAGAGTTATTGCGGGGGGTGGGGATGCCATGCATGTTCACACACATGGATGGTTGGATGGATTATGAAGAGAAGGGGATGGGATGGGGATAGATATTAATATGCATTCAATGGATGGATGAAGGTAAGGGAATGGAATGAAGGTAAGGGAATGGAATGGGATGGATGTATACAGTGGTATCAACGCAGAGTACTTGTACATTTGATGGAGATGGGAACGCATGCCAATTCTTGTCTAAAAGTATACATACATACATTAACATACATGACCAATGTGAAAAAAAAACACTAGAACAAATGATGGGTATTTTTCAAAAAACTTTAAAAAAAAAGCACAACAAATAAAAACTTATGATGGGGTTTTGTGTCCAAAATATTATTGATGGGCAACTCCCCACACAGCCATGATGATAGCATGTGTGATTGGGGTGTGCATTCTCATCATCACCCTCATCATTCATGCCTCACGGCTCACTTCGAAGTTCTTCGGACATCCACCACTCGTGGAGGGAAAAAAAAAAGCTCACCCTCGCTTCGAACTTTCGTTCGCATTTTCCGCCTCCCCCCTTGGGTGGTGGGGCCCAACATTTTGAGAGAGGATTCAGTGCAAGCATGCTTGCCTACCAATGTGTGTTTGGATGGGCACGGCTTGGAGGTTGTGGGCCCCAAAGGGTTTTCGAGATAGTGTGCTAGATAGACATTACTAACTTTCCACATACAAGATGGTAGAACATAATAAGGTAAGGATTGTGGTGGTGGTGTGGGGGGGGGGGGGGGGGGGGGGCAAGACATTGTGGGTCCCAAGGGTTTCAAAATGGTGCTCAATGTTATGAGTGATTGTCGAAGGGGCCAAAACGTTGCATGCTGTGGGGCACCATCATGCTTAGGTAGTTGGTGAGTGTAGAGAATGGCTCGTACAAACAAGCTCATGAGCCATAATGTACATGCAATCTTTGAGATACATATATAATGTAACGTGGAAAGCATTTCAGATTTCTTGCTCTACCTCAAGCCTAGAAGCTCATACTGTGAAGGTCCTAATCCACACATCGCAAAGGTCCTAATCCACACATCGACGTTGCAAATCGTGGTGACCAAAAAATATTCAAGACGTGTTTGTTGCTTGGCCTGCCTCCTTATTATACTTACAAAGAAGCACATACCATGAAGCCTTGGGTGGCCGCGGAACATGCAAAATGGTGTGCGGAACAGAGTTGTGTTTCTTAAAGCGGGATGGATTATTATTAGCATGTGGGAATAATGAATGGGCTGCGAAACATAGGAAGGAGGGGAGGCTTCTTATGAACCATGATTTTTGTTCATTCCAAAGGGTGGAGGTGGTAATTACTAACTACTATTGGGCCATGCACATCTATACACGTATAGAATCTAGATAGATACATAAATATGTAGATATTATGTTTGTGTGTGTTATCTCCAAAATACAGAGGTGTGTGTATATTAAATAAAAGTGTGTAGTTAAAAAAAAGGAGGTGTAAGTTTTGGAGTACAAAGAGTACAAAATGAGGGGGAGTAGAAGTAAGAGAGGTCACGGGGGGGTTGTTCCCCCTCCTTTCTTCCTTCTTGTGTGCTATTAATTAATTAGTATGTAGTATGTATGTAGTAAGTGTTAAGTTAAAAGTAGTCGTTGGGAGAAGTGCTCTCTCTCTCTAAACTCTCCTCAAAAACGAGGCAAACCTTCCTTGGATTAATCAATAAATGAAAGGCCTACTATTATTACACTACTATATACATACAGAGTTGGTAAGTAGTAGTAGGTGTATGTTTCTCCTCCCGTGACACAAATCCTTCATCCCATCATCACCATATCATGCCTCCTTCCACAAGAAAGAAAGAAAGCACAAATTACAAAAGGTAAAGGAGAGAGAGAGAGAGAGAGAGAGAGAGAGAGAGAGAGAGAGAAGGGGAGGGAGAGCATAGAGAGAGAATTCTTACACTAGATAGATAGATAGATGGAGAGAGAGAGAGAGATGGATAGACATGTTACATGAAATATAATGTCCATGGAATACTTGATTGATAGATATGTTACACGCCTAAGGCGGGTCCGAGCTATGGAGCTCGGTTGTGGAGAACCCCGGCTCACTGATGCAGTACGATACATGGGATTGGGCCCTTGGCCTGGCCCCATGGCTATGTATTTCGATTTTTACGTATGTAATGTTACGATCCATGGGATGCAGTTGAGCCCGACGACAAGAATAATCAACTCTCAAAATTTGTAATTTTGATTATATGATCACTAGGACAAGCCTATTGCCCATAGCGAGGATGGGCTTTGAGTTCTCTCATATTTTAGGGACTCCATGCTAAAATGGTGAGAGAGAGAGAGAGACGTCTTTTAGCTTTTCAAAATTTGAAAAGCTTTTTTGCCACCCAAATGAATGAGAGTTGCTTTTTCATGTTTGTTGTGTTTGTTTCCTTCCTATCCATTGTTAGACTTTCACATCATTTGGTCGGGGAGATTTCATGATTTGTGTTTCATTCCTGGGCTAATAATAATATACCAATTGTGACAGCCATTCCTTCCTTAACACATCATATTATCTTCTATTCTCTATTTTTTGCAGCCTTTTTGGGAAAGTCTCTCTTCACTCCATATCCTCTTGTAGTATTGGATTCTTTAGATTCTTACTTGATGTTAGGCTCGTAAAAATAAAATGGGTAAATTTTTTCGTAAAAATTTAAAATAGTAAAAGCTATAAAGTGAGGATGGTTGTGAGATTGTAGCAACTTCAAATACTTTATGGGGCCTTCAAAATGTGTATCCCACAACAATTTTTCACGTCCAACAACTCACCTACACCCATATTTTGTAGACCAACACGTTAAAGGTTAGTTGACCTTGAATCCTCATGTAGTCACCTGTATTCAACGTTTGATCAATGAGCACCAAAGCTTGTCCAAATGTTGTGTATTCATCATCAACTGATTTGTCCTTTTGAGTGCTTGTGAACCCAACCTTATACATGTATGTTTTGTGCTCAATTAGTGGCACAAACATGCTAACTAGGTTATTTGTGCACATGATATCAAGTCTTATTTGCATCTTATAAATGTATCTGTACACATGCAAGCTTCTTGTCTGACTTTTTATCCTGGAATATTAGATGTTGAAACTCCTTTCGCTAATATCCAATCATTTTGCTTAACTTCTAACCTAGTATCCCGACTAACCAAATGTGTGGATTTAGAACCTACTATGTGGTGATTCCCTCAAAAATGAATTTGTGCCAATACATGTTGGGTTGACAATTTTTTGTGGTTTCGTGAATCAAATGACATATTTCCATTTATTAGTTGGAGCATGTCCATCCCTTTCTAATTGCACATGAGACAACTCAACCTTAGCTATTGCCATGTCATTATAGTAACAATGTATCTTTCTAGTGTTTGCAATCTCAACCCTAGACAAGTATGTTTTGGCAAATTAATTAGTAGGAAAGCTAATTAGGCTATCAATGTGGTACATTTTTCAATTAGATGAAGGTATGGTTGGATATGAACAAACACCAACATGCTATGTTGTAATCCTTTAGGTTTATGACCTACTATATAACAAAGGACCATGGAAGGTATTGTAGGGGGAGGACATTAACTACAACCTCTTTGTTGTATGTGCATTTGCTCACTTAAGAGCACATGCCACACGACTCTCCTTGTAACAAACCCATATTATAATCATGCTTAGGTTCTTTGCACAATATATCTTTGTTTTGTCTTTTTGCTTCATTGTATTCTTGTCAAGAATCTACTTATGCATTCCTCTTGTATTTTCGTAGATGATAGCATTGTAATATCAACATAAGTTTTGAATCTATGAGCATAGACAGAAATGTAATGTTGCTTCTCTATATGAAAGCATCAAAGGAGAAATTGGTTTGGTGTTGACACTAGTTCCTCATGCAATGAAGATAATGTATGCTTGGAAACTTCTTTGGAATAACTATGAGAACAAGAACGATTCTAGGATCCCAATGTCGAGAATCAATAGTCCTCTGAGTGGGTGGAGGATAAACTCCTTTGGGATTAGTTGAAAACAACTGAACTAGTGAAGGTGAATGTCTAACTATCATGGAAAGTATTTGTAACACCATATCCAAAAACGATAATGCCCTAATCATAGTAATGACCACTTTGACAAGAAGCTCCCTATTATAGTTTGGAGAAATCTCTACATTGCTAAAATAGGGGGGAATGTAGATGGGATGAATTAACAACCAAACATGAATAATTCTATACTCTTTGGGAGAGTCCATAAAGGGAATGCCATTAACTTGACCAAAAGGCCATTTAGTGGAAGTTACTATCTCAAGAGTATGACATCTTTGGTATAGGGATGACTAGGAGGGCTTCCTCACTTTGACCAATGGAAGACATTGGTTCATTACTAGCCTGGTTGCTAAATCCATATGGGTGGTTATATCACAAATTTGGGCATCAGTAACATGAAGTTTTTTGTTGCCGTTTGAGTGGGTTTTCATTGATGGTGCTAAAGATCTACCACACCATCATATTAGATTGTGTTTGACTACCTTAGGTTTTGGAGTGTGGTTTAACTGGAGCATGAGAAATGTTTTCTTGTTTGATGGACTTCGTTGTCTCCGTAGGATGAAAGGGAAGTGGATTTGACAATTCTCGTAACTATGTTGTATGGGGACGTTGTCCCAAGATGAGGTAGATTTATGTCATCTAGTATTATAAAACTTGAGAGGACTACCTTTCCATATTGCTACTAATGAAGTAGTGGAGATAATTGTTCCTATTCTCTAGAAAACACAGTTAGATACTCAATCACTAAGTACCCCTTCACCAAAGGATCGTGGTTGGAAGAATGGAACTAACAGATTGCAAATAAATAACTAGCTAGATCGGCTATGGTAAATCGACTCTAAGCACAATGGATTTGGCAACAACCTAATTAGTTTGTACACACAAAATATTTGAATCGGCTACACCACCGAATCAACAATTACACTTAACACAACAATTAGAACTTAATTACAATTCAATACTGAGACATAGTTGCATTGTATATCAAACCCTTCTATATTACAACTAATTTAATACAACTGCTTATAGTACAATGGTCATGCCCCTTTTATAGGTAAGCATGTATAGTTACATTGCCGAATCGGATCGACACATCCTTTCGGATCACATCTCTAAAGATCATACGTCATAGCTACTTGGATCTAAAATCTATTACATCGTTTCATATCTAATCATATTGTCGGCTACATACTAATATTCGGCCTCCTAATAATATTCGCCTTCACACTCTAGCCGACTGTCTGATTCAGCTTCGACTTTCACACTTTAGCGGGCTTCCCATTCTTTCGGCCTTCAACTGTTTCGGCTACTTATTTGTCCTTTAGCCGTTTCGGCTACCCCTTGTCATCTTTCTTCTCCTAAGGATAGCAAAGATTGTAAATTATCATCTTGTTTTAATAACAAACATACACTTATGGAGAGAGAGAGAGAGAGAGAGATTGGAATATGCATAATGCTTTCATGTTTGATAGTAGACATGGGGTGAAAGCCTATATAAAGAAGCTGAAAGGTATTCTCATGTGGATTTTTTGGATGTTAGAGCATGTGGGGATCATTTCCTCAAATGCATATTCAGGGTTTTTAATAGCATTATAGAATGTCCCTCTCCCTACATAGGCATATGATAGGTAGAGGAGACTAAGAAGTGTTGTAACTAAGTGGATTTTACATACAATTAATATAATTGTGTGCTTTTACCAAGGGGGAGAGAGAGAGAGAGAGAAAAATTGAGATGAAGTATATAATAGAGAAGTGAGAAAATTGGGGTTCGAACCCAAGACACAGTGTTTGTAGTGTTATCAACTTACCACTAGGATAAGGTAATTATGATAAAGAGAGAGAGAGAGAGAGAGAGAGAGAGAGAGAGAGAGAGAGACTTATGGTTAATAGAAGAAATGGAAAGCAAACGATTTCATAAGCCTCACTAAAGAGTACTCACATGTACAAACATCGAGAGACACTTAGTTCCAAAAGGTAGACCGAGTTGACAAAATGTAATTTAAAGAACTTGTTGGTAAGTTATATTAACAAGCTCAAGTTGTAGCCTTCAGGTGTTTTTCCTTAATACCACTGAAGAAAATCTTTGAAGAAAGAAGAAGTTATATTCACAATAATGGGAAGTAACTAAAGATCTCCAAGTGAGGGTTGCAAATAAATTTGTAAATACTTGAGGAGAAAATTATCTAGAGGATGTACTATTGGTTCCCCAATTCAAATCAAATCTATTATCGGTGACAAGGTCACTGGATGTAAAATATGAACGACACTCGTAGATTAGATATGGAGATTCACAACACCACCAAACAAGCAACAAGAGATGTAGAGTGCCAAGGGAATCTAATTGAATTGGCTACATTAATCACAAAAGAATGTAAGAGTGTAACAAATCAATCCTATGTTATGGGATTGACACCTTGGGAACTTTAGCTTTATGGTATTGTCGAAGATACAAGAAGTTATGTTAGTAGACAATGTACTTGGATTGGTTGAAGCACTGGGAAAGTGTGGGGCTTGTATGAAAGGCAATTTTTTTTGGATAGTGTTCAGACTCCTCTAAAGTTGTTCTATACTAAAACTCATGGGAAGAAGATGGCTAAATAATTCATATTGCTTAAAGAAGTGGAATTGCATGATTCTTTCTGAGAAGTTGATATTCTAATGTACATGTCAGGTAAATGTCTCTACAAATGCACGACTAAGGTTGATGTTAAGAGCAAGAAAGGAATCTTTGTCATATACAACTTGGAATCAAAGGCCTATTGCAAACTCTACAATCTAATGGTAAAGAATATGATACTTATTTGGGATATGGAATTCAATGAAGGTTTACATACCCTAGGTAGGTTAGAAGAAAAATAGCTCAAGTTACCCTTCAAAATGAATGAGGATCCATACATGAAGATTAAGTTCAGGACCTACTGTTATGTACCAATCATATGTTTCACTTCCCATGCTTTTTGATGATGTTGACATTGGCATTGGCATTGGCATTGGTAACAAAGCTACGAGTCTAGATGTAAGGAAAAGGGGGGCCACTATAGTGTCAAAGACACAAACCTTGTGGCCACTATATTTCCAAAGGGCCTAAAGAAGTAAATGACTATAAAGGTAATCATCTTTTGTACTCTTTTGGGATTCTTCTTCTTCACTTTCATCACTTTCTAAGAGCTTTACTCCTCAAATCTTTATGTCTCTCTCTAATCATTGCGTCTTTTATCCTCGATCAAGAGAGCTAAAACCACAAGCTCCCATTTTTGGGGCTCTTAACACCCATATATATAAGTAAAGGTGACCTTTTTCTATCATGGATATAGGAAAATATTCCTTATTTTTTTTTATTCAAATGGGGCTTAAACTTGTAATCTCTAATAATTTAACCAATTAATTAATTTGGTCACTTTTTCCCATCATGGATACACAAACAAGGATTTCTTTAACTTTTGGATACATAAAAATATTATAAAATTTAATATATTATCTTGTACATACTCATTAGCATAACATCAAGCCATATTGATGGTATGATAATATCTTGCACGATCACCCTGCAAAAAGGTGATGTGGCAAACATGCTAAATAACTAAGTGATAACCATTCATGATAACTAGGTGGAGATAATGTATGATTCAATATTTCTGTACATATGGGAGTTATTTTCATTATCGAACTATTTAGGTTCACCATTAGTCTTCAACACACTCTTTTGATCTTGTCTCTTGTTAATACAAATTCATAATATCCCTTTTCATTTTGTACTATTTCAATTCTACTTTGTTCTTGTCTTTGGGCTTTGATAATTCGAATTGGAATGACCATTGTTTGCAAAGATCACATGCTTTTTCAATGGTCAAGTTTTGAGTAAACTCCAAGTTGGTCGGGCACAATTTCTAACACATTTTGATTTGTTGATTATATATAGCCTAGGGGTACAACAGAAAAGGGAAGATGCTTTATCCTGATGACCTTATATGCCACTTTGACTAGGAGAACCTACATTTAATGATCAAAAGCAAGTACTATTGGGTCTTGACTTACTACGTACGTTATACAGAATAGCTTCGAAGCATCTATCTAGTTGGGCCTTATGTAGATATCACTACAAACGTAGTCACCTAGAATGTATTCAACCATGTTGTTCCAAACTGTGCTTCTTGCTGAAGGCTCAAGATTTCTTGTAAAGATCATAACCAATTTAATTGGCATGATAACTTATGTTTCAAAATAGACAATCACATTCTCCTTAGGACTCTTTCAGTTCAGAGTACTTCAATATTCCCATGCAATGACTAGACACTTTAGAGTCCACAAGAATTTGGAGTTGGGAACTCGAAACTAATGGTACCTTTGTCAAAGATTATATTCACAGTTGTGATGCATATTGTTGGTCCAAAATGTTGCGACATCATCCATATGGATTGTTGCAACCATTGCCAATTCTAGAGAGTTGCAATCATGTTACAAATAAGTTTCCTTGGATTTCAATATCAAGCTCCCTCCCATGGTTTCAATGTCATTCTTATAATAATCAATGGAGTCAATAAGATGACACATTTCCTTTCGTGGACCAAGACTATAACTATTCAAGAGAAAGTAGATTTCGTTATGGGGGAAGTATTCACACATTATGGTTTCCCAAAGGACATGGTTGACAATCATGGGCTACATTTCGTTTTAAAGCTTGGGAAGCATTTTCCCAAGTTCTTGGTAGTAAAACCGAACACACAAGTCAAACATTGGAGCAAGCTTTAATGATGCATCAATTACCAACAAGAGGATTGGGTGGATTTCTTGCATTTTGTGGAGTTTCTTCGCCAAGAATACATTCTTTGCAAATATAGGTGGTATCTATCATTGGATAATGTTTGAGCACCTTGAAATATTTACAAATGTAGTTGTTGAGAATTGTCTAAATTATTCAATTCCAATGGATTCAAGTAGAGCTTTCACACAATTTATACAATGCTCAACTATCATACAAACTAGTTGTAGATTTGCATCATCTCGAATCTTTACAATAGAAGCTTGAGTTCCAAGATGGGGATTGTTTCTAGTTGTTATGGTGCAATGTGAAGACCACTAGGGCATGTGACAAAGCTAGATTATCAATCGCTTGGTTCATTCTTGATCTTTGACCAAATCAATGACATTGCATTTCATTTGTATCTCCCTTCTCATAGCATCTACACTTAGTGTTCCATATATCACTTTTCGAATCTTATGCTTCAAATTTTATTTTGGGTCATGTTGTTCCTCCCATCTCTTGTTCAACTTTTTGATGGACCAGAGTACGAGCTTGATGCCATTTTGGAATTCAAAGTCATGCATGAAATTTTTTATTACTTGATGGATTTACTAGGCTATACACAATGATTGAACATGAGAAACGATTGAAATCTCTCAAATTTCCCAACTCGTGTAGAAGAATTCCATGGTCGTTATCTCAATAAATCGAGGCTTAGTTATTGGTTTTAGATTCACAGAACTTGTCATTGAAATTGGAAGATGGTGTCTTATGACAAAATAAAATATCATAGGGTTGGAGGGGAACTCAAACCCATGAACCCCTTAAGGCAACCTTCGATCTTAGCCATTAATATATCTTATTCCATCTTTTAAATAAAAAGTAAACTCATATTGTTGTGCAAATAATATCACCATGATCGCCAAGTGACAAATATGTAATAGCCAAGTGGCAATCATGCATGATAGGTGGATATTAAATATATACATATGGGAGCTATTTTTTGTTGAGTATCGAACTCAACTTCCCATAGAGATAGGTTTCACACTAGTTCATGGACATACCATGCTAGTTTTGTAAATAGTTGGAAGGGCACTTGCCCTAGCTTAGTCGGTACTTAAACCAACCTCTTGTAACTTAGTTGTTGGATGTATTCTGCTGGATGATAGTATACAATCTTCTTGGTTAAGAGCTCTCTCTCTCTCTCTCTCTCTGTTGCACACACACACACACACACACACACACACACACACACACACACACACACACACACACACACACACAGTCCTTTCGCTGCAAACAATCACTCTCCTTTCGTTTCATGGTATCAGAGCGTGTGGTTTTCTGATCAAGACTAATTGACTGTGGTGTACTACATACCGACTGTAAAAGAATAGCGTGTGCGGAAGCAGTAGAAAACCGAAAACAGAAACGCAGGTTTAATGGAGAGCTTAGAATATACACAGTACGTGGGAGAGATAGAGAGAAAGAGAGAGAAAGCACACAAACTCAATTCAAAAAATACTCAAAACTCTGTACATCGTATGTGTTCAGTGAACACTTTTATACAAGTCCATATGGACTGATAGAAGTACGGTGTACTTTAATGCTCACACGAGCGTCTGACACTAACTACAAGACATTAACTACCTAGTAGTCCAGGCTGCTACTAGGCTTCCGGTTATTGCTTGATCCGACTAACCGGCTCCCCAACTCACCAGCTCACCAACTCACTTGCTCATCGGCTCACCGATCTGGCTCAGGCTTATTCAGCCGATCCGGATCCGGTTGAGCTTGCTGCTCAACACCGATGATCAACAAAACCGGTTCAAGAAACAAAGAAGAAATCATCATGAATACTCAGATGGGAAGCACTCTTCCTATGGAGAAGCTCGACAGGACAAACTTCGCATCTTGGGAGTACAAGATGCATCAGTACCTTGTCGGACAAGGATACTGGAGCTATATTGAAGGAGGTAACGAAACGCAACCCAATCCAACACATGCCGACTATCCCATTTGGGAGCAGGACACAAGTTGTGTGTTGTATTGCCTTGCATCATGCGTACATGATCACATGCTCGGCTATATTTGAGAGACGAAAATGCCGAAAGAAGCGTGGGGCAATCTCAAGATGATCTTTGCGGCCAATATGGCTGCCCGCAAGCTCCAGCTTCGTCAGGAGTTGAATGGCATTCAACAAAGGGATATGTCAATCGGCAGCTACACCTTGTAGATCAAGGAGCTGTGCGATGCTTCGGGTCAATCAATGTTGGCATTGACGATGAAGAAATGGTGCAGATATGCTTCGGAGGCTTAGCACCTCGATTCAGTGCAATAAGGTTTGCCGTCCTCGCGAGAGAGAATCCTCCCACCTTTTTCGATCTCCAGTCAATATTGCTGGTCGAGGAAAATCACGCCTGACAAAGAAGCAACGCACAAGAGGGTCATATGCTCTACTTACAGTCGGATGATAGAAGAAATTTTTGTTGTGGAAATAGAGGTCGATTCGGACAAGGCCATCATGGTCGGCAAACCCAAGAGCGTAACTCCCACCAATGGCAAGCGGACAGGAACAATCCCAGAGAGTTCGGCAGAAGGGGGAGTCATCACACCAGACCAAGCAATTGTAATAACCCAATAAAATGCGGATATTGCGGAAAAATCGGTCACTACGAAGAGGAGTGCCGAAAGAAGAAGCGAGAGTCGGCTTCAACCAACCGATAACTCACGAACTACGTATCGAATTTCGACTACGACAATCGTAGCGGAATGTTCACGAATTACGCATCGAATTCTGACTACGATGATCGTAGCGGAATGTTCATGATGAGGCACAAAGCGCACTCAATGGCGACACAAGATAAAACAAGCACCACACCCTCAGAGAATGTATGGTTTGTTGACTCGGGAGCGTCCAACCACATGATGTTTCATGAAGATTGGTTTCGGGAATTATGAAAACCCGAATGTCCCGGATATGTCGAGATAGGCGATGACATGACTCATCCAATACAACATATCAGGAACGTCCCATTCGGAAACGAAGACAAATAAACCTACCTCAAGAACGTATTGCATTTTCCTACCATCACGAAAAACCTGGTCTCGGTTCACCAGATTGTCGAACAAGGAATGCAAGTATGATTCAACAATGATGGGTGCTTTATCGAAAGAGGCGATCGAGTCGTAGGTCATGACCGTAATGAAGGCCGTATGTTTATCCTTGAATCGAATGAGGTAAAATCAGCCATGTTTGCAAAGGGCCTCAAAGTCGAAAATGACCTAAACTTGTGGCACAAGAGAATTGGCCACATCAATCTCCATTAGCTTCAGAACATGCAATCCAAAGGAGTCGTAATCAGACTCTTGAACTTTACCGTGAAGGAGATTACGAGCATATGCGAGCGTGCTAGTTCGGAAAGCAACACTGATATACATTCCCGAAAGAGCGGAATGTGAGCAAAGGGATCCTGGATGTTGTACATTCAGATGTATGGGGACCGGCCCAAACAACCACATTCGGCAGATGCCAATATTACGTCACGTTCATCGATGACTTCTCCAGGCACACTTGGGTCTACTCGATGAGACAGAAGAGCAAAGTGTTCAGACACTTTCAGAGGTTCAAAGCCGAAGTCGAAAAAACAACGGGTCGGCACGTACGTTGCCTTCGATTAGATGGAGGCAAAGAATATTTCTCGGATGAGTTTACGACGTATCTTCGAAAGGAAGGAATCCGACGAGAATTTTCATGCCATCATACACCTCAGCAAAATGGCATAGCTGAGTGGAAGAACCGGCACATAGTAGAGGTTGCACGGGCGATGATGAACGAGAAGAACCTGCCGAAATCATACTAGGCAAAAGCGGCAAACATAGCCGTATACCTCATGAACAGGTGCACAACCTTGGGAGTACACGACGTAACCCCCCATGAGAAGTTTCTTGTTAAGAAGCCGAACTTATCACATGTTTGTATTTTCGGTTCAATCGCATATGTGCATATCCCCGAAGAGACGGGACAAAAGCTCAACCCGAAGTTAGAGAAATGTATCCTCGTAGGAAACTCACTAGAGCAAAGGGGTACAAGTGCTATAACCCCTCAACTCGAAAAACTTGAGTAAGTCGAGATGTCGTATTCAACGAATCTGCATCCTAGTACGCACCAGAGACAACCTTGACTCTGATTCGGCTCGACCCGAAATCTGCCGAAATAGAGATAGAAGCCGAAGATCGGCTCACGTGCATGTTCAAAGAAAGCCCGATTACGACAAGGCTTATTGGGCCACAAGAGCCTCCGAGTGATCAAAGCACATCTCGACTAAGTTTGAAGTTGGAAAAAGGGAAGGCAAAAATGTTGGAGTATGAGGACGATCACTTCGACGTCAACGAATCGACTCACTCCCTCAATAGTGAGTTTGAAGGCCTCAACATCTGGACAAATGGAGCGAAGAAAGCCTTAGTATCCGCGAACAAAAAGCTATGCCAGTCCCCCCGAGAAAAGAACCCCGTAAGCCGTTACGACTACGACGAGTACATGCGTATCATTACACCTTTATGATGAAGGTAACGTCAGTACGGGAGCCTGAAACCCTTTCCAAAGCCGTAAAGGATCCGCCATGGGTCGACGCGATGAATGAAGAAATGCAAGCCCTATGCAAAAATGAGACATGGGATCTCGTTCCTCACACTCCGCACAAGAAAGCAATTGGCTGCTGATGGATTTACAAAGTGAAATACAATGACGACAGCTCCATAAATCGCTTCAAAGCACAACTCATTGTGAAAGGATACACACAAATGCACGGAGTTGACTACGAAGAGACCTTTGCCCTAGTGGCAAAGATGACAACTGTGCGGACCGTGGTTGCAATCGCAGCAGCAAAAGGGTGGCACCTCCATCAGATGGACGTAAAAAACTCATTCCTCCAAGGGGAATTAGAGGAGGAAGTGTACATGATCCAACCACCCGGCTTTGAATCGTGCAATCATCTGAACGTCGTGTGCCGACTCAAGAAGTCGAAGATCATGCAATATCTTCATCAAATCGGATTTCGAATGTCAAAATCTGATAATTCTCTGTACATCCGAAACGAGTCGGATAGCCCGATTGTCATCATCCTATACGTGGATGATTTGGCCTTCAGAGGGAAAGGATCTCGCCGAGATTAACAAGGTCAAATCACTTCTCTCCGACAGATTCGAAATGAAAGACCTGCACGAGCTCCATTACTTCATAGGCATCGAAGTAATTTGGACACCGGTCGGGATAATGATCTGACAATGACACTACATCCTCAACTTACTCTACAAGTTCGGGATCATGGAGTGCAAACCTGTGTCCACCCCGCTTGATCGTAATCTCAAGCTTAATGTCGATTTCGGCACAGCCGAGTGCGAGCCAACTCAGTATTGTCAATTGATCGGTAACCTCATCTACCTAACCATTATGTGACCCGACCTTAGCTATTTGGTAGGCCTACTTAGCCAATTCATGCGGAATCCGAGAAACCTTCATTTTGATTGCGCTAAGAGGGTACTTCGGTACGCCAATGGTACGATGGATTACGACATCATATACAGGTCAAATACGATAATTCGACTCAAAGGGTACACAGACGCCGACTGGGCAAGTTATAAAGCGGATAGACGGTTAACATCAGGATTCGTCTTTGTTAACTCTTAGGGCTGGACAATGGCCTAACATAGGGTGTCTACGGAAGACACTTCACCAAAGGGGTGTTACGGCAACAGGATTAGACTCGACACTTAATCCGACTTAATTAGGTTACTTAGCAAGATCGTCGTTAATAATCACACGCGTAAGATATAACAATGAATGCAGAACGGCAATTAACACAGAGATAAAAACACTAAGCTTTATTAATTAACCGTTGCTCATTACATTGTATCCGGGTCTTTAAATAGGTTTCCGGTCTGTAGTACAAAACGGTGCCATCCGCACTTGTTCGGGATCGGTCCGGATCCGGAACGGCATACCGGTTCCGGTCCGTCCGTCCACACTCATAGCTTACTTACAACCATTCCTAATAATTAAATAACTCCCCGTTTCACACTCTGGACTCCTTTGCCGGCCGGTAACAGTCTTCTCCCTCGGCAACGGAGCAATCTCATGGAGTTGTGTCAAAGAAAACCTGCGGAAGCGTTAGACAGAACCGGCTTAGCCGGATAACAACAGAGAATAAGAGGTTTAATGGAGAAGCTTAATACACAGAGAGTATACGCGGGAGAGACACATAGAGAGAGAGAGTAGAACATAAACTCAATTAAAAAATAACTCTAAAACTCTTTGTATACATACAACGTGCTAACAACACTATTTATACAAGTCCTCAAAAGGACTAATAGAAGTATTACTTCTGCTGCGTCCGTGTCCGCTTGGCCTTCTTCCAGTTGACTCTGTCCTTCTTGACTCTGCCGCCACTGCCGCTTGTTCCGATTTGTTCGGAGGTGCCGACTTCCTTCGTCGACTCGGCTACCTTTTTCTGCTCATTTGCCCCCTTGGTTCTTTCTTCCTCTCCGGCTCCTTGTCCGGTGCCATTCATTCCCGTTCCTGTTCTCCCCCTCAAGTGCGGCACGTCGAGATGTTGTACACCAAGCATTTCGGTGAAGTGCTGCAACTTGTCCGATCCGAGCGATTTGGTGAAGATGTCGGCAACTTGCCGATCCGTTTGAACATACCGAAGTTCGACTTCACCACTCAAAACCCGCTCACGCAAAAGTGATAGTGGACTTCTATGTGCTTCATCCGAGCATGGAAGACGGGGTTCTTGGTGAGCTAAATGTTGCTCATGTTGTCACAGTAGATCAGGATCGGGGTCGGTACCTCAATCCGCAGGTCTTGCAGCAGTCGCCAAAGCCAGATGGCTTCACAGGTGGCAATGGTAGCGCCCAGGTATTCAGCCTCACTGCTCGACAGAGCCACTGTTGGCTGCTTTTTGCTGCTCCATGCAACAACCACACTACCAAGAGAAAACATGTAACCAGAGGTGGATCGATGATCCGATGCATCACTAGCCCAATCGAAATCGGTATATCCGACTAGCTTCCCAACTATACCGTGTCGATATAACAATCCCCGGTCCTTCGTGCCGCTAACATACCGGAGTATCCGGTGTGCGCATTGATGGTGCTCGACGGTCTACTTTATGGTGCTCGACGGTCTACTTTTGCATGAACTGGCTGACCACTCTGACTGGATAACTGATGTCGGGTCGGGTGATTGTCAAGTAGATAAGGCTTTCGACAATTTGTCGGAACCATTTCTCATTGCAGGCAGTTCCGGAGTCGAGACGTAGCTTCAAGTTCCAGTCAAGGGGTGTAGAGATCGGTCGGCATTCCATCATGCCGAACTTGTACAACATATTCAACAGATAATGGCGTTGTGAGAGGAATATGCCATCGGGGGTTCAGATCAGCTTGACCCCAAGAAAATAATGAAGGTCCCCTAGGTTCTTCATTTCAAATGCGTTCGACAACTGGGACTTTACTTGACCGATTTCATTGAGTCTGGGTCCGGTGATGACTAAATCATCTACATAAAGTAAGATGCAAACCGGATCGTCCAGACCTTGCCGGATGAACAACGATGAGTTGGATTTAGAGGTCACAAACCCCATCTTACGCAACCGATGCGTGATCTTTGCATTCCAAGCTCGGGGGGCTTGTTTTAGACCGTAAAGTGACTTCTTAAGCCGGCGCACCACCGACTTGTTCATCTCTGACTGGAAACTGGGAGGTTGGATCATATAGACCCGTTCTTTAAGGTCACCTTGAAGAAACGCATTCTTCATGTCCATCTGGTGAAGATGCCACCCCCTTGCCGCAACAATCGCCAGTACCACATGGATCGTCGTCATCTTCGCTACTGGAGCGAAGGTCTCGTCGTAGTCAATTCCGTGGGTCTGTGTGTATCCCTTCGCCACTAACCGGGCTTTGCACCGTTTAACCGAACCATCGGCATTGAACTTTACTTTGTACACCCATTTGCAACCGATCGGTTTACGGTGTTAGGGAGAGTCAACGAGGTCCTATGTGTCGTTGGCATCGAGTGCTCACATTTCTTCTTCCATAGCGGCACTCCAATTTGTGTCCTTTGCCGCTTTTGCGTAGCTCTCCGGCTCACGCACTTCCGCCACTTTGGTCATGTACGCATAGTGATGCGCCATGTACTCATTGTACCTGTACCGCGTAACAGGGTTATTCTGGCGGGAAGACCGGAGTAACTTGTCATCACCCGGTTTAGGGCCCTTCTTGGCTCGTTCGAACTTCGTTCCCGAAGATCCACCTTCATCCTTCCCGGAGTTGGTTTCGCTCCGATCCGACTCAACGTTGCCGATTTCGCATTCCGACATTTTCTGCTTCCCTTTCTCTTTGCGCGTGAACTGTCTCCTTGGTTCCTTGCGCGTGAACTGTCTCCACTACTCGCCGGTTCCTCATCCGACTGGTCATCCAGACTCAGCCGCTCATTCGGCCCACTTAGCCGGAATGAGATTGGACTCTCTTCTAGAGTGCCAAAGTCTTGATCTTTTGTCTGGACCTCCTCGGGCTCACGAGCCTCATCTTCCGAAATCGGGTCTGAGTCGGAAGTCAGAGTTGGTAGAGAGTACCATGAAGCCGTCTCGTCGAACTCAACATCTCGGCTTACTCGGACCTACTTAGTCCGGGGGTTTTAGCACTTATACCCCTTTTGCTCATGCGAGTAACCGACTAGGATGCACTTCTTCGACTTCAGATCGAGCTTCTTTCGCTTCTCATCCTGTACATGCACATATGCTATGCTATCGAATATCCAAAGGTGCCTCAAATTCGGCTTCCGCCCGAAATATAGCTCATGTGCTGACACCTTGTCACCGATCCGGTTTTGGATGTAGACGGTCGTCCGCACCGCCTCAGCCCAGTAGAACTGGGGCATGCTCTTCTCCTCCAGCATTGCCCTTGCTGCGTCGAAAATCGACCAGTTCTTCCTCTCGGCCACACCGTTTTGTTCTGGTGTGTATCGACAGCTGAATTCTCTCTGAATTCCATTCTGCTGCAGTTAACTATTGAATTGGTCGGAAAAGTATTCTTTTCCGCCATTCAACCGCATGCACTTGATCTTCCTCTCCGTTTCCTGTTCAACCAAGCTTTGAAGGTTCCGGAAACACTCGAAGACTTTGCTCTTCCTCTCAATGAGGTAGATCCACGTGTGCCGGCTGTAGTTGTCGATGAAGGAGACAAAATACTGACTCCTGCCAAGACTAACGTTCTGTGCCGGTTCCCATACATCCGAATGGATTAGGTTGAGCTTGTTACGGCTCCGGTTTCGTTCGGTGGGGAATGGAAGCTGGTGTTGCTTCTCAAGTTGGGAGGATTCACAAATTTCGGCTTTCCAGCTGCTAAATTTCGGCAACCAAAAACAACTTGTTTCGATTGCAGGTCTTGAAGCCTCTGGTAGTTGACGTGGCCGATCCGCATGTACCACAAGTCGATGTCCGACTCGACCTTTTGCCCTTTCGCAAACATAGCGGTGCCGATGTCATTAGTGTTGAGGATGAACATTCTCCCGTCTCTACGCTGTCGTAGTGTAGGTTGCACACTATGTGGAAATTATATTTTTGTCCCTCCGGATAGAGAATGGAGTGCTCGGTGAGAACCGGAAGAAAACGGCATACCGGCAAGGAGGAAAAACGGCATACCGGCAAGGAGGAAAACGGCATACCGGCAAGGAAGAAAACGGCATACCGGCAAGGAAGAGCCGGATAAAGAGACATAAATGTAAAAAGAAAGGAAATACTCACTACTGCACAGGGCGTGATTCGAACTCTACACCTCCACGTTGACAAACCCCAACCTTACCATTACATTAAATTATCTTAAGTGTTTTAAATATAGATTTAATATGTATAAGACCTTTATTTATGCATACCTTTATTAAAAGGTGAATCGTGTATTTCTTTAATATATGAAAAAGAAAAAAACACGAGACACTAAAAATAACTCATGCACATCTAGCGTGCATGAGCCCTATACTTAGGAAATAAAAAAAGCATCACATGCACATTTAGTGTGCATGAACATATGAGAAAAAGCATGTAGCTATGCTTAGTCTCTCCCATCACTATATAAGGATGGGGAGCACATTGTAGTTGTTGTTGATTATTTGGATTAAGTATTAATTAATACAAAAATTATTCGTGGGATTCACGATTTATACGTCTACTTCTCTCTTAACACCCTAAGTACCAATTAATATAGTATACTCGTGTGATTCACGAGTTTCTTATCTTTCTCTTCGTTATTTATTCATAATTAATCTCTATCTCACGAACTTCTTTCTCCTAGTCCAAGACCTCTGTGGTTCCCACCCGACTCACGCAACGATCCGGAGCCGAAAGGCACGACACAGTTGGTGAACCCGACGTGAAGACGGGTGGCAAGGAGATGGAGGCTCAACAAGCTAACAATATGATGGCGATGTTCGAACGGATGCTTCAAGAACAACGCACGATGTCGGAGATTTCGGCATCAGTAGAGCGGCTCGTGCAACGCAACGGGCAATTTAATGGTAAGGATGTGTCGCGATATTTGCAGGACTACAAGGCGGAGATGCTCCGGTGCCGGGCTTCGGAAGGACTGCAAGTGACATCCTTTAACCGGGTGGCGACCGACGGGCTTCAAGGGAGTATCCACGGGTTGCAACAACAAAATCCGACGTGGGAAGCATTCGAAGAGGCGTTAAAGACCACGTTTGCCATCGAGGACTCCTCCAAGGCAACGCGGAGGGGATTCGAGGATTGGGTGGAAACGTCAGGTAAGGGGCTGAAGGTCCTCGAACTGTTTTCGACATTCGAAAGTCGGTTCGGGAGGTTGTCTGCGAGAGATCAAACTATTCTTGCACCGGACAAAGTCATCATGTTTTTGCGAGCTGTGGACGTCCGGGACCGGAAAGATCTCGGAGTGCTTCTTGAGGACACGACCACTGAAAGCGGCCTCACCGAAACATGGGAAAGCGTGCGGGATATCGTCGCGCGGTACACGAAGAGGGGGCAATGGCTTGCCAACGAAGAAAAGAGGGTTTCGGAACCGATTCCGAAACCGAGAACGGGACTGGAAGACCATCAACCGAGGGCTCGGGAGATTACGGCCGAGAAGGGAGTCGACGCGTCTACGGTGGAGCAGCTGCTGAAGGAGATGGAGAATCTAAAGATCGCGATGGTGAAGAAGTCGGATGACCGCCCCACAAGCTCCAAATATACGGATCGACGGTGCATATGGTGCGATAGCGCCGAACACGATCGGAGGGATTGCGACGACCATAAGGAGGCGCTACGACGGGATCTCATCTACTACGAGGGAAACCGGATTCATTCGATGGACTCTCGGAAGCCACTCCGACCGAACTTCCGGAAAGGCGGCATGAAGAAGGTGCTCGAGGAGGAGTTAGCGGCAAGAAGCAACTATGCGACAACCGCGGGAATATGTGTCGGGGAGTCAACGGGAGCGAAGGCGTCTTTCTGGCCGGAGGTGCTAGGAAACACCGAGAAAACCGACTCCAACGATATCCGAAACACCGCGGAAGGCGTCTGGGAAGCTACGGGATGGGAGTGCCCCGTCGACAAGAATAGCATATACGCCCTGTGTCAATTACATGAGGTGTATGTGGACGAGAAACGACGGCGCACGGAGGATGCGGCCGGACCATCGAAGATACCGGAAAGTTGGAACTCCGGAGGTAAGGGAAAAGAAAAGGCGACTCCGGCATTCAAGCTCGCCTCAGACATAGAACAACAAACCGACTTGAAAAGAGTGTTCGAGGAAAGAATCTTGGATAGCCGGGTCAATTTTTCGCTGCGGGAACTACTCGGAATAGCGAAGAAGGAGTTTCACGATCTTCTCGTGGATCTTGTGAAAAGGAAGAGACAAAGTACGGAGGAAAATGCTCCAAGGGTGAATGCAAATACCGTTTCAATGAACGACACCGAAGTGGAAGGCGAAATTCCGAACTCCCACTATACAAGGCCACACTGGGCACGTGCGACTACGGAGACTCCGGTCCGAATCGGCAACATCAAAGAACCCGTGCTAGCATTGATTGATCACGGATCGGAGATCAACTTGATGTCCAAGGAGTTCTACCGAAAGGGGAAGTGGCCTATAAACACCAACCATGGATGGAAGATTCGGGCAGCCACGAAAACGACAGAAGACCTATTTGCGGCTTGTCCGGATGTGACGGTAAAGATCGGGGATGTAGAAATTGACCAAAATTTCTTTGTGCAGGATGAGGTTTCACATTCTGTCATCCTCGGCCAACCCTTTATCACGGCTTCACGGATGGAGACGAAGGTGCTCGATAGTGGTGCGGCTTTTGCGCGAATTCGGAGCCAAAACGGAGGGAAATCCGTCCAATTCCTAACGGTGCCGGCAAATCACGAAAGGAACAAGAGGGAACTCTTGTCCCAAGTGAAAATGGATTTTTAAAGCGGACTGTTGCGGAGTGGGGAAGTGATAGTCCGAGAAGCCCTGATACCCCACACAGGAAGAAAACTCTCGGAGCAAAACAAGTACGAATCGGCCCGGATGGGGCATCTACGTACACGGCCGTAACCGGAGGAATGAAGAAACAATACCGACAAGTGGAGGATAAGTTACGGTCGGCATCAATAATAAAAGAAGACGAAGAAATCGTGGAAGTAATCGAGGAAGTGTTCTATGGGAATACACTACAACGGCTTGAAGAGCTTGTGGAAGATAAAAGCCAAGGGAACCGGGTAGTCCCGGTGGAATCGGTCGAGATGTACGAGATCGTTGCGAAAATGGGGCCGGATGCGCTCCGCAAAGAAGAAGCAATGGTAAGTACGAAATACAAGACCGTGGAGAAGAAGGTGAAACCGGCCGCGGGACCACTACCCGCCGATAGCGAACAAAAGAAGAAAGAAGTCTCGGGAGATCCGACACTTCGGAAGTCCGTGGATATCGGACATGCCTTCACAGATGAGACCCGGAAGAAACTTCGGATCGGTGGAGGTGGGTTCCTCTTACAAGAAGAAGAAAAACGGTTTCGAGAGATGTTGGAGCAACATGGCAAAGCATTCGCGTTCACATCGAGGGAGATCGGATGCATTGATCCAAAGATAGTGGAGCCGATGGTGATTTTCACGATTGATCATGTACCGTGGAACCTGAAGCCGATTCCGGTGCCACGGGCGCATATTCCGAAAGTCATCGACTTGCTCAAGGAGAAGGTGGCGATGGGGATTCTAGAGCCATCAAGTGCTCCGTACTCAAATCGATGGTTTACGGTTCCGAAGAAGAATGGGTCACTCCGATTCATCCAAGACTTGCAACCGGTGAACAAGGTCACGATCCGGAACTCGGGAGTCGGTCCGATAGTGGACGAATTCGCGGAAGCTTTTGCCGGACGTGCGATATACTCCATCGGGGACCTATACTCGGGGTATGACCAATTCCAACTAGCCGTGGAGAGCCGAGACATCACTACCATGCGGACACCGATAAGACTAGTTCGAATGTGCACACTACCACAAGGAGCGACAAACTCGGTTGCACATATGATGAACGCGATGAACAAGGTGCTTCGAGATTGCATCCCGGAGATAACGATGCCGTTTCTAGATGACATTCCGATGAAAGGATGCGCGGTGGAAGAAAAAGATGAGACTATGGATGATCGGGGATGCCGAAAGTTCGTGGTCGACCATATTCATGATTGCGAGAAAGTGTTGCGAAAGCTAGAAGATGTGCACCTAACACTTTCCGGGGAGAAATCGGCATTCGGGCAAGAAGAAATATTGGTGGTCGGACATCTATGTGGACCCTACGGCCGAAGACCGTCACCAACAAAGATCGATGCGATTCAAGCTATGAAGGAAGTATGTGAGTCAACATCGGAAGTCCGAAGGTTTCTGGGTGCGTGTGCATTCTATCACATATGGATTCCGCACTATGCACATATAGCGGACCCGCTCTATCACTTGTTGCGGAAAGGTAAGAAATTCGAGTGGAAACCGGAACACACTAAAGCCATGAGGAAGCTCAAGAAGACACTATGGAGGGCGGAATCACTTAAGAAGCCAAGCTACGAGCGGCCAATCATAGTAACGGTTGATACAAGTCCAACCGGTATCGGGTGGGTCATCAATCAAGCCGACTCGGATGGTTCGCGGTATCCGATCCGATTTGGAGCAAAGGTCCTCAACGAAAGGCAACGCGGATATGCACAAGTCAAAAGAGAGTTGTGGGGAGTCGTGTCGGCGATAAAATCGGATCGGGATTATTTGATCGGAGCTGAAGTGGTGATCGAGACGGATTGTCTTCCGATACTCGGGATGATGCGGTGTTGTACGATACCGGATGTGGCTATGCTAAGGTGGATTGCATATGTCAAGTCACTTAATCCGGAGGTTCGACACATCTCGGGGAAGGACAACGCGGTAGCGGACATGTTATCGAGGGCGCGGTTTGAAGACGACATAACCGAATCAGATAATGAAGAAGTTTCCGAAGACTACTTCACGTCAGAACACATATGCCGAGTGAACGTGGTCCGAGAATTCCGGGAAGAAGAATACGAGGGGGAAACCTTGATGATCGGGAAGATGCTACAAGAGGTCGAGGATTCAACCAATGATAAAGAAAGGAGAGCCGAGATCCGAAGGAAGAAGAGGCAAGTCCAAAAGTTCTTCTTGGAAAACGGTTTAATATGGAGGACGCCGAAAAGACCGGATGGGATACCACTTCGAGTAGTCGGGACGAAAGAGCAACGAAACCGGATAATGTCCGAGTTCCACGAATCCGATTGGGCTGGACATCGAGGAACATGGGCAACTTTTGTGAAAATCAAGCAAAGATATTGGTGGAAGAACATGTATAAAGATATCGCGGAGTTCATAGAAAGCTGCGAGAAATGTCAAGTCTACTCCGGGGTCCGACACCGAGATGAGCTGCATCCGACATTCTCACCGACAATCAACTTCAAGTGGATGGTCGACATTGTAGCTATGCCGACCGGGATTGGACAAAAGAAATACTTGGTGTTAGCTCGAGAAGATCTCACAAACCAAGTTGAAGGTCGAGCGCTTCGGAGGAAAACGTGTGCCGCGGTGTGCCAATTTCTTTTGGAAGAAGTGTTTTGTAGGTACGGCTGCGTAGGACAAGTGATTGCGGACCGGGGAGAACTCGACTCGGACAAAGCTAGGGGATTCTTCGCCAAACATGGAGTTCGGTTAACGTTGACAACGGCCTACAATCCGGAGGCCAACGGGAAGATCGAACGAGGACATAGTCCGATCGTGAAAGCACTTGCGAAGGCATGCGACGGAAGGGTGAAGGATTGGCCACAAATGCTTCCGTATGCACTATGGGCGGATCGGACGACGCATAGCTCCGTGACCGGTTACATGCCGGCAGAACTCATGACCGGACAAGCACCGGTAATGCCAACGGAAACCGCAATCGCGACATGGACAATACTACCGTGGAAGGAAGAGATGAGTCGGGAAGAACTACTAGCGGTCCGGATACGACAACTGGAGGGAAGACCGAAAGATGTAGCGGAAGCGTCACGCCGACAACAAGAAGCACGGTTCCGGAACAAAAGCCGGTTCGACACAAAGCACCGACTACGACCGAGGAGGATTGAAGAAGGAGATTGGGTGATCGTCTATGATAGTAGCTTGGACCATCAACATACAACGATGCGGAAATTCGCGAAAAGGTGGTTCGGGCCGTACGAGGTTCGGAAGGTCTTCGACAACGGGACGTACCGACTGTCCGAGTTGGATGGAACAATACTACGAGTGCCTATAGCCGGGAAGCGGGTGAAGATTTTCAAGAAGCGGACCGACGACAAACCTTATGTGATCCAAGTCGAGGCCGACAACGAGGAGCAATCGGACGAAGACCACAATGATGCGGGAAGCGAAGAAAGTGGATTACAACTCATAGTCGACATAAGGGGAGCATCGGAGGAAGCTTCGGATGAAGACGGATACGAAGAATCAAGAACTTCGGCACATACCGGAGGATGTGCGGGTTTGGAGGGGGCGAGTGTCGTAGTGTAGGTTGCACACTATGTGGAAATTATATTTTTGTCCCTCCGGATAGAGAATGGAGTGCTCGGTGAGAACCGGAAGAAAACGGCATACCGGCAAGGAGGAAAAACGGCATACCGGCAAGGAGGAAAACGGCATACCGGCAAGGAAGAAAACGGCATACCGGCAAGGAAGAGCCGGATAAAGAGACATAAATGTAAAAAGAAAGGAAATACTCACTACTGCACAGGGCGTGATTCGAACTCTGCACCTCCACGTTGACAAACCCCAACCTTACCATTACATTAAATTATCTTAAGTGTTTTAAATATAGATTTAATATGTATAAGACCTTTATTTATGCATACCTTTATTAAAAGGTGAATCGTGTATTTCTTTAATATATGAAAAAGAAAAAAACACGAGACACTAAAAATAACTCATGCACATCTAGCGTGCATGAGCCCTATACTTAGGAAATAAAAAAAGCATCACATGCACATTTAGTGTGCATGAACATATGAGAAAAAGCATGTAGCTATGCTTAGTCTCTCCCATCACTATATAAGGATGGGGAGCACATTGTAGTTGTTGTTGATTATTTGGATTAAGTATTAATTAATACAAAAATTATTCGTGGGATTCACGATTTATACGTCTACTTCTCTCTTAACACCCTAAGTACCAATTAATATAGTATACTCGTGTGATTCACGAGTTTCTTATCTTTCTCTTCGTTATTTATTCATAATTAATCTCTATCTCACGAACTTCTTTCTCCTAGTCCAAGACCTCTGTGGTTCCCACCCGACTCACGCAACGATCCGGAGCCGAAAGGCACGACAACGCCCTTGCGCGATTATCCGGCCTTCTTCCTCGATGAAGCACCCTAGGTGCGTAAACCGCACCTGCATCGCCTGGTCGACGATTTGTCCGACCGACACAAGGTTCTTTGTGATTGTTGGAACGTGTAATACGTTCATCAACTTTCCCCTCTGTCCGACATGGCTCAAAGGGACTTCTCCAACATGCACAATCGGGTGAGGAGTGTCGTCTCCAGTTTCGACAACTCCCAGTTGATCCAGTTTCTCTAGAAAAGAGAACCACTCTTTGTGGCTCGTCATGTGGTTCGACGCATCGGAATCAACGAACCATACTTCCTCCGATTAGGAAGTAGTTTTCTTCAACGAGTTAGCCTTGTGCTTCATCACGAAGGCTGGCCCTTTACCGGTCTTCCCGGTTTTGGATCCTTCCGATCCTTCTGCGTAGTGCGAGCTTTGCCGGTTTTCCCGACCGGTTTTGCTGGATCCGGATTTGTCCATATCCGCGCGCTTCTTCTTCCAGCACTCGCTTTCCCTGTGGTCCTTTTTTCCACAGTACCAGCATTCTGTGTCGGCCTTTCCTTGCCGGTTCCTGGCGCCGCTTTGACTCCCCCTGCTTGTGGAGGGTCCGGAACTGCTGTTGGCACTACCTCTGTGCCTTCGGTCTTGCTCTTACCGGCCGTCTCCATTGCGTGCCGACCCACCTCATCCACCATGTCTGTGGGGCCGATCTGTCTCCATGTACAACATCCATCGTCCGATTGAGTGGTCTTGGACCCACCCGCGTGGTTTTCTTCGACCATCAGCATCGATTGCAAGTTGAAGAAAGACGGTGGTTTCTCCTGAGTGCAGATCGATGTCCGGATTGGCCCGTACCTTTGCGCTAGACTACCGAGGCAGATTTATACCATCTAGTCTTCGTCCACCATCATGTTGATGGACCCGAGTGCGTCAAAAATCTCCTTTATCTTGGTGGTGTAATCCGTAACTGACATATCTCTTTGCCGGATGTTGTTCAACTCTTGCCGGAGCTGCAACTTACGGGTTGTGGTACTTGCGGAAAAAATCTTCTTCAGATTTCCCCAGGCCTCCTTCGACGTTTTTGCATCCTTTACGTAGCCGAGCATTTGGTTGTGCACACAGGATGCGAGGCAGTACAATACTCGGCTTGCTCCTTGCTCCCATACCGGGAAGTCCTCGTGTGCCGGCTTTGGCGCTACCTCGTTCGTTTGTTCCACGAAGCTCTAATATCCATGCCCCAGCAGGTACTGGTGCATCTTATATGACCAGGACGCGTAGTTGCTCCGGTCAAGCTTCTTTGTTGGAAGTGAACTTGCCATTCCTCTATCCATATCTTCTCTCTATTTGTTGTTACCGGGTTCTAGCGTTGTTCTACGAAAGCAAGTGTCGGCTGTAGAGGTTCTCACCCTCTCGCTTTGATACCATGTCAAAGAAAATGTGTGGAAGTGTTAGATAGAACCGGCTCAGCCGGATAGCAATAGAGAATAAGAGGTTTAATGGAGAAGCTTAATACACAAAGAGTATACGCGGGAGAGATAGATAGATAGAGAGAGAGAGAGCAGAACAGAAACTCAATTAAAAAATAACTCTAAAACTCTTTGTATACATACAACGTGCTAAACAACACTATTTATACAAGTCCTCAAAAGGACTGACAGAAGTACTGACAGGTACTTCAATGCTCATATGAGCGACTGACACTAACTACGAGACAATGATTACCTAGTAGTCTAGGCTACTACTAGGCTTCCGGTTCCCGTTCGAATCTGGCTCTCCGATCCGTCTCACCGATCCGGCCGATTGTATCCGAATACCATTCAGATACCGATCTGGCTTTGGCTTACTCAGCCGATCCAGATCTGGTTGAGCTTGCTTGCTCAACAAGTTGCAAGAAGCAACCTACAATCGCACTGTCGAGCATGGAGGCCGAATACAGGGGTCCGACGGTCGCCGCGTGTGAAGCCGTATGGCTCAAGCATATACTAAAGGATCTGGATGTACCCATCAAGGATCCGATTCGTCTATATTGCGATAACATGAGCAATATCTACTTGGCACGGAACCCTGTATTCCACACGCAGACTAAGCATGTCGAAGTGCACTACCACTTCATTTGCGAACGTGTGCAGGCCGGAGATATAGACTTACGACACATCAACACGAATCTACAAGTAGCCGACATTTTCAAGAAGCCTTGGGCATCGACAAGCTACGATAGTTTGCGATGAACCAGCCGAGCTTGAGGGGGAGTACAAAACAGTGAACCGATTGATTGATTGAAGCCGAACAAGGAGTATGTAACTGGAAAAACCGAATAATCGAAATTCGAAGCATTCTGAAGACCGATCCGAAACAACTCTTCGATATCCGGAAGTTGTGTTCGAAGGGGCATGTTGAGAATCGAACTAAACTTTCCTTAGAGATAGGTTTCACACTAGCTCATGGACATACCAGGCTAGTTTTGTAAATAGTTGGAAGGGCACTTGCCCTAGCTATTTGGTACTTAAACCAACCTCTTCATTATCAAGTCATTCTAGTTCAACGCAAGTCTTTCGTCACACACCTGAATCTTGTCTCTTGTTAATACTTGAATTCCTTTCTTCCTTTTTTTATTCGATATTATTCTTGGCTTTGGCCCTTCAAATTACCAATTAGTAATTTACTACCCTATTGGTAGTTTCTAATTTATTACAAGATGAAGTTACAAGTTTTGTATACAAACACATAAATTCCATTCTAATTTGAAATGGGAGGATGTACTTTTTTCTCCCATACTTCACATAGAATTCTAGTGGCACCATGACAATGGACCATAATGCCTTGTTTCTTTTTACCAAAAAAAACACTACTTCGCATTAGTTAGCAATAATCACTCTCTTAACATACTCCAAACACATGATACTTGCACGAATTAGCTTTGGGGTAACTTATGTTAGGGAAAATGGTCATTAAATAGACAAGCTTGTCGATAATGTGATGATTATTCGTGTCCGAATGTGAATAATAGGGATAGAGTCAACATGGATCTTGAATTCATGATCAAGCGAGGTTGTGATTGGTTGCTATGTAGAATTTGAGTTTAAGATGTACTAGAGTTGGGAGACCTAGATTTTTGTAGTGTGTGGATGATTTCAATGGCGTGGAGATAGAAAAGCTCATCCATATCCTTTATTTCAAACTTGAAGGCAGTTAGAGACTTCATTTTCTTGATAATGATCAAGTGTTCTTCTCCAATTATTAGGTTGTCGACATACAAAGATGATTAACATGGTGTTGTGAGTTGTCTAACTTGTTTTAGATGATTTTATAGACAATCCAAAGCGTCATAGCATGCATGGATATTATTCATGCATAGATAGTAATTGACAATGGTTCAACTCAATTTGGGAGCTCAAAACTCAAATAATTAAAATATTTAAAAGCGTAAACCAAACCATTTGAGGACATTTCAAGCTCTTGCCATTTGTTCAAGTGAGTAGCCCATAAAGAGGCATTGCTTCAACTTGGGATGTATCTTGTTTTGTACTTCAATGCATCTAAAAGATTTCTTCCTTCCATAGAAGTGCTCATGTAAGGGTACCTCTCTTATTGTTGTTATCAAGTACAAGGTCACAATGTAAACCTTAGTGTACACTGCTTCTATGCAATGGCACAGTGTTTCCATTAATCATGGGACGAGCCACTTTTGTTATAGGGTAGTTGTTTTGCTCCGCTACCCAATTTTGGAGGTATTAACACATGAAATTTCAGTGTTGCGGAGTTTTGCGAGTTCTCGCTTGTTGGAAGTATCCCATGAGTTCATCAGAGAAATATGCTTTGTCATTCATTCCATTTCCTTTGAAGTTTAGGATTCCATCACTCAACTCTTGTTTCTTTATATACATGTTTTGTAAGCTGATATTGTCGATTTAATAGTGGCATATATTGTTATTGGATGTGTAGCTTTTCCCTTTGGCGAACATAACAAATTCCAACATGTGATGAACATATGCCCTTCACTTCTTATACGGTCAACAAGCTGTTCTTGAGATATGGAATGAAGGACTCATGATTATTAAGTTGGCCTTCCATGTCTTTCTTCATTAATTTTTAGACTCTCATGAACTTCTTTATAAAAATAGGAAAATACAAGACATTTTTAGTGCATAAATCCAATGTTTGTCGTCTTTTTGAATGGGACATCCCTAATGTATAGGTTTATGGTGTGCATGCCTCCACGTAACTTGGTAGCTCATGTGTTCACAAGACATGGAATCATTCGTAGTGAATAGTTCTGACGTTGTTAGATGCACTTGAATCAACACCAATCAACACATTGTTTGGTTCGCTAGTGCTTGCCGACATTGAGTTTGCCTAATAGTTCATCATAAACATTTTGCCATAGTCTTTGTGGCTAAAGTTAGTCATGTATTTCTGAATTGCTAACAATTGGTTACATCAATCTTTTATTTGTGACAATGGTGAAAACCCCCTTTTTCTAGCGTTTCTTCTGCTCCCATTCCTACTTTTACATTGGGGTTGGGAGTTCACATTTTTTGAGTAAATTTCTCCCCCATTGTATACTTTGCTTGAGTATATTTCTCCATGTTTTTCCTCAACTTGAAAAGGAATAGACATGATTCATTAAGCAAAACGAGGGATGATAATAGAATAAATCTACAAATAATATTAAGAATAAGAAAACAATAAATAAAAAATAACCAAAACTTTATACAACATAAGGGACTCATTTTATATAGAACTTCTATGCAAGTACACATTAATGCTGGGAATAATAGGAAAAAGCTAAAAATGATGGGAAAACGAGTGGGATATTGAAGGTGCTCACTTCATCCAATGCAAATGCATTTCCCATTTATTAAGTCAATGGTGAGCTTTTAGTCACATGTTCCCCAATGAATATTGATACGTCATAAGGTACGTATGGTTGAGCTTATTATCTCGACACCTATTACTTGCATCAAGTGAAGTTGACACATATTGATTATTAATGTCGGATGTTGCCATACATATTGATTATTAAAGTGGAATGTTTTAGATGATTTTGCATTCCGATTAAAATAAGTGATTAAAATTATGCTTGTGAATATAGGTTATTTGTTCATGTTATTATGTTTTAATTGATTAATTAACGGGTAAGAGTAGAAAAGTAGAGTTTGTCAAAGTGAAATAGTCACTTAGTAATTACATTGGAAGATGCAGAACATATGCCTTCACTTGTCGTGACAATATTTGGGTCTATGCTCACTCGAACCCCTTTGGCAAAGAAGTAGTGAGGATTTAGAGGGAGGAGGTATGTCCATCTTGTTTTTCTCTAAATGGTTAAAAGAACAATACTTAAGCTGAAGGGTGGAGAACCATACATAATATCAAATGTCATGAAGTCAAATTCCGGTAGTTGGAAAATGCTCAATTGTGATCATTTACCTGCTTTTATAAATGGTAGTAAACTCAAGAGTTACTAGGGGTTTCTAACCTATGACACAACTCCCAAAGAAGTAAGCACTTAAAATATATTAGAGGAAGAAAAGAAAAACTTAGTCTACCTACAAGCCTAAATCTAGGTGACACGAGCAAAACTTCAACAATATGCGACTAGACACACCATAAATAACATTGCCTATAACTTTGAGGAAAATTGATTTTTTTGCCTCTTATGAAAAATTCAAGGTAGGGACACAATGGCTTCAATGGACATGAGTGCAAGTGTCACAACTTTATCTTACGACCATTAGTTCTTGCTTGGATCTCCCACACTTAAAGAATACAAAGGTCAACCCTTGTGTCTTGAGACAGTGACCATTGAATGTATGGGGACATTTCTATGTATAGTTAAATTGATCACCAATAGCAAAAAGAAAAAAATTAGTCTAACTAGAAACCTATTAGGAAACAGGTCCCTCCGGATGGGAAGGAAAGCACGAGCCGGATTGGATGGAGTCGATGGGTAACTTGGCTAAGGCCAAAAAAACGACTGATTAATAACCGAATCAGTCAAATCCGATGGGGCTATATTTGTAAATAGCCTCAATGTGCCCTTAATGGGCTATATTTGTAAATAGCCCATATAGTATATCAGTATAAATAGAGTTAGGGGAAATAGTGATGTATAGAGTTTTGTGTGGTGAGCAGTAGTAGTTGTAATCTGTGTGAGTGTGTGTGTATTAGTCTTAAGACTAGGACGAGCTCGAGGTTGTTGCTTGTGAGCCTCTTTGTATACTCACCATATAGTGATCCTATTCGAAGTTTGTGGGCTCCTGTGGTTTTTCCCATTTCTGGGTTTGTGAGCGTGTTATTTTCTATTGTATTTCAGTTTTTTGTCGTTCTCGTTTGTGCTTGGCGATTGGTTGTGGTTAAACCCATATTCAACAAAAGCTAAGTGAAGGTGACACGAGCGAAACTTCAATAATATGGGACTAGACACCCCATAAATAACATTGCCTAGAACTTGGAGGAAAACCAATTCTTTTGCCTCTCATACAAAATTCAAGGTAGGGACACAATGGCTTCGGTGGAGATGGATGGAAGTGTCATGATCTTATCTCATGAACATTGGTTCTCACATGGATTTGCCACACTTAAAGAATGTGAAGGTCAACGCTGATGTCTTGAGACAGTGACAATTGAATTTATGGGGACCATTCTATGTATAGTTAAAAGGATCACCAACAACAAATCATAATGTCAATCTAACATTTATGGTGGTTATCCATGAAGTGAAAGGATTCGGGTTGTATGAAGGAGGTATTGTAAAATCCTAGATGAGAACTGTCCATGGAGAATATATAGACAGGGAACTAGATAGATAGACTAGACTAGAAAGTCTTAGGAAAATTAGGAGTCTAGAAAAGTAAATAAAAGGTTGAGGAGTCCATGGATAAATATAAATCAAGACTTTGACTAGTCTATAGATCAAGATAGAGCAAGAATTACATCTAAGAGGTATGTGCACAAGAAAGAACTAGATGTTCAACCATCATTTATTGTGACTCACAAGGCTTGAGCCTATGTGTGTTGTTGTAGCAATGGCACGCCAAATCATTCAGGTGAGAAATACTAGCCATGGCAAAGAAGTTGTAGATAATGCATGAGTTTGAGCTATCGAGTGATGCAAGAGTTCACAACAAATGATGAGTAGTTCGGAAAATAAATGATGCAAGAGTTCACTATATTAAAGACGAAGGGGATTCCAAATTGAATTGGGTGATGTGCACTTGGTGTAGTAAAATTCTTGAGAGGGAGTATTGGGTGTGAATAAGCATCGATATCCCCATGTGAACAATAGAAAGAGGTGTATTCATAATGGTAGGTGGAATAACCATTTAGGCCAACCATCTATAGTATAAGAAAGTGCCTTATGAGGTATTCTAAGGTGTAGCCATTAACTATACTATCGAACCTCCACGTGTATTTGTTCGCTTAAGAGCATAGCACGCATAACTCTCTTTGTAGCAAACCCTTTAAGCGTCTCATATCATATATCTCAAATTTGTCTCTTTCCTTCATATATTCTTGTCAAGTATCCAATTTGTTATTCTCTTATATCATTGCATAATATACCAAGTTTAACTACAAATCTTTTGCTTCAAATTTTGACCCTTGAGCTATTGTACAATAGAATAATAAACTTGGACTTTTGTGTTAACAAACTTGTACAACTGAATCGTACATACACATCTTTCTCTCTATGCCCCCCCCCCCCCCCACTTTTTTTTTTACTCCACACTAGTGCCTCTCCATTCATCTCAACATTTTAAGTGTGTCTCTATAATTATATGTCAAGAGCATTAAAAGAGATAAGTTCAATTATATATGTATCACTAACATTTCATGCATTGTGCCTTGACGAGAATGCTCAAATCCTTCAATATTCTCTTGAGCCAAATGGCTTCACATGCGGCAACGGCCGCACCCCTGTATTCGCCTTTTGTGCTCGACAGTGCGTTTGTCGGATGCTTCATATTACTCCATGATATCGTGCCGCTGCCGAGGGAGAAGACGAATCCCAATGTTGATCGTCTGTCAGCTTTGTAGGCGACCCAATCAGCATCAACGTACCCTTCGAATTGAATCACTGTGGCCGATTTGTATAGAATGCCTAAATCCATTGTCCCACTTACATAGCGTAACAATCGTTGAACACAGTCCAGGTGAATGTTCCGTGGTGTCCGCATAAACTAGCTAAGGAGGCCTACTGGGTAGTTGAGGTCAGGCCGAGTAATTGTGAGATAGATTAGACTTCCGACAAGTTGATGATAGAAAGTCGGCTCACACTCTTCTATGTCAGAATCAGCATATAACCTTAGATTTCGATCGAGAGGGTAACGACGGGCTTACACTCTGTCATCTCAAACTTGAAGAGAAGATTGAGGATATAGTGTTGTTGGGAGATCATGATGTCGTTTGGAGTCCGAATTACTTCTATCCCTAGAAAGTAATGGAGCTCCTTCATGTCTTTCATTTAGAATCGGCCGGAGAGAAGCTTTTTGATATGATCGATTGCTGCCAAATGCTCTCCTCCAATGACCAAGTCATCCACATATATTATGATAAACACTTATCCTCTAGAGTCTCTTCGAATGAATAGGGAATGTCGGACTTTGACATTTTGAAACCTATTTGATGAAGATATTGGGTTATCTTCGAATGCCATGCTCTCTCAGTGCTTGCTTGAGGCGGTAGAGAGGCTTGTTGAGTCGACAAACAACAGTCGGATGCGTAATCGACTCGAATCCGGGTGGTTGTACCACATACACTTCCTCTTCTAGATCGCTTTGGAGAAAGGCATTCTTCACGTCCATTTGGTGGAGGTGCCACCCTTCGGCTGCTGCAAGCGTGATCACAGTTCAGATGGTTGTCATCTTTGCCACCAGGGCAAAGGTTTCTTCATAATCGATCCCGTGTATCTGCTCATACCCTTTTGCCACAAGTCGAGCCTTATATTGATTGACGGCGCCGTCGGCATTGTGCTTCACCTTGAATATCCATCGTCAACTGATTGCCTTTTGATGGGATGAAGAGGGAACGAGATCCCATGTCTCGTTTTTGGAGAGTGCTTGCATCTCCTCATTCATCGCTTCGACCTATTGCGTGTCCTTCACGGCTTCGGAAAATGTTTCCAGTTGTCAGACTGTTGCCACCTTCATCATGAATGCATAATGATATGCCATGTAATCATTGTAGCCGAATCGACTAACTACGTTCTCTTCTTAGTTGGAGCGACGTGGTGCCCTTGGTGTTCTCAAGCACATCTAATCCACCATACTCACTGTCGGGTGAGTGATCCGATTCGTTTCCATCTGAGTCTTTGTACTCAAGCATTTTGGCATTTCCTTTGTCTTGTTTCCGAACTCAATCGCGACATGTTTGGTCGCTCGGTGGTTCTTGTGGTCCACTCAATCTGTGGTTGAGATCGGACTTTGCTCTGATGTGAGCCTTAGTTGATCATCCTCTTCCGAGTCAATTAATATCGAAATCCGTTTCGATTGGATCGGATGGAGCCGAGTCGATTGTGTACTAAGTGTCATGAATACATAAACATCATGGCTTCACTTTGACTTGAACCCAAGACCTTGTAATACATACTCAAGAACTTAACCATTAAGATAGTCTATGATCATATAAAATAATAAAAGCTACTTCTTGTAATACACTGATTATTGTAAATACTCTAGAACATTCTAGAACATTCTAGAATATCCTAGAACATCTTAGAATATTTGAGAACATTATAGAAATCTCTAGGCTATTCAATAGGAACCTATAAATATAGACATAAAATTGTTCTCAAACCAATTCGAATCAACACTAGTCTTAGACTCTCATCACCTATCTTGTATCCATTCTCATTCTATCTAATACATTCATTCTTCTCTTATCATTTCATTCCTATCTTCTTGTGATCTCTTTATATCATTTCTTCTGTCACTCTATCTTTTCTCTTGGTTCTGACAATTTGATTCAAATTTATCTCTCTCTCCTTTATCCTCTATAAACATCACGAAACCATGGCCACCATCAACTCAGAAGAATATCTCACCCTTGTTGCAGAAATGGAGAATCTTAAATCCAAGTTCACATCTCTTGAATTAGAGAATTTATGTCTTCTTGGAGGTCTACAAAAGGTTACCGTGGAGAAGAAACAACAACAACAGGAGTTTACGCAAGGGGTGCAACAAATAGAATCGACAATCGTAGTTTAACAACAACAAAGGGTTGAAGGTCAAGGAATTATCAAGGAGCCCAAAATCAGCCTCCCAACTAAATTTGATGGTTTGAGGGCGCATTTCCGAGGTTTCTCGAATCAAGTGTGGTTGGTAATTCAAATGCATCTCACGCGTTATTCGATAGATGCATCACTAGTCGGGTTAGTGGGCACCTTATTGACTGGCATAGTGTTGTCATGGTTTGCCCCATTACTAGAGATGAACTCTCCTCAACTACATAATTTCGAGGAGTTTATCAAAGAATTTAAGGTTTGCTTCGGAGATACAGATGGGGCAAGAACAACAATCAACAAGATTCGTACACTACGTCAAGGTGATCAGCCATCATCGACATATCCAGCTAATTTCCATCTCATCGCAAGTGATATTCCGTGGGATGAACAAGCCCTAATGGAGCAATTTCTATCCGGTCTTCGTAGTGATGTGAAGGACTTACTTCTTACCTTCCCCGAGGATCCAAATTCACTTACAAAAGCTATTAGTCAAGCAATACGGTGTGATAATCGTCTTTTTGAGTGTCGATGTGAGAGACAACAACAAATAACAAGATCAAGATTCACACCAACTTATGCATCAGTAACGATGCAATCATCTCCAAGGCAAACATATAGCCTTGCTCCAACTCCAAGGCAAACACGTTGTCCAGCCCCAATGGATAAGCCTACACCCATAGAGATCAATATGACCCAACGACGAGGACCATTGTCGGATGAAGAGAAGCAACGATGCTAAGCAAACCGTTGTCGTGCCTTTCGGCTCCGGATCGTTGCGTGAGTCGGGTGGGAACCACCGAGGTTTTGGACTAGGAGGAGGAAGAATTTGAGGCTAATCTTGTGAATCCCACAAGTATTACATTAATCAATATTTATGTAAGAATATGAATTTAGATTGAAAGAGATAGATTATCTTAAACTTCGTGAATCCCACGAGTATATTTTATTAATTGGTGTTTTAGGAAATATATCCAATTTCCCAAATATTTCACACATAATTACATTGTGCTTCCCATCCTTATGTAGTGATGAGGAAGTCTTAGTAATCCATGCTTTTTCTCTAACTATAGACCCCATGCTTTTCCTATAGATAGACTATATGCTTTATCTAAAGTGATCATGCTTTTTCTAACTTGTGCGTTTTTTATCATGCACGCTAGATGTGTATGTGTAGCTTTTTCTTTTGTTATGCGTTTTTCTAATGTTTATCCTAGCGTGAATTTACCTTTCTACGTGGGACATCTATGCTTTAACACTAATGAAATGCTAGTGTAATGGTAAGACATTACATTATTAACATGGAGGTGCAAGGTTCGAATCTTGCCCTATGCATGTTCCATTTATTTTGCTATTTTCTTCTATTTCTTCATTTTTTATTGAATCTAATACTATATACGTTTTTCACGTAGTGTACAAAATACACTACGACACTCACCCCCTCCAAACCCGCACATCCTCCGGTATGTGCCGAAGTTGTTGGTGTTTGTTAGTCTCCTCCGTCCGGTCTCTACCCGATTGGTTTCGTTGCCGGCTCGTAGTACCCTCGACTTCTCTTGTTATGTTGACTTTGTCTCTCCATTTGGAGCACATCCATTCTTTCCACCCGAACCATTGTCGACATCCGATCCACCATAGTCTTCGTTCGCTTTTTGCATGGCCCGCTTGGTCCTTGTCATCCGCGGTAGTATCTTTTCTTGCCCTCTTTCTTTTCTTCATCAATCTCGACTTCTTTTCGGATTTTCGGTTTAGTCGGATTAGCTTACTTCCGATTCGGTCTCGTCGGATCGTCTTTCGTTTAGTTCGGCTTCCTTTCCGATTTGTATTCGGTCGATCCGGACTCGGTTGATCGGTTTTTACCGATTCAGTGCTCTTTCGGGTCGGTTTCTTTTCTTTTCTTTTCGTCCGGATTTGCTTTCTTTTCTTCGTTTTCACCTGCCTTGTCCGGTTCGACTTTCGGCACTTCTTTCCGTTGTTCGCCATGTAGGTCCTCCGATATGTGCTCGTTGTTTGGTCCTCGTGTGGTTGTAATGCATGCTTCTTTTCTCGCCGTAGCGCGTGCTTCTTTATTCGCCATAACAAGCGTTTCTTTATTCGCCGTAGAGCGTGCTCTGTATTACGCGCTTCTCTCGTCGTAGACCCGACCTCCGCATTGTCGCACTTTCTTTTAGATTGGAATTTCGGATGGATCATTTTCCATCCGAACCGACTTCCGACTTTACCTTCCTCGCCGCCATCTCCCGTCTCTCCGGTCTCACGTTGGTTCTTGGACACAACCGCCGAAGTCTCTAGATATTGTTGGCATGAATCCTCGGTATTACCTTCTTTCGTAGTTTCACCCTTAGCATTCTTCTCGGCTATCTCTTCATCGTATTCGTCGGCTTCGACATTCGTTTTCTCTCCGCCACCTTCTGTCTCTTCGGTCTCACGTTGCCTTTCGATCGCAACCGCCGGAGTCTCTGGAATCAGTGGTGGGGAAGTCTCGATATGGCAATCCGCCATTGATTCGTCCATAGCCACCTTCGATTCGATTTCGTCTTTTGTGGCTACCTCCTTAATCACATCCGCTTCACACTCTTTATCTGCATCAATTATGCAAACATCTATTATGCTTACCCCTTTTTGACCCGATGTCTCGGGCACTTGTATCCCGAAATTTCCTTCTACACTTGAATTATCGGCCTTATCCTTCGCCATCGTTCTTTCACAAGACGAGTGGGTGTCTTGTTCCACTCTTTCTCCCGTGGTACCATCATGTTGTATTTCGGCCTTCATATTGGCTTCATCGTTTTTCCTCAATCGACCATCCTTCATGGGCCATGTCGTTGTTGACGAGATTCTCAGCTTCCTTTCATCATGTCTTCGGCATACCCTTTCGACTTTGGCCCAATCCTCGGTAAGGCCGTTCGCACCGTCATCATCTTTGAGTTCGATCCCAATGTCCATCCTTTCTTTCCGATCGATCGATCTTACGAACATTAAGACTTTATCTTCTCCCACCAATCTTCGTTCCCGCTCCGAGAGTCGAGCAAAACAATGCTCGAACTCTAGGAACGCTTGCGTTGCACTTCGGTGAGTCTTCTCCGACGCCACCCATTCGTCGAATTCTCGTCGATCTCGTCCCGTCCATCTCTCATAGTCATATGCCTCCCGTAAAGCTTCTTCAAAGGACTCCCATGTCGAGTTTTGTTGTTGTATCTTGTGGATTCTCTCTTGTAGTTCGTCCGAGGCCACCCGACTAAAGGATATCACTTGCAATCCTTCCGGTATCCGATATTGCATCATCTCCGCCTTATATTCACGTAGGTAGCGTGACACACCCTTACCGTTGAATTCCCCGTTTCGTCGCAGAAGCCGCTCTACTGCCGCCTTCATCTCCGACATCGCACGTTGTTCTTGTTGCATCCGCTCAAACATTATCATCATCATGTTCATCGCCTCTTGTTGATTCTCCATCTCCTTGCCACCCGCCTTCACGTCGGGTTCACCAACTGTGTCGTGCCTTTCGGCTCCGGATCGTTGCGTGAGTCGGGTGGGAACCACCGAGGTTTTGGACTAGGAGGAGGAAGAATTTGAGGCTAATCTTGTGAATCCCACAAGTATTACATTAATCAATATTTATGTAAGAATA